>NC_081818.1:12707500-13020000 GCF_030704535.1 Vitis vinifera | reverse complement strand
TCAACGGAGTGATAAGGTGGATAACTATGGAAGTGATAAGGCTGAAAACTCCCACAATTCATGCTACAATAATGGAGAGACGTTGAAAGATGAAGAAGTCTCAATGGCAACAACTTCCACCCGAAATGGTAGTTTGACTAGTTAAGGAGTTATCAACAATCTGATTGAAGAAAATCCCGGATTCAAAACAGAGCTTATCTTGTAGATTTTTTTGTTATCCCAACATATCTTGGAGAATTTCATTATCTCAGTTTTCTGGTGTTTAAATAGAGGATGTGGTCCTCTGTATGTTTTTTTAAGAGATAAGATACAAGTTGTTACACCTCCAGTCGTGTTCACGTTTACACTCACACCTTCCTTCTTCTGTTTTTTTCAATTTTCTTCTGAAAGGACACTCGAAACTTAGCACGACGCCTTTCTTCACCGATAGCACCGCACCAAAACTTAACACGACAACCTTCCTTCACTGGCAACACCACACCAAAACTCAGCGTGGCAGCCTTCCTTCACCGGCAGCACCACACCAAAACTCAGCATGACAACCTTCCTTCACCGATAGCACCACACCAAAACTCAGCGCAATAGCCTTCCTTCACTGGCACCATTCCAAGCCTTGAAGCCGTCTGCATCACACGGGTAGGCCAACTAATTAATCTTCCACCGACGGGAGCGAGAGGAGATGGAGCACTGTAAAAGCAACCTCATGTGGTGCATTGTGAAACCAGCCTCACATGGTTCCCTCCCCGCTCTTGGAACTTAGACATCCAGGCCTTCTCGCCCGGATCTCAACGCTCAGCTCCCACTTGGACTAACAAACACCGTCACCCATCTCCCATCACTCATTACCCATCATTCATCCGATGACCATCATCTCTTGCAGCCTGCTAACATGAGACAAGATGACCCAGATGCTGGAAGGGGGTTAGGACTCTACTGGGATCGCTAGTGTGGGCTAGCGAACTCTAGGTGTGTGATGATTAATTAGAAGATGAATATGAAAAATGGAGGCAGATATGCAGTGTCCTACCAGTCCAGCCAGACCAATCTCCAACCACACTGATGCCCTCGCTTGAGTTACAAACTCGCGCTCAGAGCACGACAGCAAGCAAGGGTGTTTTATTTTATTTTTAAGTAGTGATTTTGAGAGATAAAAAAAAAAAATCTTTCATGCTGCATGAATGTATCTCATAACCACATCACCAGTTTCATTTTTCAAAAGAAAAGACCACTAACAAATTTTCTGGTGCAAAAATTAATTCCAAGGTAGGGGCAAGATCCATGGGCTTTGATGTCAAATGTAAGAATACATACAATCCAAAAGTGTATGAAAACATTGCCATACGAATCAAAACTGAAAAAGGTTTAGGATCAACTATTTACCTCAAACCATTGGTGTTTGAATTTTGTACTCAGTAATTGCTGCAAGTCTTTGATTCTTCCAAACTCTAATTTCTCTCGTGAGACTTTGTAGAAGAGAACAATAGAGAGATGAGTTCGGGACCAAAAATTGATATTTAGAGTTGTAACTTTCCATCAAAACCACGCTGTTGCCATTTGCCATCATTATGCAGTGGTTATGGATCGCATTCCTAGATTGTAGGGAATGTGGAAGATGTGTGGAGGACTTGGTCCAGGTGTTGGACCACTTCAGAGGTGTTGTGGGCATGTAACAGATAACACTTATGTGTATCATGTTGTCAATTAAGTATTACTATAACATATCAAATTTATTTATTTATTTATTTTTAAAAATTTCAATAAGACAAAAACCATCAAATATACAAAATATGGAGACTTGTTAATTATATATTACCATAACATATTTAATTTTCATTTTTTTTTAATAAAATTATATGAAGACAAAATACCACCAAATACATGGTATGGAGACTTGTCAATTAAATATTAGTATAACATATTTAATTATTTTTAAAAATTACAATATGACAAAAATCACCAAATAGATGGTATGAAAACTTGTCATTTAAATATTAGCATAACATATTTAATTACTTTTTTATGTAAAATTACAACAAGACAAACGGTATCCAGACTTGTCAATTAAATATTGATATAACATATTTAATTAATTTTTTTTAAAATTAGAATAAGACAAAAAAAAAAAAAAAAAAAAACCGCCAAATACACGATATGGGACTTAGAAAACATTTAGTAAACTTATTACTTAATATTTAGTGACTTAGGTTGATTTTAGGTTAAATCATTCTTAATGATTAATAAAATTAACTTAAAATTTATTTTAAATCATAAAATTTACATATTTATCTTATTAATTTTAACTAATATGATGATATTAACTAATATTTATTAAATTAAAATTTATTTCAAATCATGAAATTGAAATTTATTGACATTAACTAATATTTAGAATTATTTTAATATATCCTTATTATTAACTAACATTTATTATCATTGATGTTAACTAATATTTATTTTCACTAATTTTAAGTAATAAATTTATTATTAAACATTGATATTGAAAGTATTATAGATACATACAATAATCATAAAATATGTATTATAAAATGAGTCAGAGATATGAAACCATTGTGCTGAAATACACTGTTACTAGTGTATGCAAATTAAATAAAAGAAATTTAAGATTAAAAATAAGTTAATTGTTTTAATTTAATATTTAAAATTATTTAACTTTACATTATAATATTAAGTTATTTTATCAAATATGTTTAATTAATCTACTTAATAAATTAAATTAAGTTATTAAATCATAATAAGTTATTAAATTAATTTATCAAAATTTTTTTTATTTCTCGACTTATTTAATGCTTAGGCATAGTTTAAAATTTACATTAACATAAAAAAAATGGTTTAGAGACTATCGAGCATAGAATTTTTTTTTATTTACTATTAAAAATGGAAAATGGAAAATGGAAAATGGAAATGCATTATTGTAATTGATAATAACTATTTTATTTTTTATTCATATTTAAAAAATTGTTCTCAATTTATTAAAAATTATAAATATAATATCAATTTGACATAATTATTGTACTTTTATTAAAATGTGTTTAAATGTGAGACGAGGATAAAAAAAATTGATAAATGGCTCCTAGATGTTTTTTTCTTTTTTTTGGAATGTAATATTTTTTTCCATAAGAGATATTTTTTTCCTGAATAATTGAGAAATGAAGGAATAGTTGTGAATTTCTAGTTGCTAGATACTAGAGATTAAGGGAAACCAGAGGCCTTATTTTCTATGGGTGGTGGGGGCACATGCCTTGGATGTACATGAGACTACTCACATGATAGATGAGATGTGATATTCTTTGGTAAAATCTTGGATCTTCTTTGTTTTCTCATTCTATCTTTCTATTTCTACCCAAAGGAAAAAAAAAAAAAAAAGTTTCCATGGTTTCTCTTCAAGCCTTCCTCCACTCCAGGTTGAAGGCGATATTGTCCATGGCAATGCTTTGTAACATTGGTACCTTTAATTTAGAGATATTTCTGCATTTTGGTTGTAATGACATAAAGAGAATTTTGGTTTTAATGAAGTAAAGAGAATTTTGAAAATTATGACATACCATTCTCATTGATGATGATGTATATCAATATACAAATACATTTGAATTTTACTATGATTCAAACTATTCCTTAACTCTAATTCAAATTAATAGTAGTTTTTTACTTTAATTCAAACTAATAGTAAACTATTTATGCGCAGAAAACAACTTTACAAACTATGTAGATATAAGAGAATAAAAGAAAAAGTAAAATACAATACAGTTAGGTGGCGTTTGTTTTTTTGGCTTAATTTTAAATAGAACTTTTTTTTAACTTAATACTAAATAATGCTTAATAGCATTAAGCATTAAGTTGTTTGTTTTTTAAAAATTTTATTTCTATTAAGTATTAAGCTGTTTGTTTTTTTATATGCTGAAAACCAATATCTTAATATTTTAATGTATTAAAAAAATATAATTTAACTTATTTCTAAAAAGTTCAAAATAATAAAATTGTTATAATAAATAATTTATCATTATCATTCTTACAAAAATAAATTAATATATTTATTTTTTATATAATTAAAATAAAATATTTAAACTTAATAATATGAAAAATAATGGATTGATAAAACCTAAATCAAATTAAAGAAAAAACATAACAATTCAAGTACATATTTTCAAATATCCGAAGACATCACATTTTATGCTAATATCTAAACATTGCATTTCTTACAATGGTAAAAAGCTAAAAATGACAAGTTAACTAAACACTTGAAAGAGTTCATTTGCAATTTGGTTTCGGAACTGTTGCATGAATTCTTGATCAGATGCTGCAAAAAAACTGTTTGTAGTTGAGTTTTGATTTTGATTTGCATTGTCACTTTCCAATTCCACTTCATTGTCATATTCAGAAAATAATCTATCCGCGACTGAGATTTGTCGAAGAAAATTGTGAATGGAGAAGCATGTCTGACAATTTTTGTTTGAGTATAAACGAATAAGGTGCCATTCTCTTCAATATTGGAAAACGCGCCTTAACAACACCAAAAGCACGTTCAATGACATTTCTTAATCTTGCATGACATTGGTTGAATATCTCCTCTTTTCCTACAGCTTTACCACCACTACGAAAATCACTCAACCAATAGCGCACATTACGATATGGTGCCATAAAACCTCGAGTGTGTGTGTATGCTGCATCTACTAAATAATATTTTTCTGAAAAAAAAAAGGATTGAGTTGATTATTATAATGAATAAATACAAATTATATTAAATAAAATGAAAATAAAATATTTACCTGATGGGGGAGGGCATTGGAAAATTATGTTGTGGGTTACGAATAGTTTCTGTCAAGACTCTTGAATCATGAGCTGTTCCTTCCCATCCAACAACAACAAACCTAAATATCATGTCAAAATCACAAACTGCCATAACATTTTGAAAACATTCTCCTCTCCCACGACCTCGATAAGGTACTTGTTGATTAGTGGGAATACATGCATGAATAAGAGTTCCATCAATTGCACCAACAGCTAAGGGTCTCCAACGGGCCGGGCCGGGCCGGGCCGTAAATAGGAGGCCCGCGGCCCAGCTCGGGCCGGGCCTATGGGCCCGTTGATTGGTCAACGGGCCGGGCCGAGCTAAAATGCTAGGCCCGCGGCCCGGCCTATGAGCCCGCGGGCTAGCGGGCTGGCGGGCTGGGCGGGCCGGGCCGCGGGCTTTTTTAAATAAGCCAAAATGGCTTTTAAATAAAGGAAGGAAGAGGGGGGGATTCGAACCCCTCCCCTCAAGCTTAAATTTCAAGGCTCTAATCAACTGAGCTACATTTCTTTTGTGCTTATTAAATGAGTTAGTTATATATATATAAAAATATAGTATATTATTTTTTTAAAAAAAATTAAAGGCGGGCCTAAGGGCGGGCCTATGGGCCGGGCCTAAGGGCGGGCCTACGGGCCAAGCCTACGGGCCGGGCCGGGCCTAAAGCGGGCCGCCGGCCGCGGACTTTTTGGAGACCCCTACCAACAGCATCCTACATGGTAATAATTCTTTAAAATATAAATAATTATTTTTATATGAGAATAATACAAATATGATATGAATAATTAGAAATAAAAAATAATATACCTTAAAAAATTGTCTTAGCCGACGATTGGAGATACCATTTGAACTATCATTGAATGATGGAGGAGTAATCATCTCTTTTGAGAAATTCACCATGGCCACTAAAACCTCATGGAAGTATTTGTGAATTGTTTGACTTGAGTGTTGAAATCTATTCTTAATCAATCGATTCCGAAGATTATGACTAATAGTCATAAGAAACATGGTCATTTTCTCTTCAACATTCAAATGTTTACTGTCAACAAGCCATCCTTTTTCTCGAAACATGTGACATAGAGAAATAAATCCATGTTTTTCCATCTGCATTAGTTCATAACATGTGCTAGATGAACCATTTAAATGCTCTTGAATGAAAAGAGAAATATTGTTTGCCTATTCTTATCATAGTTTTCCTATGTAGAACACCCTGGGTGCTGAAGGAAAATTAGTGCTCCCCCTGGATTAACTTTGGTTTTTCTTCTTTTGATTTGTAATATGTTTCACCTCTATTCATGGGACTCATCATCGTTTTGCCCCTACCATGTCTGTGGAATGATCTTAAGCCCTTCTATTCTGAAGTTTTTCCTCCCTCAGAAGACATTTTATCTGAAAAAAAACGCAGACAAATAAAATTATCTCAACCCTATGATCCTTGCACCTAAGCAATAAACAAGGCAGGTGACATGCTTTACACCCTTCTTTTACTAGAAGCTCCTGGATTTCTTCCCCTTCCAGTAACCAGGGGCAGAAAATGGTCAAGAAAAATGACGTAGGTAGAATCACTATAGCAATTGGGTTCTGAAAAAAAGTTTGGGGAACATTAGAGAGAGTAATGTCTGCAGGATTACAATTCCCACAGCTTCAATCAAGTTGAAGACTAACCTAGTACTGCTCAGAGGGTCTCTTTAAGCGAGTGACATGAGCTAAAGTAATGTTGCACCAGTCCAGGTTGGTGTAGAAGTTTGTTTCTATTTAAACGAGTTCATACAGCAATGGAGCTGAGTTGATTCAGGTGCGGTAAACTAGAGTAAGAAGGATTACAAGGGATGTATACATCCAGAACCAGATCGACAAATCAGGTTCACAGTGGGATGCTAGTGCCGCTTAAAAAGTTTTGTAATCTTGTGTTAGAGGGCTCGTACCCAATTTTCTATTTAACACTATATTAAACAAACACACATCTGATGTTTGCTCTTTCTACTTGGAAGGCTTTCTACCTGAAGGCTACAAACAAAACTAATGGCAGAAAAAATCAATTTTTTATCGTTCACTTGTAAATTTGTGACTAGGCCCTAGAATAACTAGCATGATTATAATCATTAGAAGAAATATTGTATTGCATAATAAGATTTGGTAAATAATACCTCTAAATATTTTGAATCTTCAAACACAAAGAAATATATCATATAAGCACAAAATTAGTAACCCTCTATGATTCTCACTCAGCAAACAGATGGAATAGAAACCATACCCATAAACAGGGCAGCTTATAACCCTGTTCGTTAAACCCATCTAACAGAATCCAAGAAACATTCCATAGATTATATATGAAAATATAGGCACATGCTATAAGAGTCTACAGTCTCACTGCAGCCAGATCATTAGAGAGTTTAAAAGGATGGATACCCATGGACCAAAGCCAAAAATTCAGAAGTTGATCACAAGGACAGCATGCATAAACAGAACCCAAGTAAAATTCAGCAAACAAAGCATCCACATACCAATCAGAGAAATGGTGTAAGAGAGTTTGAACAACTAATTCAAAAGGGTTGCAAAAGATAGAAATTAAACTCCCAACCACCCATTGAATACTCCTGATTTGGTCTTGTTAAGACAAAAAAACCCAAATACCCGATACCCACATTCTTTGTAATCTCAAACAAAATCAATAGCCTATAAATCTTTTCTTAAAAATGAACTCAAACAAAAGAAACACCCACACAACTCCTCTAACAGAGCCTAGAAATCCTAAAATTATCTTAGGACCTGCAACACGTGAACTCAAAAACCCTAAACAGAGCACTTGCATATGTGAACTAGAATAGAGAATGAGAGTTTTAGAGAGAGAAGCACTGGGAAATGAGACTCGATTGCTCTATTAAAATCCAAAAATCCAAAATAAATTTGGGTTGAGGGTTACCTTCAATCAGATCAACAATGTCGATTGAAAGTGAAGCGTCTTTCCAACTGTGTAGTCTCGGATGGAGAGCGATGGAGGAAGAGAATGAAGAAATTACCGCTTTGGGGATGAGGTGAGGGTTGAGGATGCCAGTTTCAGAAAGCTTTGAGGGGATGGGTGGGCTAAGGTCGGGCGTCGGGCGTCGGGCTTTGAGGGGAGGTTTCAAAAACTAGCTTTTTCTATTTAGAAAAAGCCAAATATTTTGGCTTTTTTCATTTAGCCAAAAATTTTAAAAATTTAGTAATAAGTCATTAAAAATTAAAAAAACAAACAACCTAAATTCTAAAAAGAAATTGCATTAAGTAAAAAGCCAAAAAAACAAACACCACCTTAGTAGATAAAATCAAGTGATTGTAGAATTACTTCTAATAATTTTTTTTTTATGTATGATGTTGTGTGATCCTTAAGCGTATAGGAGCCTCTCAACTTTTTATGTTTCTTATGTAAGAGAATTATAGTGTGTGCATCTATTTTGTACTAAATTACTTATGATATGTCAATTTTATGGTTGAAATAAGTGAAGTCCTTTTTATTTTTATAAAATTTGGATAAGTATATTTTTCTAAAACAAAATTAATGTTTTACTCATGTGTATAGGAAACTATGAAAATTAGGAACATCATTTTTAACATTGTTACAAAGATACATTGATTATATAGTAAAAACTCTAGTTATCTGACCCTGTTAGTAAATGCTAAAGCTATTGACTTTCGCTACCCTTAGTGATGATGGTGATAATTTATTTATATGCAATTTAGTGAGTAGGGTAGTTACTTATCTATAGCATAAGAATAAATAACCTAGTAAGTAAGATAGTTACTGACCTATAGTATACCTTTAGATTAGATTTGATTTTGTTCATCAAGAACATACCATTAAATAACCTAGTCTGTGGGGTAGTTACCGACCTATAGTATACCATTAGATTAGATTTGATTTTGTAAAAGCCAAAAATTTTATATGCGTATCTAAAATAACTATAAAGAATTATTTATTCAAAACTTATGCTTTTTTTTATTCCTGTATTATATGATTTGGCATGGGGAAGTCATTTTCTCTTGATGCATAAACATTTCATTGGTTAAATAAAATTTGTAATCACAACTAATATGATACATCCTTATTTTACTTTTGCACAAATATGTACTTGATCTATACATGCTGCATACTTCCTCATTGGCCAGGTTTTTTGAGCTCACCCCCTTCTCTTGACCTTTTTGAGGTATTTTGACATCAGTAATGAGTGGGCTGGTTAAGTATAGGTTGAACAACCTATCATAAGTCTATTGAATATTTAATTCACTTTGATTAGTTCAATGGGAACATCTTTGGAGAGTTATTCTTAATCAGAAAGTTGTTTTTAGTATGCTTTGAATGTGTTCAAAGCAGCCAATTGAAAGATTAGCTATAATTTGTTTCATTTTGGTGTCATTCATGAGTTGAGTTTTATAACTTAATGTACGAAATGACAATGATGCCCTTGGCCTCGGATTTTAGGTGTACTCACATACAAAGTACTTTTGTCTTATATTTTAGGAAAAGAAATTTAGAAATGGTTTTGAAATATCTTTGATTTTTAATTTCTAGTTTGAGAAAGTAAATTTATCATTTTATAATCAAGTGCTTTGTTTTTTTTTTATTTTTTATAACTTTAATAATGTTTCTAAGCTTCCTAAAATTACTTTCAAAATGTAAAAGTTTCTATATATAATTAATGTAAATTTAATAATCAAGTATTCATTTGGATATATTTATTATTTTTGTTTTTAAAATCAGAAAATGATGGATGCTTTTATATTAAGATGCAATTTTTTTTAGGGATTTATATTAAAAAAAATAATGGTTTCCAAAGCTCTTTAAAAAAATTGAGTTATAAATAAAAAATAAAAAATTATCATCTCATTAAAATTTTTAAAGACATAAAATAAATATAAATATTTTATATAAAAGTTTCTAATTATAAAAGCAAATATATATATCCAATCCTTGACTAAGATATCACTTTTGGAAATCCCTCTTAACTGGCAGCAAGTTTATTTTTCCTATTAATATCACAACTTTTTTATTAATAGCAAATTGGCATGAGTTTTGGGCCCTCATCAGAGAGTTATTATAATTATTTTAATTAACATAATGATACATTCAATTATTAATATTTTGAATTAAAGGTTTTCATATCTTGAATACTATCAATTATGTACCAAATAAATACTTTAATTTCTTTAGCATAATATTTTTTGTAAATCAAGAAATCTTATATAAAATTTTAAATTAGATATTTCTTTATAAATTAAAGACATTTATTTATATATTGAATAATATCAAATAGTGAGGCCCCAATACAGGATAGGTATACTAACGAGCTACCAATGCTTTTTATTCGTTTTATCTTATTTATATAAATATTAATAATCCCCAGTTAAATTCAGATGTTATAAACAAGATAAAAAATATCATCTTCAAAATAATTTTTTTAATCAATAAAAATAAATATTTTTTAATCCAAATTTCATTTTAATTGTGTAAGTTTGAAAAGTATGATTTTTGAAAATGTATCAAGTTTATTTAAAAAAAAAAAAAAAAAGTAACATTGCTATTAAGCCAATTATGATAAACACACATATTTCATTCTATTTCTTCACCATTAGTAAACATATCAAAGGAATCAATTTCAGTCTTATTTTGTTTTTTTAATAATTTTGTAAGTACTTTAATAGAAATCTTGATTCTAAATTTGATTTCCTGTATTTCGTTTTCTTATCATTTTGATTATGTTTTGTTTTATTCTCTTTCCTAAAATGTTTAGTAAATATGTCATAATGTTTTTACATAAAATAAGTACATATAAAGTTTGTGATTCCCTCTTTATACCTTGCTTAATTTATGTCAATACAAATTACTATTCTTTGTAGAAATAAAATTAATGAAATTACTTGAAAAATATGCACGCTATTAAATTATTTGGCTTGATACTTAGGAGGGCATGTAATAGAATTTAAGTTCGTTGCTTAATGACTTAAAGTAACTTTAAACTAAATTATGTTTAAGTTATTAAATCATTAAATTGATTCACCAAAATCATTTTTAATTTTAAGTTATAATAGTATATACTTCACAAAATTCATTTAATGTGCTTAATAACCTCTAGATGAAGTCATTAAGTCAATAAGTTGGATTTATAAAACACTATCTTACTCTTTTGCTATATATTATGTACTTGGCTACCATGCCTAAATTGAAATAACTACTATAGTTAGCCAAGAATCATGCTTGAAATTCAACACAAATCTTAGATTACAATTTTTTATATATATAAAATTAATAAAAGAGAAAAAAAATACCAAATTTTTTTATTCTATCCTTGTGAATTAGTTTAGGGAATGATACAATAGGTTATTATCCGATACTAGTGATTCTTGGTAATTCTTTATCATTAGTTATTCTGGTCTTCCCTATCATTATTTCCCTCAAAACAAAGTTATAAAGAATAAAAATGGTTAAATAGCCAAATCTTAAACGAGTAATCAATCTCATTTATTTGATGGTTTTAGGAATTAGTTTTAAAAATGAAAAATTAGGTTTCAAATACAATTTTGAGTTATAGAACTCAAATTGATCGCGACAGGCAAAGGATCCCAAAACCCTAGGATCACTTTACTTAAAAAAACCATTGTTTTCTTTATTCTATACCTTAAGTTGGATTGTGGAAAGTCCCGAGCTTGAATCGATTGAATTAAAAATCAATATTTTAAAAAACCAGACCTAACAGAAAGAACTCCTACTAAGTGGGATGAAGAAACTAAAAGCTCTTGAGATTGAGATTATTGATATTATAAAAGTTTTATTTAATATAAAAAAAAACTTACATACACAAATCAAAATAAAGCTTTTACCAGCACTAATATTTTCTTGGCTTCCAATTGAAAATCATAAATGATTAAAAATATTTTTTGTTTACATTCTGAACCAATAGACTTAAAGTCATGTTAAACAAATGATACATGAATTTTTATAAATTTATTTGAATTGATTGATCAAAATATTTCAAAAATCAATATTAAAAATGATATATTTAAGCTATTGAGACTTTATTTTTTGTTGTTTATAATAATGAAAGGCCCTGATGGCTTTGGATTTTTATCTTGAAGGTGGTTATAAGAATAGTGCTCAATACTCATTATCTCGTTTTCCTTTTTTTCTTTTTCTTTTTTGAGCTATAAACTCTTTCATAATATAATTAAAACTATAAATAAAATTAAAAAATAATAATGTAAGAATGGTGGATTTTACACTTAATTTATTATTATTATTATTTATTATTGTATGCGAAATTACTTTTTATGTCTTTCACAGTTGAGGTTTTATTTATTATATTTCCTTCAAATGGATGGTCACAAATCATGGGTCTAACCCTTCAACATAATAGAAAACACACGTTTATTATAAGATGAATAATTTCATCGGTGAGTACAATAAGCCAACCATTACATTATGCAGAAATTAATGGGTCTAACCCTTCAACATAATACGAAGCCTAGGTTTATCATAAGATGCGTTCATGACCATGCAGCAAACTCAATGCTTATTCTCCAAATATTCCCATCTCTTCCTACAACTCGAACTACTCCTCGCCAGCGCTGTCTCCCATGCGATTTCTAGCCAAGATAGAGAGCGATTTTCGGTCTTACATTCGTTTATACTTTTAATGAGCTTCTGGTCTTCTTCTTCGGTCCATGGCCGTGCCTCCGACCCACTCGCTCGCTGTGATCTTTCCATTACGGATTTCCCTGCAGAGATGGACGAAATTAACCCAATAAAGCTGCTTCCATGAAATATACTACAAGAAAACAAATAAATAAATACAATGACTGTAGAAAAAAAAACAGGGAAGCCCTCCCCATTGAATAGCAAGCTGTGAAGAGAAGATTGAGACCTTGAAGAAACAACGTGCTTGTTATCCAATGCTTGGCTGAGCTTGCTTCATAGTGGTCATATGAGGAGGCAAATTTATAGAAAGAGAGTTGCCTTCAGTTGATCAGTTTGAGAAGATAAACTGAAGCAGCATCTCATAGGATCCGCCGGGAGTTGTAGAGGCAACGTTCTTTGTTCTAAGAGCATGGATTGAGGAGATAAACTGGCGCCAACGGACAGTCGCCTTTTGCTTTCTCAGTCCCTGAGATTAGTCAAGGAAAATGAGTCAAGACAAAATAATTTACAGTTTCTGATACAAAAGTTTGGTTCTAATAGGAGATCATAAGCTACCAATCGCTTGGGATTTGATCGGAAATTTGTACTATGAAATCTAATTCATTGTTCTCCGGTCAGATTGAGGAGATAAACTGACACCAACGGACATGGTTTTGAACATGCAGCTGCAGACATTTGAAAGAAAATCTTTGGTGGAACACAAGAGGGAATTTTTAATACTAAGACAAATTGTTACTTGCTGTATACGTACAATGTTTAAATGGTCGTAGAAATCAACAAGCTAAGACAAACTTTGAGGACTTGGTAATTTACATAATTTGTTTTTCATTTGGATTAGAATAGTTAGTATTGTTGAAAAGTTAAACTGGATTTAGAAACTTTCTAAATAATGGAATCAGATTTAGTTTCTAAAAATTGAGAGAATATTTTATTTTTGATTAGTTATTTTAGTTTCTATTTTTGACTTGTTGAATCATGGAAAGTTTCATATGTTATTATTAGAAGTTTCTATTTTGTCAAGTGTGAGTAACTATAAATAAGAGATTTTGGAGAGTGGTGGAATACAATAAAAGTTTATAATATAACACTGCTTCAAAGTTCAGAGATGACTCCACTATAAATAGCTCTACCAACGTTACACTTCTTTGCATAGATACGAAGAAGATGGTAGTTAATACCCTTGCATACATTGCACTCTTGGCTATGGCATTTAATCTTGCCTCTGCCTCCGATCCCAGTCCTCTTCAGCACTTCTGTGTAGCTGTTAACGATACAAACGCCACTGGTATAATAATCATGTCCTCTCTCTACTCTTCTTCTCCATTTGAGATTCATTCTCTAAACTATACATTGATCTTTCCAAGGCTGCGTTAGTCCTAATATATTTGTTGCTTTGCAGTGTCTGTGAATGGGAAATTCTGCCAAGATCCAAAGCTTGCGATCCCAAATGATTTCTCCTTTTAAGGGCTTCGTCTTCCGGGAAATACATCAAACCAACTTGGGTCCATGGTCACGGCACAGATACCTGGACTCAACACCCTTGGCGTTTCCCTGGCTCGGGTTGACTATGTGTCATATGGTCTCTCCTCAAAGTTTGTCTTAGCTTGTTGATTTCTACGACCATTTAGTCACTTAGATTTGTTTTTAGGATTTTTCTCCTAGTAATTAGTTATTATAAGTTGCATACTAGATTTGATCGAACATCACCTTGAATTGTTTCTCCACCTCGTAGCTCTCACCACACCTCAACACAGCATGTTTGAGTGTTTCATAATAATTTTTTTTGATATAAACTTATATTTATAACACACCCAAGTCATATTTAAGGACGCTAACCCATAAAATTTACTTCTAGCAAATAGTTTTCTATCTTTTAGTCATTGATTTTATATCATTTTACAACCATATTTATTGTTGTAACAAATATACAGTTGATTGGTGAATATTAATTCAGTCATAAGAGTTCAAAAGTATACCATGAAGGCCTTGTTAGAGAGAAGTAAACAGACAACTAATAAGAATACAACCAAACAAATCGACTCTAGGGTTACAACTAGGGCTCTTCTAAACGTACGCCAATTGAGGAGGATTAGTTTTCTAAACCTAATTCTCAATGTTGAGTACACGAGTATTTTGAAATTTATGAATGATTAAAAATACTTTGTTTTAAAAAAAAATTCTTAAACCAACCATCAACCCGATTCTCTTCATCCCAAATCCAATTTATTAAGGGTGGGACGAGGTAGCCGAAAAAACTCACCCTATTGTCATTCTAGAAAAGAGTAAGGGTAAATGGAAACAAAAGCATTAAACATGGAATTAAAATAAAATTAATTTTAAAATAATGATAATGATAATTGAAAAATGTAAATGAAGCAATGTCATACTTATTGGAACAAAACTAGAAGTCCATACTCATGTTTGTTAATTTGTACTTTTATAATTTTAAAAAAATTAAACTATAAAGGTATACAAATTTATTTGATTTAAAAACTTTTAAAAATAAAAAATTGAACACTTGTAACTCGTCCATGTCCTATACATAAACCATCGAAATTAGTAAAAGATTCTCGAAAAATGGATGAATTTTTCTTTCTTTTGATTTTTGTTTTTATAGATAAACAAACAGTTCTAATTTAGAACTGTCTAGAATATTTATGAATGAATATTTGTGTATTGTGTTATTTGCATGTGGTTCAATATCATGACCAAATTAGATAAATGAGTTTCATAGTTTAAGAAATACTATGATATCTATTTTATTTTTGTCTTTAACAATGCTCCATTTAGTTGTATGTGTCACATCCCAAGATCCACTTTAAGGTCATGATGATTATTTTACACTTCAAACTTAGAGACTCAACAAATGACTCAAACTAGTATCTAATATCAAGAGGCTATCAATTACTAAATTTAAATAAAAACATGGTACAATCCTCAAAATTGTTTGAAACATAGTACATCTTCACTAAAAATCAATTGTAATAAAATTAGTTGCAAAAGAAAATTTGTCTTAAGCTTGTTGTCCCCAACTATTGACTAGATGGTCTTCTGGGGTTGATCGAGGTTAGAGATTGATCATTGTGTTTATAAGACAAATTTCACCTCGCTTAGGTGCTTACAATACAAGTGATTGAGACTCAAAATGCAAATGACTCAAACAAGTATCTTATTTCAAGAAGTTATCAATTATTAAGTTACTGTATAAAATAAATAAAAGTATAGTACAATCCTCAAATTTGTCTCAAACATAGTACATCTTCACTAGAAATCAATTGTGATAAAATTAGCTATAAAAGAAAATTTGTCTTAAGTTTGTTGTCCTCAACCATTGACTAGATGGTCTTATGGGGTTGATCGAGGTTAGGGTTTGACTTTATGTCTTTCAAACAAATTTCACCCAGCTTAGGTGCTTACGATACAGGTGATTGTCTCCTAGGATATAACGATCACTTTCTTGTAATAGTAGCACTCCAAATTACGAGAAACAATGAATCACTTGGTGATTTGTACTCTCTTGAATACCGAAAAAAAAAAAACTTGAAGCTAAGAAGGACTTGAAAGTTTAAGAGACTAGATAGGAGAAAGAATGGAGAAAGCGGATGAATGAAAAAGTGAATCTGAAAAGACAAGGGGGGCGCTTATTTATAGATTTTGTTGGTGACTATTAGAAGAGATGTGTTTTTAAGACACTAGACAAATCCATTAAAGGGTTGTGTCGTAAGACACCAAACATACTCCTTTGGAAAAGGTTGTTTTTTTAAAACACTACAGACATCCTTTGAAACAAGTTGTGTCCATTATGAAACAACACGTCTTCCAAGAGAAAAAAAGTGTCCTAATTTTCATTCACCTATATATAAATTCTAACACTATATGCACTAAGAGCAAAGGTGGTAAGAGATATGTCCTTGTTGTTGTTGATGATTTCTCTAGGTTTTCTTTCATATGTTTTTTTAGGGAAATTTTTTAGACTATTGAGCATTTAAAGTCTTTGCGTACTAGAATTCAGGTGGAAAAAGGTCATCCAATTGTTAAGATTAGGAGTGATAGGGGAAGAGAGTTTGATAGTGTTGAAATTGATCACTTTTGTGAATTAGAGGAGTTAAACATAAATATTCAACCCTTAGAACTCCTCAACAAGATGGAGTACTTAAAATGAAGAATTGAGTTTTTCAAGAAATGACCAAAGTGATCTTCACATGCATGATTTTTTTGTATATTTTTGGGCTGAAGCTATTGACACAACTTGTTATATTGCCAATAGGGTTTTTCCTAGGTCTAGAATAGACACAACTTGTTATATTGCCAATAGGGTTTTTCCTAGGTCTAGAATAGATAAAACATGTTATGAATTGTGGTTAGGGAGAAAATTTAATCTTAAGGATTTTACAACTTTTGGCAGTGAGTGTTACATTTTCATGAATAGGGAAAACCTAGGCAAATTTGATTCTAATTCCAATTTAGAAAATTTTCTAGGCTATTCCACTAGGAGTAAAGCCTATAGGGCATATAACTAGAATACCAAGTTCATTTAGGAATCCTATAATGCAGACATTGATGACACAAGGGGATTCTAAGAAAGATGATAACTCTTATGATTTAACCTAGGAATCCATTAGATATATTCCTAAAATAGTGGATGAGAGTATGGAAATCCTTGAAAGTATTCCTGAAAAGGTGGTTGGCCCCAACATAGATGAACAACCACTTGACATTACTAAGTCAAGTGAAGTGAAAGAAGGAGGCTTTATCTAGAGTACCTAAAAATCACCCTATCTCAAATGTAATAGGAAACATGGATGACTCCATGGTTACAAGGAGGCTTAATCTAGACAAAACGAGATAAGTTTTTTTTTGCCATACCTCTCAATTAGAGCTAAAAAATGTGGAAGAAGCTTTAGAATATGAATTTTGGACTATTGCATCACAGGAAGAATTAAATTAGTTTGTTAGGAATGATGTGTGGTACTTAGTCCCTAAGCTTATTTGTATGAAGAGTTTGCCAAGGAGATTAGTATTAAAAGAATGGAAGATTTTACTATATTTGGGTTGTAGAATTGGAAAGTCATAGCTTCTTTTTCCCTTGGAGGTTGGTTAAAGAGACAATATTTAGCTTTGAGAAAGGATTTTTAAGTAATTGATTTTTTAGAGATTGAAAGCTCTTTTTAAGCTTAATATAGTTTTTATATTTATTTAATTAATTTTATTAAAAAAGATTATGACTTCAATCATAAAACTCTTTTTTAACTTATATACATGAAGTTATTTCATATTCAAGAAAAAATTTTAAATATCAACTAATGCTTTGAAACTTATCACTTTGTTTTCAAGAAAGTTTTTGAAAAAAAAAAAAGAAAAGAAAAGAAAAAGAAAACTATTCTAAATAAGGCCAAAATTAATACGAGAGAAATAAAATAGAAACTAGATTGAAGGTAAAACAAAAAACGAATTCAAATTCAACAAAAACTTTTTATATACCTCACAACATTTATTTTGAAGGAAAATAAAAAACTAGTACAAATTCACTAGTTTTTTTTTTTTTTTTTTTTTTTTTTTTTTTTTTTTTTTAAATATAGCTTACCATATGGTTTTCACAAACATAATGAAACTTTGAAAATAAAATATGAAATTTTAAATAATTTTTATTATATTTGGTAATACAAAACAAATAAAAAAAAACCGATTTTTTTTTTTTTTTGGCTTTTGGCTAATGCTTTCCAAATGAAATGAAACACTTAAAAATAATCAATTATAGGTATATATAAATGATATGGAAACCCAAAGAAACCGATAATAGGTAGTTTTAACATATTCATTTATAAGCACAAATGAGAGGTGATTTTTTAGATTACCCCTTGAAGAAACAATGAGATTGATATCCAATGCTTGGCTGAGCTTGCTTCATAATGGCCATATGAGGAGGGAAATTTATAAAGAGAGTTGCCCATGATCCGTTTGAGGAGATAAACGAAAGCCATCTCATTGAGGACACATGCCTTTATGTTAGTTTGAGTTCGAAATTTTATCATTGGAGACAGTGGGTCCGCCACGAGTTGCAGCAACTTTCTTTGTTTTAAGAGCATGGACTTGGTCAGATTGAGGAGATAAACTCACGTCAACCGACATGAAGCTACAAAACTTTAGAAATAAAGTCTTTGGTGGACCACCACACGAGGGAATTTTTAATAGGAGTTGCGTTCTCAGGTTAGATCGAGGAGATAAACTGACACCAACGGACATACTTTAATCACATATACAATTTGAAAAGACACCTTGATCTTCCAAACTTGATTTCACTTTTCAATCATACAAGGTTGATAAAGTTGAAAAGTCAAAATGTAGACTATATAAAATCATCAGACATCGATTTCAATCCCACATTTTCTTTCACTCTTTTTCTTCCGTTTGTATCCGACATCCTACTCGTCTGTTTGCATCTGACATCCTGCTCGTCTGTTTGCATCTGACATCCTACTCGTCTGTTTGCATCCGACATCCTACTCATCCGTCTCATGAATTCCCCTTTAATTTCCTCAATATGGGCAAAAAGATTTTGGTCCTAACACAGCTGCCAAACTAAGCTTTTTCGGAAAAAAATATCATTCTTGATTTATTTTTAAAATATTCATCGGGGACTAATTATGTTCATGCCATATTAGCATATTACTATATCATTTTTCTTCTTTTTTTTCATGACAAAACCATAATTAGTGATTGTGATTTTAGCTCTGATATTGAAACCATATTTACTGATTGTGGTTTTATTATAAAAATAATAATAAAATAAAGTTAAAAGATTATTACTATAAATATTTTTAAAAATAATCTAGATGTAAAATATTTTTTTTTAAAAATCGACTATTTTTTTTTTCTTCATAAACTCCCTAACACAAATTCTCACAAAATTATTCCTTTTCCTAAAAAGAAAATTAAATATTGATCAATTGTGTATAAATACAAGAAAAGAGAATAGGAATGCATACTAGCTATGAAGTCATGCATTCAATGGATTTTCATAAGGGGAGATTATATAATTATGCACCAATTTTTATTTTTTATTTTTTATTTTTAGTTTGAATTTTAACCTTCGAAGTAAAAAATAAACTAATAAATATGCATTGAAAACTACCCTCTAATCCTCCTTCCCTCTTACCAACTATCACAATTTTTTCTTTTTTCTTTCTTTTTATTTTTTTACTTTGATAAAGTGTTGCCTTTTATTTTATTTTATTTTTTTATAAAAAAATTAACATGTGACAATCAACCATGTCATATGATTTTTTTCCCTCATTTATAACATGTTCACTTTTTTTTGCCTTTTTTCTCAACGTGTTGGTTTCATAAAATCTTTTTAATTTCAATCTTTTTCATTATGTCATTTTTTTTTATATTTATTGATTTTAATTATTTATGAATCCACTCTAATGGTATGATGATTATTTTAATTACACTTCAAACCCTGAGGTTCAAAATACTAATGACTCAAACAAGTATCTTATATCAAGAAGTTATCCGTTACCAAATTTTTATTGAAAGTAACTAAAAACATACTACAATTCTCATAACTCAACTTTATAAATAAAAAGTTTAAGTAGTAATTACTCATGTTTACTCAAGTAATTACTTTTGAGAAGTGATATGACAATATTTTCTTTCAAAAAGGATGATGAGAAAGACAATAAAATAAAAAATTGTGTGAAAAATTATACTGTCCCTTTACCCTCCTTTTTGGTGGGCAGGGAAAGAAAGTATAAAAGTAAATTTTATTTGGTTCCCATCAAGAAAAGCATAGCTGGAAAGGAAAAAAAAAAGGAAATTGAAAATTTATATATATAGATTTGGTTCTTGGAAAATTTGAGGGAAAATGTAAGGGAAAGAAAATAAGCAGGAAACGTGAAAAAAAATATAAAAAATAGATTTAAAGTCAATAAATCATTTTTATATGCTTTTTTAAACCCATTTTACTTATTTTCCTTTATTATATAAAGATTAAATGATTTTAAAATATATAAATTTCTAACTGATTTTAATTATATTTGATTTTTTTTTCATAATAAAACCAATCAGAAGAAAATCATTTTCCTTAGTATTTTTTTTTCCTTTTTAGTATTTTCCAGAAATCAAACATAGCCTTCATTTTTTGTATAGGAGGAAAAAGATGAAAATTAAAATTTAAATGTAAGAAAAATACTTCAAGTTTAAATTTATTTCTTTCGTGGTTATACTTTTCTTTCCTTCTAATTCTCTCTATTTTTTGTTTTTTTTTTTTTTAATTTTCCCTCAAACTTTACAAGATTTAAAAGAAGTCTTATATTCTATTTATATCACAAGTACTAGAGGAAAGTAACAAATAATAATAAGAAATCCAAAATCTTTTGTTTAGTTTATCATGAAAAATATGATAAAAAAATCAAATACAATAAAATTTATTTAAAAATTTATGCATTTTCCAATTCTTTATTCTTTATACATAGAAAAAAAAAAAAAAAACCAAATCTGAAAAAACTTTAAATTATTCTCTTTCTTTTATATAAGACAAGATTGATCAAGTCCTATGAAGGCTCCATACTATAGTCATCACTCTGCCAACTACCATCTACTCAAGACATTTTCAAGCAACAACAACACTTGGTGACAACAATGAATATGATGATCCTTGCCCAACTTGTCTCACCTAAGATTTGATGAATTGAATGGGTGACTAAGCTCACCCTCACCATAAACCAAAGAAATCGCACACGTGCTGAAAATTAAACATTGAAATTGAAAACATAACTAAAGATGTAAGATTACAAGTACACTTAGAGGAAATAAAGTTCTTCTTCTTTATTTATCACATTCTCCTACTCTTAAATTGTTCTACTTAATGCTTCTCTTTTCTCTACTACCTTCATAGCTAGCCATTTATAGAATGTGGAGCGATGTTGAGGAGTTGTCAACTTGGAGGCAAATGGAATCTTTCTTCCTTGAACAACTTACTATATGAGGTGACTTCCTAAGATTGCCAAGTGTCATGCATGCTATGGTAGTTGGGGCTTTGATGAAAACTTTGAATCATTTCCCGAGGCATTGACAATGGTCATAGAAAGCTTTGCTCAAAGAGGAATGAGAGATGAAGGGTGAGAATGGGAAGAAGTGATCGAGATTTGGTGATTTAAAGTTCAAGTCTCCACTAAGGAGAAGAGATGTAGAGTGAGAAATGAAGAAATAGATATTTAGGAGGGTTGTGAGGCTGCTTGGGCTATAAAAAGTATAAAATAAAATAAAATAAAGCTTAAAACTATAATTAGTTGCTAGGCTCTCAGCCTAGCAAGCCTAATAGCCTAACCATTAAGCCTACCAGGATGAACATTTTTTGCATTCTTTTATGGTTTTTGAAAGGGAATTAGTGGGGTATCAAGTCATCTTCCTTCTAAGGTTATTAACAATTCCAAATTGCTCCATTTAAGCCACCTTTTGCTACGTTTCCTTGAAAAACTCATAAAATTATCAAGACACTTTATATTGAGAAAACATGATATATTGAGTGCTATTGTGCATGCAATGCCATGAGTTTGCATAATTTAATTGTAATAAATAATGAGCAATTTTACACTAATCAAATCAAATTGAAACTCTCATTCAAAGGCCCACAAACTAGATATTTCAAGATATTGAACCAATGTTTGATTCAATTTCATCAATTGAAGAAGTGCAAAGAAGAAAGTTGTTGAAAATTCTCAAGGAATGTAAAAAAAAATGGAATGAATGGAAAAATTAATTTAGGTGTTTTGGATGAAGAACTATATGAAAAATGGATGAAAGCAAGAGATAAATTGAAATTTCATCATGGTAAAAGGAACAAGAGGAGAAAGTTCAAGCCAAATAAGAGACAAGTTCCTATTTTTGGCTCCATCACCCTACTCAATCCCAAAATTGGTCATAAGTTTAAGGTGAAAGACCATTGCCTCAAGTTCCTTAGAGAGCAAGTGAGGCCATAGAAGGAAACTTACTATCTTGTTGATGGAGAGATTCCAAATGGATGATGCATTTTCCTTTATCCAGTAGGTAAAATTAGGTTTAGGTTGTTTTTTTGGTTATTGTTTTTGTTTTTATTTCTTTTTCATTTATTCATGTTTAGGTATTTCTAGTTTATTTCTCCCTTAAGACTTTTAGGATTTGAATTGTTATGCTTTGTTTTCTTGTCTTTTTTTTTTTCTTATTTAGAATATTTTGATAATTTTTATTTCTTGGTAGTTTTATGATATTGTTTCCTAGATGATTGGCTGATACAGGATTTGGTTTTCTAACCTGCCATTCTGATTCTATGATCGTGAGGTAACACTTACCCTATTCTTTTCACTTGTTCTACACATTGGGGACATTGTGTAATTTAGGTTGAGGGAGGAAGGTATATTAGCCCTTTTTTTTTTCAAAAGTTTGCATGCTATCTTTGGTTAGTTAATGTGATTCTTGATTTGCCTTAGTGACTCATGGTTTATTTTGCATGAGAATGCTTTAAGTAGCATTATTTCTTTAGAATTTGAGAATAGATACAATTAAAGCAAGAGTATTAATTTGCTTACCTTTTCTTCATATACCTTCAAGTGTAAAAATAGTTAGGTTGAATCATTGGGATACCTCCAATTTTTCTTTGATGGTTATTTTCTATTTATGACTCAAAGTACACACAACGCACGAATACCCTTATGGTATATTGATTAAGATAATTTTTTTTAGCTTAAAAGGAGTTGTTCTTAAGCAACAAGATGATGAAATAATATATATATATATATATATAAATTGTTGAATTTATCAGCATTATGCTTGATCTTAACAGAACCAGTCTCAACGAGAACTACTTCATAAAATTTTCTTGTTTTTAAAAGATCACTAGAGGGATAGTGAAAATTTTTATGAAAAGCTTTTGCTACAATCTCTCTGGGGTTTTCAGAGAAAAAATCTCTCTCAATAACCAAAAGAGGTTGGTTTAAATCCTTTTGCCAATATCTTGATTTTGCTGAAAGAGGTGTGGGGTTGGCAGCCACCACAATTTGTTTACTTGAAAAAGAAGAACTTGTTGTTAATTCCTTTTGAGAGGGATTAGCCATAGTAACCTGCTTAAAGGTTTGAGACCTTGAGATATATATATATATATATTATCCGAGGGGGTAATGGCCTTATGTCTTCAAGCCTTGGTGCTCTAAACCAACTAGTTAGGAGTTATCGGTATCTTGCTCGTTACACAACACAAGCTAAACTCATTTTAGAATAAATAAATAAATAAATAAATAAATGTTTGGGAAATTCGATCTTGTTCTATATTGAGCTAGGGTGAGAACTTGAGGGGTAAGTGGCTTATAAAGCTTCTCAATACCTGGTACCTTGGGTGAAAACTTGAGCGTTTATGGTAGATCCCTATTGAACCATATAAAAAGAGATTTCCTAAACTAGGAAAGAAAATTCAAAATAAATTTTCTTCCCTCTTTAACTTAAAGAATGATGAAATTTGAGTTTAAGAAAAAGTCTTAAGAAGAATACTACGAAGGGACACAAAAATTAAGCACATGAGGTTTAGGTGGAAAAAACCAATCAAGAGAAAATCAAGAGACACTAAGGGGAATGCTAAACATGGATGTGCATTTATTTATACAAAGATAAAGTGAGAAAACTAAGAAATTGCATATCTTGTGTCATCTTGCTCAATTCTAGGAAATTTGACTACTTAGGTATCTTGTGTGTGAAACATGTTATGTCGAGTCACTATGGTTTCATGAATCTCATTACATATTTTTCATTCTTTTTGTACTCTTTTCATTTTCTAGGGACTAGCAAAGTTTAAGTTGATAGGGAACGATTGGAGCCAAAATATGTGCTCTAATGGCACATATTTGATATGATTTGTGCACCAAAAGACACTCAAATAACCTAACTTGACCTAAATTGAATTTGAGGCCCTAGTCATGAGTTTAACTTGTATTTTGGAGATTTATCTCAGGTTAAAGGGAAGAAAATGGTGCAATTTGAATCATTTAAAATTTTTAAAGATCAAGAAAGGGTTAAATGAGGAAATAAGTGAGTCAAGACTCATGGACCATGAGGAAAGGAAAGAAGATGATATCATGAGTTTGGAATATGAGATAAACCATTATAGAGTAAGAAATAAGGCAGGAAAACATGGGACAACAAATTATGAGCTCCATAACAGATATTGAATATAGTTTGAATGAATGTAATTAGGATATTAACTTCATGCAGTGTTTGTTTCCAGCTCAAGTTTGCAAATCATTAGAATCTAGTAACTGTTTTATATGGTTCTTGTCTCAAGTTTGGAGAGTCTTGTAAGTTCGAATTATGACATAAATGGCCAAAATACAGTAAATGTTTTCCATGATTTTCATTGTCTTGATAATTTCTATTCATATAATCTAATGAAATGACACTGACAGTAAAACTCAAAAGCGAAACTCTAGGATCTTAAATTGATATCTATAACAAAAGGTTTAAAAGCACCTAATCTAGCCTTCCCAACAAGTTATGCAGTGTGAATTTGTGATTTAATGTTTGAATCCATTGTATGTTTAAGAAGTCTGCATCACAGTTACTAATCCAATGAAAGTGAAAAATTCTATGCAAAATGGAAAAGGAATAGGATACTGAATCGATGCTTCACTCTGGTTTTGAGATTCATTTGTGTCCTTTCTTTTCTTAGCTGGGGACTGCTTCAACTTGTGTTTCCCTTTAGTACTTGGCTGAAAGACAGTTGATTTGAAAGACTAGTACCAATCATGGAGATTGATAAGATCACCATGCTCCTGAGCCAGGGTATACCTACATCAACAAATGGAAAAAGTTATAACTTCCGGGTATTATTTAAAGAGGTTAAAAAACAACACCAAGTGGTTGTTCCACATTGCTTGTCGTTGGACTATTGTAAGAATATTCTAATTAGTGCTAAAATGTGTCCTTAAAGAGGGTTAGTCCACCTAGAACTTCTGAAGCGTGAAACCCAGCTAGATTATTTCTTTTTTTTATTATTATTATTATTATTAATTTAGTTCTTTTACTTAGTTTCACTTCATTCACATATTATTTTTCATTTTAAGATTTAAACAAAAACAATTAATTTATTTTAGTATTGACAATTTCCATAATCCCTAAGGAAGATACCCGAAGTACTACAAAAGTCGTAGTGACTCTTTCTTTAGTTTTTCTTTACTAGAGTTGCCATGGAAAAAGGCTAAGTATTTTGGTACAATAGAGAAGTTCAGTTAAGAAATTGGTGCCATTGTCGGGGATTGGCAATCGTCATAACTAGGATATAGTGCATTACTTTGTTTAGTTCTTTTAATTTTGTTTTTTTCTTATATATATTTTTCCTTTATTTTATGCTAGGTTGGGAAAGAAATCTTTCAGGTAGACTTCAAAGAACAACTGAGAAATCTCAACTAAATATGGAGGACATTGAAGAGTCCAACAACAACAACAACAGGCCTCGACCACCTATGTAGGACCAAAAAACTATGAGAGAGTTTCTAAATCCTCCCAAGTTGAGCACACCATCGTGTTTTATGCTACCTCCAAATGATGATCATGTTACCATTTGGCCTCACGTGGTATCTCAATTACCCAATATTAGGGGGACAGAAAATGAAAACCCATACTCTCACATCAAGGAATTTGAGGACATCGTTTCAATTTTTTGAGAAGCCAACACTTCTTTGGATATCTATCGCATGAAGCTATTCTCCTTGTTAATGAAGGATAACGCTAAGACTTAGTTAAATAGTCTTAAATCGTATATCATCGGAAATTGGGGTGATCTATAATTAATGATTCTACAAAAATTCTTTCCAGCACATAGGATTAATGCATTGAAAAAGGAGATCTCAAATTTCAAGGCTATGAAGGATGAGAATTTTTTTGCTTGCTAAGAAATATTCAAGGAGATGGTTGCAAGATGCCCTCATCACGGATTTGACAACTAGATACTAGTATCGTATTTCTATGAAGGGATGTCACCATTAATGAAACAACTTCTTGAGACTATGTGTGAAGGAGATTTCATGAATAAAAACCCCGATGAAGCATTTCAATTCCTTGATTATGTTGCTGAGGTATCTAGAAGTTGGGAAGAACCAATTGTCAAGGAACCACCTAGAGATAGAACAATGAACAGGGTAAAAGCTAGTAGAGTGTATGTATTACCAAAGGATTTAGATGTTTAAGCATATATTACCATTATTATAAGGAAGTTAGATGATTTGGAGGATTGCACTGAGTAGAAAACAACCTCTTTTGATCAAGTGGGTGCAGCAAACTTTTTGTGCATGTGACAATTTTATCAAGTATGAAGTATGAATGCTTTATTTTAAGATATGGTAATTTAAAGTTGAGGTTTTTTTAGATTTGCCTTTTTTTTCTTGGAACTTGTAAACTTTTTTATTTCCCTATTGAAGTTCTTGAAAATTGCATTTTGTATCATACCAAATCTATAATTTTAAACTTCTCAAATGTGTTATAGGCTTTAATGGGAGACCCAAGAAGAAGAATTCAACTTGATCTTCTGGGGTTCCACAAAATCCTTCTTTGTAGTTGGTGCAGAAATAGTAGTAAAGCGATATTACCATCTATGCATGACACTTCAATTCTGTAAGTATTTCCTCACTTTGTTGGGTGGAAGATGTTTTGATTTGCCAAGCTCCTTTGTTTCATGATTTTCGGGTCTGAGTTGTCATTCCCTTGTCTTACCTAGAAAAACAAGACGACTAAACAATGTAAAATCTTCTTTAAAAAATGGAGATAAAAGACTAGTTTTTTTTTTTTCCCCTTTTTATTCATCAATTTGCTTGCTGAATTTCTTGTTAGTTAAAAATTTCTAAAGTTACAAGTAATAAAATGAAAATCCAAGATTGTACCTCCAACCATGGCAATCAGATTCACACAAAATAGAGATTAGTTGGTTAGTCCTTACAAGACCTTATGTCCATGCATCGTTGGAACTCACAGACTTATTCTTGCAAACCAAAGACCTTTTATCCCACTTCAGGAATTAATATTGCATATCTTTTTTTTTTTTTTCTCTTTTTCTCATCAAAGAAGACTTAAGGTAGTTTTCACACCTAGTAATATGTCTCATGTTTGCAGACATGGGTGGTTACTTCATAAGAGATATGACCTCACATTTAATTTATTTTAGGGAAAATAATATTTAAATGAGCCACAATTTTTTTAAAAAAATTATTTTATTTAATTTTATTAAAATGTAAATTTGTTTCCAACATTTCTCCTACTTGGCCTATAAAAATTACTTAATATGTATTAATTAAATTAATACATAACATATTTTTCCCTAAATCCTTATACTTAATCAAAAGACTTTAAAGCACATGAATCATGGCAGTAAGTCCTCTAAAAACGAGTATTACTTTTCATGTATTACAATGTAACTTTCTCTTTTGAATAAGAGCAATATGTGAGTCATTCCTTTATGAATGAGTTTCCAAAATTCTCATTCTGGGTCTACTTAACATTCATAACATGCATATTGTTGTGCTCTAAACTTTATGTATACAACCAAATGAGAAGACAGAATTGAAATAATTGGAGTTTTCATATCGACCAAAAATGTGATAAAACACAAAGGGTGTCTCAATTACCTTAAATTTACAAAACAAAATTGAGTCCCATATGCTCAACATGTTCCCTATTAGCCTTAGGTGGAAATCCTTTCATCAAAGGATTCGCAATCATCAATCCAGTACTAATATGCTCAATAGCCACCTTGTTTGACTTAACATGTTCCCTAATAGCTAAGTACTTTATGTTAATGTGTTTACTATGACTTTCACTCTTATTATTTTTAACTAAAAACACTCCAATAGAGTTATCACAATGAATCCTCAATGGCTTAGAAATTGAGTCAACAACCTAAAGCCCTGAAATAAAAATCCTGAACCAAATAGCCTGTGATATTGCTTCAAAACATGAAACAAATTATGCTTTTATGGTCGAAGTAGCAACCAATGTTTGCTTTGCACTTCTCCATGAAATGGCCCTTCTAGCTAATAAGAAGACATATCCAGATGTCAACTTTCTAGAATCAAGACAACCAACAAAGTCAGAATCTGAATATCCAACTACATCCAAATGATCAAATCGCATGTATGTAAGCTTGTAATCCCTAGTCCCCTTAAGGTATCGCATGACTTTCTTTGCAGCTTTCTAGTGATCCAGACCTGGATTACTTTGATATCTACTAACATTCCAATTGCATAAGAAATTTCAGGCCTTGTACAAACCTAAGCATACATTAAGCTCCCAATTGTAGAAACATAAGGAATGTTTTTCATCTCTTTCTTCTACAAAAATATTCTCAAGGGCACGAAGAATGTGAGAAATACTTACATTCCTCGTTCCCTTCCAATTCTCCATTTATTTAAAGTTTTTTTTTTTAAAAAAAAAAATTGGATCTCATATGGCTTGGATATTGTTTAAATAATCTCATTATAATTAGGGGATATTGAATGGATGCCCAGAAAAATCAAAATCCAAAAATACTTAAAAATTAGTGAAGGTACGAAGAATGTGGGGAATCCTCACATTCCTCGTACCCTCCTAATTCTCCACTTCTTTAAAGTTTAATTTTTTTTTTTTTTTTGGATCTCATATGACTTGGATATTATTTAAATAATCTCATTATAATTAGAGAGTGTTTAGTGGATGCCCAGAAAAATTAAAATCCAAAAATACTTACAAATTAGCAAAGGTATGCAGAATGTGACGAATCCTCACATTCTTCGGGCCCTCCCAATTCTCCACTTCTTTGAAGTTTAATAAATTTTTTGGGGATCTCATATGATTGGGATATTTTTTAGATAGGTTCATTGCACTTTAGGGGGTGTTCAATTGATGCCTAGAAAAATCAAAAATCCAAAAATACTAAAAAATTTGCAAGGGTAAGGAGAATGTGAGGATCCTCACATTCTCCGTACCCTTCCAATTCTCCACTTCTTTGACGTTTAATTTTTTTGGGGGGGATCTCATATGACTTGGATATTATTTAAATAATCTCATTACAATTATGGGGTATTCAGTGGATGCCCAAAAAAATCAAAATCCAAAAATACTTAAAAATTAGTAAGGGTACGAAGAATACAAAGAATCCTCACATTCTTCGTACCCTGCCATTTCTCCACTTTGAAGTTTTAATTTTTTTTTTGGGATCTCATATGACTTGGATATTATTTAAATAATCTCATTATAATTAGGGAGTGTTCAGTGGATGCCCAAAAAAATCAAAATCCAAAAAAACTTAAAAATTAGCAAGGGTACGAAAAATGTGAGGAATTCTCATATTTTTGCCATCAGTAATGAGTGGGCTGGTTAAGTATAGGTTGAACAACCTATCATAAGTCTATTGAATATTTAATTCACTTTGATTAGTTCAATGGGAACATCTTTGGAGAGTTATTCTTAATCAGAAAGTTGTTTTTAGTATGCTTTGAATGTGTTCAAAGCAGCCAATTGAAAGATTAGCTATAATTTGTTTCATTTTGGTGTCATTCATGAGTTGAGTTTTATAACTTAATGTACGAAATGACAATGATGCCCTTGGCCTCGGATTTTAGGTGTACTCACATACAAAGTACTTTTGTCTTATATTTTAGGAAAAGAAATTTAGAAATGGTTTTGAAATATCTTTGATTTTTAATTTCTAGTTTGAGAAAGTAAATTTATCATTTTATAATCAAGTGATTTGTTTTTTTTTTTTTTTTTATAACTTTAATAATGTTTCTAAGCTTCCTAAAATTACTTTCAAAATGTAAAAGTTTCTATATATAATTAATGTAAATTTAATAATCAAGTATTCATTTGGATATATTTATTATTTTTGTTTTTAAAATCAGAAAATGATGGATGCTTTTATATTAAGATGCAATTTTTTTTAGGGATTTATATTAAAAAAAAAATAATGGTTTCCAAAGCTCTTTAAAAAAATTGAGTTATCCAAAAAAAAAAAAAAAAATTATCATCTCATTAAAATTTTTAAAGACATAAAATAAATATAAATATTTTATATAAAAGTTTCTAATTATAAAAGCAAAATATATATATATATATATATATATATATATATATATATATATATATATATATATATATATATATCCAATCCTTCACTAAGATATCACTTTTGGAAATCCCTCTTAACTGGCAGCAAGTTTATTTTTCCTATTAATATCACAACTTTTTTATTAATAGCAAATTGGCATGAGTTTTGGGCCCTCATCAGAGAGTTATTATAATTATTTTAATTAACATAATGATACATTCAATTATTAATATTTTGAATTAAAGGTTTTCATATCTTGAATACTATCAATTATGTACCAAATAAATACTTTAATTTCTTTAGCATAATATTTTTTGTAAATCAAGAAATCTTATATAAAATTTTAAATTAGATATTTCTTTATAAATTAAAGACATTTATTTATATATTGAATAATATCAAATAGTGAGGCCCCAATATAGGATAGGTATACTAACGAGCTACCAATGCTTTTTATTCGTTTTATCTTATTTATATAAATATTAATAATCCTCAGTTAAATTCAGATGTTATAAACAAGATAAAAAATATCATCTTCAAAATAATTTTTTTAATCAATAAAAATAAATATTTTTTAATCCAAATTTCATTTTAATTGTGTAAGTTTGAAAAGTATGATTTTTGAAAATGTATCAAGTTTATTTAAAAAAAAAAAAAAAGTAACATTGCTATTAAGCCAATTATGATAAACACACATATTTCATTCTATTTCTTCACCATTAGTAAACATATCAAAGGAATCAATTTCAGTCTTATTTTGTTTTTTTAATAATTTTGTAAGTACTTTAATAGAAATCTTGATTCTAAATTTGATTTCCTATATTTCGTTTTCTTATCATTTTGATTATGTTTTGTTTTATTCTCTTTCCTAAAATGTTTAGTAAATATGTCATAATGTTTTTACATAAAATAAGTACATATAAAGTTTGTGATTCCCTCTTTATACCTTGCTTAATTTATGTCAATACAAATTACTATTCTTTGTAGAAATAAAATTAATGAAATTACTTGAAAAATATGCACGCTATTAAATTATTTGGCTTGATACTTAGGAGGGCATGTAATAGAATTTAAGTTCGTTGCTTAATGACTTAAAGTAACTTTAAACTAAATTATGTTTAAGTTATTAAATCATTAAATTGATTCACCAAAATCATTTTTAATTTTAAGTTATAATAGTATATACTTCACAAAATTCATTTAATGTGCTTAATAACCTCTAGATGAAGTCAATAAGTCAATAAGTTGGATTTATAAAACACTATCTTACTCTTTTGCTATATATTATGTACTTGGCTACCATGCCTAAATTGAAATAACTACTATAGTTAGCCAAGAATCATGCTTGAAATTCAACACAAATCTTAGATTACAATTTTTTATATATATAAAATTAATAAAAGAGAAAAAAAATACCAAATTTTTTTATTCTATCCTTGTGAGTTAGTTTAGGGAATGATACAATAGGTTATTATCCGATACTAGTGATTCTTGGTAATTCTTGATCATTAGTTATTCTGGTCTTCCCTATCATTATTTCCCTCAAAACAAAGTTATAAAGAATAAAAATGGTTAAATAGCCAAATCTTAAACGAGTAATCAATCTCATTTATTTGATGGTTTTAGGAATTAGTTTTAAAAATGAAAAATTAGGTTTCAAATACAATTTTAAGTTATAGAACTCAAATTGATCGCAACAGGCAAAGGATCCCAAAACCCTAGGATCACTTTACTTAAAAAAACCATTGTTTTCTTTATTCTATACCTTAAGTTGGATTGTGGAAAGTCCCGAGCTTGAATCGATTGAATTAAAAATCAATATTTTAAAAAACCAGACCTAACAGAAAGGACTCCTACTAAGTGGGATGAAGAAACTAAAAGCTCTTGAGATTGAGATTATTGATATTATAAAAGTTTTATTTAATATAAAAAAAAACTTACATACACAAATCAAAATAAAGCTTTTACAGCACTAATATTTTCTTGGCTTCCAATTGAAAATCATAAATGATTAAAAATATTTTTTGTTTACATTCTGAACCAATAGACTTAAAGTCATGTTAAACAAATGATACATGAAATTTTATAAATTTATTTGAATTGATTGATCAAAATATTTCAAAAATCAATATTAAAAATGATATATTTAAGCTATTGAGACTTTATTTTTTGTTGTTTATAATAATGAAAGGCCCTGATGGCTTTGGATTTTTATCTTGAAGGTGGTTATAAGAATAGTGCTCAATACTCATTATCTCGTTTTCCCTTTTTTCTTTTTCTTTTTTGAGCTATAAACTCTTTCATAATATAATTAAAACTATAAATAAAATTAAAAAATAATAATGTAAGAATGGTGGATTTTACACTTAATTTATTATTATTATTATTTATTATTGTATGCGAAATTACTTTTTATGTCTTTCACAGTTGAGGTTTTATTTATTATATTTCCTTCAAATGGATGGTCACAAATCATGGGTCTAACCCTTCAACATAATAGAAAACACACGTTTATTATAAGATGAATAATTTCATCGGTGAGTACAATAAGCCAACCATTACATTATGCAGAAATTAATGGGTCTAACCCTTCAACATAATACGAAGCCTAGGTTTATCATAAGATGCGTTCATGACCATGCAGCAAACTCAATGCTTATTCTCCAAATATTCCCATCTCTTCCTACAACTCGAACTACTCCTCGCCAGCGCTGTCTCCCATGCGATTTCTAGCCAAGATAGAGAGCGATTTTTGGTCTTACATTCGGTTTTCCATTCGTTTATACTTCTAATGAGCTTCTGGTCTTCTTCTTCGGTCCATGGCCGTGCCTCCGACCCACTCGCTCGCTGTGATCTTTCCATTACGGATTTCCCTGCAGAGATGGACGAAATTAACCCAATAAAGCTGCTTCCATGAAATATACTACAAGAAAACAAATAAATAAATACAATGACTGTAGAAAAAAAAAACAGGGAAGCCCTCCCCATTGAATAGCAAGCTGTGAAGAGAAGATTGAGACGTTGAAGAAACAACGTGCTTGTTATCCAATGCTTGGCTGAGCTTGCTTCATAGTGGTCATATGAGGAGGCAAATTTATAGAAAGAGAGTTGCCTTCAGTTGATCAGTTTGAGAAGATAAACTGAAGCAGCATCTCATAGGAACCGCCGGGAGTTGTTGAGGCAACGTTCTTTGTTCTAAGAGCATGGATTGAGGAGATAAACTGACGCCAACGGACAGTCGCCTTTTGCTTTCTCAGTCCCTGAGATTAGTCAAGGAAAATGAGTCAAGACAAAATAATTTACAGTTTCTGATACAAAAGTTTGGTTCTAATAGGAGATCATAAGCTACCAATCGCTTGGGATTTGATCGGAAATTTGTACTATGAAATCTAATTCATTGTTCTCCGGTCAGATTGAGGAGATAAACTGACACCAACGGACATGGTTTTGAACATGCAGCTGCAGACATTTGAAAGAAAATCTTTGGTGGACCACAAGAGGGAATTTTTAATACTAAGACAAATTGTTACTTGCTGTATACGTACAATGTTTAAATGGTCGTAGAAATCAACAAGCTAAGACAAACTTTGAGGACTTGGTAATTTACATAATGTGTTTTTCATTTGGATTAGAATAGTTAGTATTGTTGAAAAGTTAAACTGGATTTAGAAACTTTCTAAATAATGGAATCAGATTTAGTTTCTAAAAATTGAGAGAATATTTTATTTTTGATTAGTTATTTTAGTTTCTATTTTTGACTTGTTGAATCATGGAAAGTTTCATATGTTATTATTAGGAGTTTCTATTTTGTCAAGTGTGAGTAACTATAAATAAGAGATTTTGGAGAGTGGTGGAATACAATAAAAGTTTATAATATAACACTGCTTCAAAGTTCAGAGATGACTCCACTATAAATAGCTCTACCAACGTTACACTTCTTTGCATAGATACGAAGAAGATGGTAGTTAATACCCTTGCATACATTGCACTCTTGGCTATGGCATTTAATCTTGCCTCTGCCTCCGATCCCAGTCCTCTTCAGCACTTCTGTGTAGCTGTTAACGATACAAACGCCACTGGTATAATAATCATGTCCTCTCTCTACTCTTCTTCTCCATTTGAGATTCATTCTCTAATCTATACATTGATCTTTCCAAGGCTGCGTTAGTCCTAATATATTTGTTGCTTTGCAGTGTCTGTGAATGGGAAATTCTGCCAAGATCCAAAGCTTGCGATCCCAAATGATTTCTCCTTTTAAGGGCTTCGTCTTCCGGGAAATACATCAAACCAACTTGGGTCCATGGTCACGGCACAGATACCTGGACTCAACACCCTTGGCGTTTCCCTGGCTCGGGTTGACTATGTGTCATATGGTCTCTCCTCAAAGTTTGTCTTAGCTTGTTGATTTCTACGACCATTTAGTCACTTAGATTTGTTTTTAGGATTTTTCTCCTAGTAATTAGTTATTATAAGTTGCATACTAGATTTGATCGAACATCACCTTGAATTGTTTCTCCACCTCGTAGCTCTCACCACACCTCAACACAGCATGTTTGAGTGTTTCATAATAATTTTTTTTGACATAAACTTATATTTATAACACACCCAAGTCATATTTAAGGACGCTAACCCATAAAATTTACTTCTAGCAAATAGTTTTCTATCTTTTAGTCATTGATTTTATATCATTTTACAACCATATTTATTGTTGTAACAAATATACAGTTGATTGGTGAATATTAATTCAGTCATAAGAGTTCAAAAGTATACCATGAAGGCCTTGTTAGAGAGAAGTAAACAGACAACTAATAAGAATACAACCAAACAAATCGACTCTAGGGTTACAACTAGGGCTCTTCTAAACGTATGCCAATTGAGGAGGATTAGTTTTCTAAACCTAATTCTCAATGTTGAGTACACGAGTATTTTGAAATTTATGAATGATTAAAAATACTTTGTTTTAAAAAAAAATTCTTAAACCAACCATCAACCCGATTCTCTTCATCCCAAATCCAATTTATTAAGGGTGGCACGAGGTAGCCGAAAAAACTCACCCTATTGTCATTCTAGAAAAGAGTAAGGGTAAATGGAAACAAAAGCATTAAACATGGAATTAAAATAAAATTAATTTTAAAATAATGATAATGATAATTGAAAAATGTAAATGAAGCAATGTCATACTTATTGGAACAAAACTAGAAGTCCATACTCATGTTTGTTAATTTGTACTTTTATAATTTTAAAAAAATTAAACTATAAAGGTATACAAATTTATTTGATTTAAAAACTTTTAAAAATAAAAAATTGAACACTTGTAACTCGTCCATGTCCTATACATAAACCAACGAAATTAGTAAAAGATTCTCGAAAAATGGATGAATTTTTCTTTCTTTTGATTTTTGTTTTTATAGATAAACAAACAGTAATTAGAACTGTCTAGAATATTTATGAATGAATATTTGTGTATTGTGTTATTTACATGTGGTTCAATATCATGACCAAATTAGATAAATGAGTTTCATAGTTTAAGAAATACTATGATATCTATTTTATTTTTGTCTTTAACAATGCTCCATTTAGTTGTATGTATCACATCCCAAGATCCACTTTAAGGTCATGATGATTATTTTACACTTCAAACTTAGAGACTCAACAAATGACTCAAACTAGTATCTAATATCAAGAGGCTATCAATTACTAAATTTAAATAAAAACATGGTACAATCCTCAAAATTGTTTGAAACATAGTACATCTTCACTAAAAATCAATTGTAATAAAATTAGTTGCAAAAGAAAATTTGTCTTAAGCTTGTTGTCCCCAACTATTGACTAGATGGTCTTCTGGGGTTGATCGAGGTTAGAGATTGATCATTGTGTTTATAAGACAAATTTCACCTCGCTTAGGTGCTTACAATACAAGTGATTGAGACTCAAAATGCAAATGACTCAAACAAGTATCTTATTTCAAGAAGTTATCAATTATTAAGTTACTGTATAAAATAAATAAAAGTATAGTACAATCCTCAAATTTGTCTCAAACATAGTACATCTTCACTAGAAATCAATTGTGATAAAATTAGCTATAAAAGAAAATTTGTCTTAAGTTTGTTGTCCTCAACCATTGACTAGATGGTCTTATGGGGTTGATCGAGGTTAGGGTTTGACTTTATGTCTTTCAAACAAATTTCACCCAGCTTAGGTGCTTACGATACAGGTGATTGTCTCCTAGGATATAACGATCACTTTCTTGTAATAGTAGCACTCCAAATTACGAGAAACAATGAATCACTTGGTGATTTGTACTCTCTTGAATACAGAAAAAAAAAAAAAAAAAAAAAACTTGAAGCTAAGAAGGACTTGAAAGTTTAAGAGACTAGATAGGAGAAAGAATGGAGAAAGCGGATGAATGAAAAAGTGAATCTGAAAAGACAAGGGGGGCGCTTATTTATAGATTTTGTTGGTGACTATTAGAAGAGATGTGTTTTTAAGACACTAGACAAATCCATTAAAGGGTTGTGTCGTAAGACACCAAACATACTCCTTTGGAAAAGATTGTTTTTTTAAAACACTACAGACATCCTTTGAAACAAGTTGTGTCCATTATGAAACAACACGTCTTCCAAGAGAAAAAAAGTGTCCTAATTTTCATTCACCTATATATAAATTCTAACACTATATGCACTAAGAGCAAAGGTGGTAAGAGATATGTCCTTGTTGTTGTTGATGATTTCTCTAGGTTTTCTTTCATATGTTTTTTTAGGGAAATTTTTTTGACTATTGAGCATTTAAAGTCTTTGCGTACTAGAATTCAGGTAGAAAAAGGTCATCCAATTGTTAAGATTAGGAGTGATAGGGGAAGAGAGTTTGATAGTGTTGAAATTGATCACTTTTGTGAATTAGAGGAGTTAAACATAAATATTCAACCCTTAGAACTCCTCAACAAGATGGAGTACTTAAAATGAAGAATTGAGTTTTTCAAGAAATGACCAAAGTGATCTTCACATGCATGATTTTTTTGTATATTTTTGGGCTGAAGCCATTGACACAACTTGTTATATTGCCAATAGGGTTTTTCCTAGGTCTAGAATAGATAAAACATGTTATGAATTGTGGTTAGGGAGAAAATTTAATCTTAAGGATTTTACAACTTTTGGCAGTGAGTGTTACATTTTCATGAATAGGGAAAACCTAGGCAAATTTGATTCTAATTCCAATTTAGAAAATTTTCTAGGCTATTCCACTAGGAGTAAAGCCTATAGGGCATATAACTAGAATACCAAGTTCATTTAGGAATCCTATAATGCAGACATTGATGACACAAGGGGATTCTAAGAAAGATGATAACTCTTATGATTTAACCTAGGAATCCATTAGATATATTCCTAAAATAGTGGATGAGAGTATGGAAATCCTTGAAAGTATTCCAGAAAAGGTGGTTGGCCCCAACATAGATGAACAACCACTTGACATTACTAAGTCAAGTGAAGTGAAAGAAGGAGGCTTTATCTAGAGTACCTAAAAATCACCCTATCTCAAATGTAATAGGAAACATGGATGACTCCATGGTTACAAGGAGGCTTAATCTAGACAAAATGAGATAAGTTTTTTTTTGCTATACCTCTCAATTAGAGCTAAAAAATGTGGAAGAAGCTTTAGAATATGAATTTTGGACTATTGCATCACAGGAAGAATTAAATTAGTTTGTTAGGAATGATGTGTGGTACTTAGTCCCTAAGCTTATTTGTATGAAGAGTTTGCCAAGGAGATTAGTGTTAAAAGAATGGAAGATTTTACTATATTTGGGTTGTAGAATTGGAAAGTCATAGCTTCTTTTTCCCTTGGAGGTTGGTTAAAGAGACAATATTTAGCTTTGAGAAAAGATTTTTAAGTAATTGATTTTTTAGAGATTGAAAGCTCTTTTTAAGCTTAATATAGTTTTTATATTTATTTAATTAATTTTATTAAAATAGATTATGACTTCAATCATAAAACTCTTTTTTAACTTATATACATGAAGTTATTTCATATTCAAGAAAAAATTTTAAATATCAACTAATGCTTTGAAACTTATCACTTTGTTTTCAAGAAAGTTTTTGAAAAAAAAAAAAAGAAAAGAAAAGAAAAAGAAAACTATTCTAAATAAGGCCAAAATTAATACGAGAGAAATAAAATAGAAACTAGATTGAAGGTAAAACAAAAAACGAATTAAAATTCAACAAAACTTTTTATATACCTCACAACATTTATTTTGAAGGAAAATAAAAAAACTAGTACAAATTCACTAGTTATTATTTATTTTTATTTTTTTTAAATATAGCTTACCATATGGTTTTCACAAACATAATGAAACTTTGAAAATAAAATATGAAATTTTAAATAATTTTTATTATATTTGGTAATACAAAACAAATAAAAAAACCGATTTTTTTTTTTTTTTTGGCTTTTGCCTAATGCTTTCCAAATGAAATGAAACACTTAAAAATAATCAATTATAGGTATATATAAATGATATGGAAACCCAAAGAAACCGATAATAGGTAGTTTTAACATATTCATTTATAAGCACAAATGAGAGATGATTTTTTAGATTACCCCTTGAAGAAACAATGAGATTGATATCCAATGCTTGGTGAGCTTGCTTCATAATGGCCATATGAGGAGGGAAATTTATAAAGAGAGTTGCCCATGATCCGTTTGAGGAGATAAACGAAAGCCATCTCATTGAGGACACATGCCTTTATGTCAGTTTGAGTTCGAAATTTTATCATTGGAGACAGTGGGTCCGCCACGAATTGCAGCAACTTTCTTTGTTTTAAGAGCATGGACTTGGTCAGATTGAGGAGATAAACTCACGTCAACCGACATGAAGCTACAAAACTTTAGAAATAAAGTCTTTGGTGGACCACCACACGAGGGAATTTTTAATAGGAGTTGCGTTCTCAGGTCAGATCGAGGAGATAAACTGACACCAACGGACATACTTTAATCACATATACAATTTGAAAAGACACCTTGATCTTCCAAACTTGATTTCACTTTTCAATCATACAAGGTTGATAAAGTTGAAAAGTCAAAATGTAGACTATATAAAATCATCAGACATCGATTTCAATCCCACATTTTCTTTCACTCTTTTTCTTCCGTTTGTATCCGACATCCTACTCGTCTGTTTGCATCTGACATCCTACTCGTCTGTTTGCATCCGACATCCTACTCATCCGTCTCATGAATTCCCCTTTAATTTCCTCAATATGGGCAAAAAGATTTTGGTCCTAACACAGCTGCCAAACTAAGCTTTTTCGGAAAAAAATATCATTCTTGATTTATTTTTAAAATATTCATCGGGGACTAACTATGTTCATGCCATATTAGCATATTACTATATCATTTTTCTTCTTTTTTTTCATGACAAAACCATAATTAGTGATTGTGATTTTAGCTCTAATATTGAAACCATATTTGCTGATTGTGGTTTTATTATAAAAATAATAATAAAATAAAGTTAAAAGATTATTACGATAAATATTTTTAAAAATAATCTAGATGTAAAATATTTTTAAAAAAAAATCGACTATTTTTTTTTTCTTCATAAACTCCCTAACACAAATTCTCACAAAATCATTCCTTTTCCTAAAAAGAAAATTAAATATTGATCAATTGTGTATAAATACAAGAAAAGGAAAAGAAAAGAGAATAGGAAAGCATACTAGCTATGAAGTCATGCATTCAATGGATTTTCATAAGGGGAGATTATATAATTATGCACCAATTTTTATTTTTAGTTTGAATTTTAACCTTCGAAGTAAAAAATAAACTAATAAATATGCATTGAAAACTACCCTCTAATCCTCCTTCCCTCTTACCAACTATCACAATTTTTTCTTTTTTCTTTCTTTTTATTTTTTTACTTTGATAAAGTGTTGCCTTTTATTTTATTATTTTTTTATAAAAAAATTAACATGTGACAATCAACCATGTCATATGATTTTTTTCCCTCATTTATAACATGTTCACTTTTTTTCGCCTTTTTTCTCAACGTGTTGGTTTCATAAAATCTTTTTAATTTCAATCTTTTTCATTATGTCATTTTTTTTATATTTATTGATTTTAATTATTTATGAATCCACTCTAATGGTATGATGATTATTTTAATTACACTTCAAACCCTGAGGTTCAAAATACTAATGACTCAAACAAGTATCTTATATCAAGAAGTTATCCGTTACCAAATTTTTATTGAAAGTAACTAAAAACATACTACAATTCTCATAACTCAACTTTATAAATAAAAAGTTTAAGTAGTAATTACTCATGTTTACTCAAGTAATTACTTTTGAGAAGTGATATGACAATATTTTCTTTCAAAAAGGATGATGAGAAAGACAATAAAATAAAAAATTGTGTGAAAAATTATACTGTCCCTTTACCCTCCTTTTTGGTGGGCAGGGAAAGAAAGTATAAAAGTAAATTTTTTTTGGTACCCATCAAGAAAAGCATAGCTAGAAAGGAAAAAAAAAAGGAAATTGAAAATTTTATATATATAGATTTGGTTCTTGGAAAATTTGAAGGAAAATGTAAGGGAAAGAAAATAAGCAGGAAACGTGAAAAAAATATAAAAAATAGATTTAAAGTCAATAAATCATTTTTATATGCTTCTTTAAACCCATTTTACTTATTTTCCTTTATTATATAAAGATTAAATGATTTTAAAATATATAAATTTCTAACTGATTTTAATTATATTTGATTTTTTTTCATAATAAAACCAACCAGAAGAAAATCATTTTCCTTAGTATTTTTTTTTCCTTTTTAGTATTTTCCAGAAATCAAACATAGCCTTCATTTTTTGTATAGGAGGAAAAAGATGAAAATTAAATTTTAAATGTAAGAAAAATACTTCGAGTTTAAATTTATTTCTTTCGTGGTTATACTTTTCTTTCCTTCTAATTCTCTCTATTTTTTGTTTTGTTTTTTTTTTAATTTTCCCTCAAACTTTACAAGATTTAAAAGAAGTCTTATATTCTATTTATATCACAAGTACTAGAGGAAAGTAACAAATAATAATAAGAAATCCAAAATCTTTTGTTTAGTTTATCATGAAAAATATGATAAAAAATCAAATACAATAAAATTTATTTAAAAATTTATGCATTTTCCAATTCTTTATTCTTTATACATAGAAAAAAAAAAAAAAAACCAAATCTGAAAAAACTTTAAATTATTCTCTTTCTTTTATATAAGACAAGATTGATCAAGTCCTATGAAGGCTCCATACTATAGTCATCACTCTGCCAACTACCATCTACTCAAGACATTTTCAAGCAACAACAACACTTGGTGACAACAATGAATATGATGATCCTTGCCCAACTTGTCTCACCTAAGATTTGATGAATTGAATGGGTGACTAAGCTCACCCTCACCATAAACCAAAGAAATCGCACACTTGCTGAAAATTAAACATTGAAATTGAAAACATAAATAAAGATGTAAGATTACAAGTACACTTAGAGGAAATAAAGTTCTTCTTCTTTATTTATCACATTCTCCTACTCTTAAATTGTTCTACTTAATGCTTCTCTTTTCTCTACTACCTTCATAGCTAGCCATTTATAGAATGTGGAGCGATGTTGAGGAGTTGTCAACTTGGAGGCAAATGGAATATTTCTTCCTTGAACAACTTACTATATGAGGTGACTGTTATCAAATCACCCACGTTCCGCTGCCCTGAAGTGGTCCAACACTTGACCACGTCCTTCATCATGTAGCTGCTGTTAAGGAGCACGTTTCTCTCAACTGCTCATCGTGTGGCAAATCAGAGAAACGTGGCTTTGATGGGAAGCCACGTTTTCTTTGTATTTTAAATATCGGTCTTGGTCCCGAGCTCCTCTCTCATGCTGCTGAAAATCTTCAGAAACTACACCATCCATAAGGAGAGATAGAGTTTTGGAAACCAAAGACTTGCAACCCAACAATGGCTGGAGGTAAGTATGGCATAAGTTACAAATTAAGATTGTTTATATGCATTATGAATTGCTTACATTTGGTATCAGAGCCTTGCAATCTTGCCTCTGCCTTGGTGTTAGTTGCTTAGATAATTGTTTCCTTTCTGGAAATAAAATCAAATAGAACAAGAAATTGGGTGAAATGGTTCAGCTTTTGTGGTTTACTTCCACCTACAGCCATGCCACCCATTCAACTACAACGTCTTTGATCTAGATTATTTCTTCACCATAAAAACCCATTTCTTTCTCTATCTACATACATATATTATATATATATATTCACTACATGCGCCATTTCGAGCCCCATTTAGAGCACCATTAAGCACCACTGCAGGTGCTATTCAAAGCGTCGCTGCAGGCACCATTTAAGGCGTTCCAAAAGAGCCATTTTCGGTGCTTTTGGGGCTGCAGTTTCAGCCACTACAGGCCCCACATTCAAGCGACATTAAAGCGCCGCTGCTGGTGCTGGTCAAAGGGGCTGCAAGTGCCATTTCCAAACGTCATTCAGGCGCCAATTCTGAGCATTATTCAGCCCCAATTCTGAGCGCCATTCAGGCACTCATTCCAGCATCATTCAGGCACTCATTTCAGTGCCATTCAAGCGCTGATCTTTGCCGCTGCAAGCCCCCGTTACGAGCGCCATTCAGGCGCTGTTCAAGCGCCGATGCAGGTGCCTGTTCCGAGTGCCATTCAGGCACCACTGCAAGCGCCATTCAGGAACTAGTCAAGCGCCGCTGCAGGCACCATTTTCGGGCGTTCCAGAAGCGCCATTTGAGGTGTTGTTTTGGTGCCGCGGATGATGCGGCTGCAGGAGACTAGGGTGGTTATGATGCCAACGTGCTGAATGTTGGAACAAATAAATTAATAAATAAATAAAAACTAGAGAGATATTGGGTTTTTACTTTTGGACCCATTAGGCTTATTAGTGACCAATAAAATTATTAAAGGTCCTTGTGTATTGGGCCATGGGTTAAATCTAATAAATTATTTTATTGGTTTTGAATTAATTGTTTTTATATGGATTTAGGTACCCTTTCATAATATGAATTCCTTTTAAATTATTCTAAATTATGTGTGATTTTTATACATGCAAATTAAATTATTTATTTTAATTTATATGTTTGTATGTGTAAAATATATAGCCTAATTGTTGACATTGTTGACTAAATTTAGTTAGATATATTAAGATTATATCATATAGTATGCATGCAATTGTTGCCTAAAATTTAGTTAGATATATTAAAATTATATCATATGATTTTAATGTCTAGTGAATCCATATGATTTTTTAAATAATTAAGGAATAGCCACAGCATCCTTAATTATATATAAAAAATTATATATTAATAAGGATCGCATTATAGACATTAATTGTAATTATAAGATTATATCATATAGTATGCATGCAATTGTTGCCTAAAATTTAGTTAGATATATTAAAATTATATCATATGATTTTAATGTCTAGTGAATCCATATGATTTTTTAAATAATTAAGGAATAGCCACAGCATCCTTAATTATATATAAAAAATTATATATTAATAAGGATCGCATTATAGACATTAATTGTAATTAATTATATAAACATAATGAAAACCCTGTGGGGTAAAACATCATATTTATATAGTTAAATACAATTAATGTCTATAATGCGATCCTTATTAATATATAATTTTTTATATATAATTAAGGATGCTGTGGCTATTCCTTAATTATTTAAAAAATCATATGGATTCACTAGACATTAAAATCATATGATATAATTTTAATATATCTAACTAAATTTTAGGCAACAATTGCATGCATACTATATGATATAATCTTATTTTCATTATGTTTATATAATTAATTAGGATAAAATATTAAAATTAATTTTTTCTAATTTACCCACAGGAGTTAGGAAGAATTAATTTAATAAGTTTATCATAAAGATTATAGACAGAAAATATCAAACTATATTTAGAATAAATTTCATGATTTAATAAAATAGTTTGATAAAGTCTATCATAAAGATAATGAATCTTATTGAATTAAAGATTTAGCCCACAGGCAATTTTTAATAAAATTAGATTCAATTTTAAGCATGTTCTACATTGGTAAAGCATGAATTTATATTAAAGCCTCAAATTTTTAATAAGCTTCTAATCCTTTTGTGCAGTTTTACCTAGCATATCTGATATTCGTTGTGAGGTTCCCGAACTTAGAGGAGATAACTTTAAGATATGGAAGGAGAGAATTCTTCTTCAATTAGGGTGCATGGACATAGATTATGCTATAAGGAAAGATGAACCGCATAAGATCACAGATACCAGCACACCTGAACAAATTTTATTGTACGAACGCTGGGAGAAATCTAATCGCCTTAGCGTAATGTACATTAAGACAAAAATCAGTGCTGGTATACGTGGTTCAATCGAGCAACATGAGAATGTCCGTGAATTGCTAAAGGCTATTGACGAGCAATTCGTCACTTCAGATAAAGCCTTGGCAAGCACCCTAATTATGAAGTTCACATCCCTGAAGCTCACCGGTGTAAGAGGTGTGCGTGAACATATCATGGAGATGAGGGACATTGTGGCTCAATTGAAGAAACTCGAGGTAGAAATGTCTGAATCTTTCTTGGTGCACTTTATTCTTAACACTCTTCCACCTCAGTATGGACCTTTCAAAATCTCTTACAACACACATAAGGATAAGTGGTCTATCAATGAATTGATGACCATGTGTGTTCAAGAGAAAGGAAGGTTATTGATGGAACAAGGAGAAAGTGCCATGCTGGTGACGCAAAGGAAAGGAAAGAAAGGAAAATCTCAAGCTAGTCAGAAAGGGAAGCAACAAATTCCTCCCAAATCTGACATTAAGAAAGACGAAAAGTGTTTTTTCTGTAAAAAGAAAGGACACGTGAAGAAGAAATGTCTGAAATTTCAGAATTGGCTTGAGAAGAAAGGTAACCCTACCTCATTTGTTTGCTATGAATCTAATATGGTTAATGTAAATACCAACACATGGTGGATTGATTCTGGATCTACAATCCACATTTCAAATTCCTTGCAGGGTATGCAAAACCTAAGGAAGCCAGTGACAAGTGAGCAATTCATCTTATCCGGAAACAAGATGGGCTCGCATGTGGAAGCAATAGGGATATGTTATTTAACTTTAAATAGTGGTTTTGTTTTAGAATTGCAAAAGACTTTTTATGTACCAAGTTTCTCACGAAACTTGATTTCAGTTTCTAGACTTGTACCGTTTGGATATTCCTTTCATTTTTCAGAAACATCTTTCAGTTTGATTTATAAATCTGAATGTGTTGGGAATGGTATCTTGTCTGATGGTCTTTATTGTATATTCTTACAAAATGATACTGCTCATAATTCATTGCATGTCCAAACTGGCATTAAGAGATGTGTTGTAAAAGAGGATTCCTCTACATTGTGGCACCGGAGATTAGGTCATATCTCCATAGATAGAATCAAAAGATTGGTGAATGATGGGGTACTTAGTACTCTAGATTTTACTGACTTTGAGACTTGTGTGGACTGCATTAAGGGTAAGCAGACCAATAAGTAAAAGAGAAGTGCTACTAGGAGTTCCACCATACTAGAGATCATACATACTGATATATGTAGTCTTGACATGGACTCTCATGGTCAGAAATACTTCATCTCTTTCATAGATGATTTCTCACGATACATGTATCTCTACATACTTCATAATAAAAATGAAGCTTTAGATGCCTTTAAAGTCTTCAAGGCAGAAGTAGAGAAACAATATGGTAAACAAATTAAGATTGTGAGATCAGATAGAGGTGGAGAATATTATGGTAGATACTTGGAAGATGGACAATCACCTGGGCCATTTGCGAAGTTTCTTCAAGAGCATGGGATTATTGCCCAATACACCATGCCTGGTTCTCCAGACCAAAATGGTGTAGCAGAAAGAAGAAACCGAACTTTATTGGACATGGTGAGGAGTATGCTTAGCAGCTCAAAACTTCCTAAATTCTTGTGGACTGAAGCACTTAAGACAGCTGTGTATATATTAAACCGAGTTCCAACCAAGGTTGTCCCAAAGACGCCATTTGAGTTATTGAAAGGTTGGAAACCGAGTTTGCGACATATGCGTGTTTGGGGATGCTCGTCTGAAGTGAGAATTTATAATCCACAGGAGAAGAAACTGGACCCAAGGACTATTAGTGGGTATTTCATTGGATATGCTGAAAAGTCTAAGGGGTACAGATTTTACTGTCCATCTCACAGCACTAGGATTGTGGAATCGAGAAATGCTAAATTTCTTGAATATGACTTGGTCAGTGGGAGCGATCAATTTAGAAACATAGTTTCTGATATTGATCATACAGAGTCTCAACCTTCCACTTCAAGTGATAGATTGTTTATTGTTCATAACACCCCTCAAGTACAAACGGGTGTTGAACGAACAATCGATGAAGTTCAACCAGTCATTGAAGTTCCACAAGTTGTTGACAACATTCCAGTAGACCAAGTTGATCAGGAGTTGCCTAACACTTCTGAACAACAAGTTGAACCTCATACTTCCTCGGAAGATATTGGTACAACCTTAAGAAGGTCTGCTCGAACTAAGAGGTCAGCAATTCCTAGTGATTATGTAGTGTATCTACAAGAATCTGACTATAATATAGGAGCCGAAAATGATCCCGAATCATTTTCACAAGCCATGAGTTGCAAAGAATCTGAATTGTGGTACAATGCCATGAAGGATGAGATGAGTTCCATGAAGTGCAACGATGTTTGGGACCTTGTTGAGTTGCCTAATGGTGTGAAAACCATTGGTTGTAAATGGGTTTTTAAGACAAAGAAAGACTCATTAGGCAACATTGAGAGATACAAGGCCAGACTTGTTGCAAAGGGGTTCACTCAGAAAGAAGGAATCGATTACACGGAAACCTTTTCTCCTGTATCTAAGAAAGATTCCTTGCGCATTATATTGGCATTAGTAGCCCACTTTGATTTAGAATTGCAACAAATGGATGTGAAAACTGCATTTCTTAATGGAGAGCTAGAGGAGGAGGTTTGCATGAAACAACCTGAAGGATTCCCCTCTAGTGATGGTGAGCAATTGGTTTGTAAGCTTAAGAAATCCATATACGGTTTAAAACAAGCATCCCGCCAATGGTATTTAAAATTCCATAACATAATTTCTTCATTTGGTTTTGTTGAAAATGTTATGGATCAATGCATATACCTTAAGGTCAGTGGGAGTAAAGTTTGTTTTCTTGTTTTATACGTGGATGACATCTTACTTGCAACCAATGATAAGGGTTTACTTCATGAGGTAAAACAATTCCTCTCTAAAAATTTCGACATGAAGGATATGGGCGAGGCATCTTATGTCATTGGCATTAAGATCCATAGAGACAGATTTAAAGGTATCTTAGGTTTGTCTCAAGAAACCTATATCAATAAAGTTTTAGAGAGATTTCGGATGAAGAATTGTTCACCTAGTGTTTCTCCTATAGTGAAAGGTGATAGGTTCAATCTGGACCAATGCCCGAAAAACGATCTTGAGAGGGAACAAATGAAGAACATTCCATATGCTTCTGCAGTCGGAAGTTTGATGTATGCTCAGGTCTGCACAAGGCCTGACATTGCATTTGCTGTTGGAATGTTAGGACGATATCAGAGTAACCCAGGTATAGACCACTGGAAAGCTGCAAAGAAAGTGATGAGATATCTTCAAGGAACCAAAGATTACAAGCTTATGTACAGACGAACAAGCAATTTAGAGGTAGTTGGCTACTCAGATTCAGACTTTGCTGGCTGTGTTGATTCACGTAAATCAACATCTGGATACATTTTTATATTGGCCAGTGGAGCTATATCTTGGAGGAGCGTTAAGCAGACCATGACTGCTACTTCTACTATGGAAGCTGAGTTCATTTCTTGTTTTGAGGCTACTTCACATGGTGTATGGCTTAAGAGTTTCATTTCCGGGCTTAGAGTTATGGATTCAATATCTAGGCCATTGAGTATATATTGCGACAATTCAGCTGCAGTCTTTATGGCAAAGAACAATAAAAGTGGAAGTCGAAGCAAACACATCGACATTAAGTATCTAGCCATAAGAGAACGTGTTAAAGAAAAGAAAGTGGTTATTGAGCACATTAGCACTGAATTGATGATTGCTGATCCTTTGACTAAGGGCATGCCACCGTTGAAATTCAAGGATCATGTAATGAACATGGGACTTAGTTCCCCTATGTAGTTTTATTGTACAAACTCTTATTATGATGTTTTCTCATATTGATGTGCACCTTTATTTAATTTTGAGAAAATTCAACTTCATTGGACCAAGAATGAACATAGGGTTTATTCATTAAGCAATATTGCCACATAAAGTAAAATGTTAAGAAATGAATACATTGTAATACATGGAAGATAACACTCGTTATAAAGAGGACTTATCGCCATGATTCATATATTTGTTACTTAATGCGGAAAAATGATGATCTAAGATAGGACATGAGGTTAAAAGTGTGGACCAAGTGGGAGAATGTTATCAAATCACCCACGTTCCGCTGCCCTGAAGTGGTCCAACACTTGGCCACGTCCTTCATCATGTAGCTGCTGTTAAGGAGCACGTTTCTCTCAACTGCTCATCGTGTGGCAAATCAGAGAAACGTGGCTTTGATGGGAAGCCACGTTTTCTTTGTATTTTAAATATCGGTCTTCGTCCCGAGCTCCTCTCTCATGCTGCTGAAAATCTTCAGAAACTACACCATCCATAAGGAGAGATAGAGTTTTGGAAACCAAAGACTTGCAACCCAACAATGGCTGGAGGTAAGTATGGCATAAGTTACAAATTAAGATTGTTTATATGCATTATGAATTGCTTACAGTGACTTCCTAAGATTGCCAAGTGTCATGCATGCTATGGTAGTTGGGGCTTTGATGAAAACTTTGAATCATTTCCCGAGGCATTGACAATGGTCATAGAAAGCTTTGCTCAAAGAGGAATGAGAGATGAAGGGTGAGAATGGGAAGAAGTGATCGAGATTTGGTGATTTAAAGTTCAAGTCTCCACTAAGGAGAAGAGATGTAGAGTGAGAAATGAAGAAAGAGATATTTGGGAGGGTTGTGAGGCTGCTTGGGCTATAAAAAGTATAAAATAAAATAAAATAAAGCTTAAAACTATAATTAGTTGCTAGGCTCTCAGCCTAGCAAGCCTAATAGCCTAACCATTAAGCCTACCAGGATGAACATTTTTTGCATTCTTTTATGGTTTTTGAAAGGGAATTAGTGGGGTATCAAGTCATCTTCCTTCTAAGGTTATTAACAATTCCAAATTGCTCCATTTAAGCCACCTTTTGCTACGTTTCCTTGAAAAACTCATAAAATTATCAAGACACTTTATATTGAGAAAACATGATATATTGAGTGCTATTGTGCATGCAATGCCATGAGTTTGCATAATTTAATTGTAATAAATAATGAGCAATTTTACACTAATCAAATCAAATTGAAACTCTCATTCAAAGCCCACAAACTAGATATTTCAAGATATTGAACCAATGTTTGATTCAATTTCATCAATTGAAGAAGTGCAAAGAAGAAAGTTGTTGAAAATTCTTAAGGAATGTAAAAAAAAAATGGAATGAATGGAAAAATTAATTTAGGTGTTTTGGATGAAGAACTATATGAAAAATGGATGAAAGCAAGAGATAAATTGAAATTTCATCATGGTAAAAGGAACAAGAGGAGAAAGTTCAAGCCAAATAAGAGACAAGTTCCTATTTTTGGCTCCATCACCCTACTCAATCCCAAAATTGGTCATAAGTTTAAGGTGAAAGACCATTGCCTCAAGTTCCTTAGAGAGCAAGTGAGGCCATAGAAGGAAACTTACTATCTTGTTGATGGAGAGATTCCAAATGGATGATGCATTTTCCTTTATCCAGTAGGTAAAATTAGGTTTAGGTTGTTTTTTTGGTTATTGTTTTTGTTTTTATTTCTTTTTCATTTATTCATGTTTAGGTATTTCTAGTTTATTTCTCCCTTAAGACTTTTAGGATTTGAATTGTTATGCTTTGTTTTCTTGTCTTTTTTTTTCTTATTTAGAATATTTTGATAATTTTTATTTCTTGGTAGTTTTATGATATTGTTTCCTAGATGATTGGCTGATACAGGATTTGGTTTTCTAACCTGCCATTCTGATTCTATGATCGTGAGGTAACACTTACCCTATTCTTTTCACTTGTTCTACACATTGGGGACATTGTGTAATTTAGGTTGAGGGAGGAAGGTATATTAGCCCTTTTTTTTTTTTCAAAAGTTTGCATGCTATCTTTGGTTAGTTAATGTGATTCTTGATTTGCCTTAGTGACTCATGGTTTATTTTGCATGAGAATGCTTTAAGTAGCATTATTTCTTTAGAATTTGAGAATAGATACAATTAAAGCAAGAGTATTAATTTGCTTACCTTTTCTTCATATACCTTCAAGTGTAAAAATAGTTAGGTTGAATCATTGGGATACCTCCAATTTTTCTTTGATGGTTATTTTCTATTTATGACTCAAAGTACACACAATGCACGAATACCCTTATGGTATATTGATTAAGATAATTTTTTTTTAGCTTAAAAGGAGTTGTTCTTAAGCAACAAGATGATGAAATAATATATATATATATATATATATATATATATATAAATTGTTGAATTTATCAGCATTATGCTTGATCTTAACAGAACCAGTCTCAACGAGAACTACTTCATAAAATTTTCTTGTTTTTAAAAGATCACTAGAGAGATCGTGAAAATTTTTATGAAAAGCTTTTGCTGCAATCTCTCTAGGGTTTTCAGAGAAAAAATCTCTCTCAATAACCAAAAGAGGTTGGTTTAAATCCTTTTGCCAATATCTTGATTTTGCTGAAAGAGGTGTGGGGTTGGCAGCCACCACAATTTGTTTACTTGAAAAAGAAGAACTTGTTGTTAATTCCTTTTGAGAGGGATTAGCCATAGTAACCTGCTTAAAGGTTTGAGACCTTGAGATATATATTATCCGAGGGGGTAATGGCCTTATGTCTTCAAGCCTTGGTGCTCTAAACCAACTAGTTAGGAGTTATCGGTATCTTGCTCGTTACACAACACAAGCTAAACTCATTTTAGAATAAATAAATAAATAAATAAATGTTTGGGAAATTCGATCTTGTTCTATATTGAGCTAGGGTGAGAACCTGAGGGGTAAGTGGCTTATAAAGCTTCTCAATACCTGGTACCTTGGGTGAAAACTTGAGCGTTTATGGTAGATCCCTATTGAACCATATAAAAAGAGATTTCCTAAACTAGGAAAGAAAATTCAAAATAAATTTTCTTCCCTCTTTAACTTAAAGAATGATGAAATTTGAGTTTAAGAAAAAGTCTTAAGAAGAATACTACGAAGGGACACAAAAATTAAGCACATGAGGTTTAGGTGGAAAAAACCAATCAAGAGAAAATCAAGAGACACTAAGGGGAATGCTAAACATAGATGTGCATTTATTTATACAAAGATAAAGTGAGAAAACTAAGAAATTGCATATCTTGTGTCATTTTGCTCAATTCTAGGAAATTTGACTACTTAGGTATCTTGTGTGTGAAACATGTTATGTCGAGTCACTATGGTTTCATGAATCTCATTACATATTTTTCATTCTTTTTGTACTCTTTTCATTTTCTAGGGACTAGCAAAGTTTAAGTTGATAGGGAACGATTGGAGCCAAAATATGTGCTCTAATGGCACATATTTGATATGATTTGTGCACCAAAAGACACTCAAATAACCTAACTTGACCTAAATTGAATTTGAGGCCCTAGTCATGAGTTTAACTTGTATTTTGGAGATTTATCTCAGGTTAAAGGGAAGAAAATGGTGCAATTTGAATCATTTAAAATTTTTAAAGATCAAGAAAGGGTTAAATGAGGAAATAAGTGAGTCAAGACTCATGGACCATGAGGAAAGGAAAAAAGATGATATCATGAGTTTGGAATATGAGATAAACCATTATAGAGTAAGAAATAAGGCAAGAAAACATGGGACAACAAATTATGAGCTCCATAACAGATATTGAATATAGTTTGAATGAATGTAATTAGGATATTAACTTCATGCAGTGTTTGTTTCCAGCTCAAGTTTGCAAATCATTAGAATCTAGTAACTGTTTTCTATGGTTCTTGTCTCAAGTTTGGAGAGTCTTGTAAGTTCGAATTCTGACATAAATGGCCAAAATACAGTAAATGTTTTCCATGATTTTCATTCTCTTGATAATTTCTATTCATATAATCTAATGAAATGACACTGACAGTAAAACTCAAAAGCGAAACTCTAGGATCTTAAATTGATATCTATAGCAAAAGGTTTAAAAGCACCTAATCTAGCCTTCCTAACAAGTTATGCAGTGTGAATTTGTGATTTAATGTTTGAATCCATTGTATGTTTAAGAAGTCTGCATCACAGTTACTAATCCAATGAAAGTGAAAAATGCTATGCAGAATGGAAAAGGAATAGGATACTGAATCGATGCTTCACTCTGGTTTTGAGATTCATTTGTGTCCTTTCTTTTCTTAGCTGGGGACTGCTTCAACTTGTGTTTCCCTTTAGTACTTGGCTGAAAGACAGTTGATTTGAAAGACTAGTACCAATCATGGAGATTGATAAGATCACCATGCTCCTGAGCCAGAGTATACCTACATCAACAAATGGAAAAAGTTATAACTTCCGGGTATTATTTAAAAAGGTTAAAAAACAACACCAAGTGGTTGTTCTACATTGCTTGTCGTTGGACTATTGTAAGAATATTCTAATTAGTGCTAAAATGTGTGCTTAAAGAGGGTTAGTCCACCTAGAACTTCTGAAGCGTGAAACCCAGCTAGATTATTTCTTTTTATTTATTTATTTATTATTATTATTATTAATTTAGTTCTTTTACTTAGTTTCACTTCATTCACATATTATTTTTCATTTTAAGATTTAAACAAAAACAATTAATTTATTTTAGTATTGACAATTTCCATAAGCTAGTCCCTAAGGAAGATACCCGAAGTACTACAAAAGTTGTAGTGACTCTTTCTTTAGTTTTTCTTTACTAGAGTTGCCATGGAAAAAGGCTAGGTATTTTGGTACAATAGAGAAGTTCAGTTAAGAAATTGGTGTCATTGTCGGGGATTGGCAATCGTCATAACTAGGATATAGTGCATTACTTTGTTTAGTTCTTTTAATTTTGTTTTTTTCTTATATATATTTTTCCTTTATTTTATGCTAGGTTGGGAAAGAAATCTTTCAAGTAGACTTCAAAGAACAACTGAGAAATCTCAACTAAATATGGAGGACATTGAAGAGTTCAACAACAACAACAACAGGCCTCAACCACCTATGTAGGACCAAAAAACTATGAGAGAGTTTCTAAATCCTCCCAAGTTGAGCACACCATCGTGTTTTATGCTACCTCCAAATGATGATCATGTTACCATTTGGCCTCACGTGGTATCTCAATTACCCAATATTAGGGGGATAGAAAATGAAAACCCATACTCTCACATCAAGGAATTTGAGGACATCATTTCAATTTTTTGAGAAGCCAACACTTCTTTGGATATCTATCGCATGAAGCTATTCTCCTTGTTAATGAAGGATAACGCTAAGACTTAGTTAAATAGTCTTAAATCGTATATCATCGGAAATTGGGGTGATCTATAATTAATGATTCTACAAAAATTCTTTCCAACACATAGGATTAATGCATTGAAAAAGGAGATCTCAAATTTCAAGGCTATGGAGGATGAGAATTTTTTTGCTTGCTAAGAAAGATTCAAGGAGATGGTTGCAAGATGCCCTCATCACGGATTTGACAACTAGATACTAGTATCGTATTTCTATGAAGGGATGTCACCATTAATGAAACAACTTCTTGAGACTATGTGTGAAGGAGATTTCATGAATAAAAACCCCGATGAAGCATTTCAATTCCTTGATTATGTTGCTGAGGTATCTAGAAGTTGGGAAGAACCAATTGTCAAGGAACCATCTAGAGATAGAACAATGAACAGGGTAAAAGCTAGTAGAGTGTATGTATTACCAAAGGATTTAGATGTTTAAGCATATATTACCATTATTATAAGGAAGTTAGATGATTTGGAGGATTGCACTGAGTAGAAAACAACCTCTTTTGATCAAGTGGGTGCAGCAAACTTTTCGTGCATGTGACAATTTTATCAAGTATGAAGTATGAATGCTTTATTTTAAGATATGGTAATTTAAAGTTGAGGTTTTTTTAGATTTGCCTTTTTTTTCTTGGAACTTGTAAACTTTTTTATTTCCCTATTGAAGTTCTTGAAAATTGCATTTTGTATCATACCAAATCTATAATTTTAAACTTCTCAAATGTGTTATAGGCTTTAATGGGAGACCCAAGAAGAAGAATTCAACTTGATCTTCTGGAGTTCCACAAAATCCTTCTTTGTAGTTGCTGCAGAAATAGTAGTAAAGCGATATTACCATCTATGCATGACACTTCAATTCTGTAAGTATTTCCTCACTTTGTTGGGTGGAAGATGTTTTGCTTTGCCAGGCTCCTTTGTTTCATGATTTTCGGGTCTGAGTTGTCATTCCCTTGTCTTACCTAGAAAAACAAGACGACTAAACAATGTAAAATCTTCTTTAAAAAATGGAGATAAAAGACTAGTTTTTTTTTTCCCCTTTTTATTCATCAATTTGCTTGCTGAATTTCTTGTTAGTTAAAAATTTCTAAAGTTACAAGTAATAAAATGAAAATCCAAGATTGTACCTCCAACCATGGCAATCAGATTCACACAAAATAGAGATTAGTTGGTTAGTCCTTACAAGACCTTATGTCCATGCACCGTTGGAACTCATAGACTTATTCTTGCAAACCAAAGACCTTTTATCCCACTTCAGGAATTAATATTGCATATCTTTTTTTTTTTTCTCTTTTTCTCATCAAAGAAGACTTAAGGTAGTTTTCACACCTAGTAATATGTCTCATGTCTGCAGACATGGGTGGTTACTTCATAAGAGATATGGCCTCACATTTAATTTATTTTAGGGAAAATAATATTTAAATGAGCCACAATTTTTTTTAAAAAATTATTTTATTTAATTTTATTAAAATGTAAATCTGTTTCCAACATTTCTCCTACTTGGCCCATAAAAATTACTTAATATGTATTAATTAAATTAATACATAACATATTTTTCCCTAAATCCTTATACTTAATCAAAAGACTTTAAAGCACATGAATCATGGCGCTAAGTCCTCTAAAAACGAGTATTACTTTTCATGTATTACAATGTAACTTTCTCTTTTGAATAAGAGCAATATGTGAGTCATTCCTTTATGAATGAGTTTCCAAAATTCTCATTATGGGTCTACTTAACATTCATAACATGCATATTGTCATGCTCTAAACTTTATGTATACAACCAAATGAGAAGACAGGATTGAAATAATTGGAGTTTTCATATCGACCAAAAATGCGATAAAACACAAAGGGTGTCTCAATTACCTGAAATTTACAAAACAAAATTGAGTCCCATATGCTCAACATGTTCCCTATTAGCCTTAGGTGGAAATCCTTTCATCAAAGGATTCACAATCATCAATCCAGTACTAATATGCTCAATAGCCACCTTGTTTGACTTAACATGTTCCCTAATAGCTAAGTACTTTATGTTAATGTGTTTACTATGACTTTCACTCTTATTATTTTTAACTAAAAACACTCCAATAGAGTTATCACAATGAATCCTTAATGGCTTAGAAATCGAGTCAACAACCTGAAGCCTTGAAACAGTAAATCCTCAATGGCTTAGAAATTGAGTCAACAACCTAAAGCCCTGAAATAAAAATCCTGAACCAAATAGCCTGTGATATTGCTTCAAAACATGAAACAAATTATGCTTTTATGGTCGAAGTAGCAACCAATGTTTGCTTTGCACTTCTCCATGAAATGGCCCTTCTAGCTAATAAGAAGACATATCCAGATGTCAACTTTCTAGAATCAAGACAACCAACAAAGTCAGAATCTGAATATCCAACCACATCCAAATGATCAAATCGCATGTATGTAAGCTTGTAATCCCTAGTCCTCTTAAGGTATCGCATGACTTTCTTTGCAGCTTTCTAGTGATCCAGACCTAGATTACTTTGATATCTACTAACATTCCTATTGCATAAGAAATGTCAGGCCTTGTACAAACCTAAGCATACATTAAGCTCCCAATTGTAGAAACATAAGGAATGTTTTTCATCTCTTTCTTCTACAAAAATATTCTCAAGGGCACGAAGAATGTGAAGAATACTTACACTCCTCGTTCCCTTCCAATTCTCCATTTATTTAAAGTTTTTTTTTTAAAAAAAAATTGGATCTCATATGGCTTGGATATTGTTTAAATAATCTCATTATAATTAGGGGATATTGAATGGATGCCCAGAAAAATCAAAATCCAAAAATACTTAAAAATTAGTGAGGGTACGAAGAATGTGGGGAATCCTCACATTCCTCGTACCCTCCTAATTCTCCACTTCTTTAAAGTTTAATTTTTTTTTTTTTGGATCTCATATGACTTGGATATTATTTAAATAATCTCATTATAATTAGAGAGTGTTTAGTGGATGCCCAGAAAAATTAAAATCCAAAAATACTTACAAATTAGCAAGGGTATGAAGAATGTGACGAATCCTCACATTCTTCGGGCCCTCCCAATTCTCCACTTCTTTGAAGTTTAATAAATTTTTTGGGGATCTCATATGACTGGGATATTTTTTAGATAGGTTCATTGCACTTTAGGGGGTGTTCAATTGATGCCTAGAAAAATCAAAAATCCAAAAATACTAAAAAATTTGCAAGGGTAAGGAGAATGTGAGGATCCTCACATTCTCCGTACCCTTCCAATTCTCCACTTCTTTGACGTTTAATTTTTTTGGGGGGGATCTCATATGACTTGGATATTATTTAAATAATCTCATTACAATTATGGGGTATTCAGTGGATGCCCAAAAAAATCAAAATCCAAAAATACTTAAAAATTAGTAAGGGTACGAAGAATACAAGGAATCCTCACATTCTTCGTACCCTGCCATTTCTCCACTTTGAAGTTTTAATTTTTTTTGGGGATCTCATATGACTTGGATATTATTTAAATAATCTCATTATAATTAGGGAGTGTTCAGTGGATGCCCAAAAAAATCAAAATCCAAAAAAACTTAAAAATTAGCAAGGGTACGAAAAATGTGAGGAATTCTCATATTCTTTGGACCCTCTCAATTCTACACTTCTTTGAAGTTTAATAATTTTTGGGATCTCATATTGATGGGATATTGTTTAGATAGGTTCATTACACTTAAAGGTGTGTTCAATTGATGCCTAAAAAAAATCAAAATCCAAAAATATTAAAAAATTAGCAAGGGAATCAAGAATGTGAGGAATCCTCACATTCTTCATACCCTCCCAATTATCCACTTCTTTGAAGTTTAAAAAAAAATTAGAATCTCATATAACTTGGATATTATTTAAATAATATCATTCCAATTAGGGAGTGTTCAGTGGATGCCCGAAAAAATCAAAATCCAAGAATACTTAAGAATTAACAAGGGTATGAAGAATATGAGGACTTCTCACATTGTTCATACCCTCTCAATTCTCCACTTATTTGAAGTTTAAATTTTTTGGGGGGATCTCATGTGACTTGGATATTATTTAAATAATCTAATTACAATTGGGGGTATTTAGTGGATGCCTGAAAAAATCAAAATCTAAAAATACTTAAAAATTAGCAAGGGTAAAAGAATGTGAGGAATCCTCACATTCTTCAGACCCTCCCAATTCTCCACCTCTTTGAAGTTTAATAATTTTTTTGGGATATCATATGGCTGGATATTATTTAGATAAGTTCATTACACTTAAGGGGGTGTTCAATTGATGTTTGAAAAAATTAAAATCCAAAAATACTAAAAAATTAGCAAGGGTACAAAGAATGTGAGGAACCTCCCAATTCTCCACTTCTTTGAAGTTTAAATTTTTTTTTGGGATCTCATATTACTTGGATATTATTTAAATAATCTCATTACAATCAAGGGGTGTTCAGTGAATGTTTGGAAAAATCAAAATTCAAAAATACTTAAAAATTAGCAAGGGTATGAAGAATATAGAAATCCTCATATTCTTCGTACCCTCCCAATTCTCTACTTCTTTGAAGTTTTTTGGACCTCATATGGCTTAGATATTATTTATATAGGTTCATTACACTTAAGGGGTGTTCAATGGATGTCTAGAAAAATCAAAATCCAAAAATAATAAAAAATTAGCAAGGGTATGAAGAAGGTGAGGATTCCTCACATTCTTTGTACCCTCCTAATTCTCCACTTTTTTGAAGTTTAATTTTTTTGGGGGAATCTCATATGAATTGGATATTGTTTAAATAATCTCATTACAATTAAGGGGTGTTCAATGGATGACTGAAAAAAATTAAAATCCAAAAATACTAAAGAATTAACAAGTGGTACGAAGAATGCAAAGAATCCTACCTTCTCCATTCTCCACATCTTTGACCTTTTAATTTTAATTTTTTTTTGGGGGATAAGTTCATTACAATTAGGGTGTATTCAAATGATGGCCGGAAAAATCAAAATCCAAAAATATTAGAAAATTAGCAAATGTACAACGAGTGTGAGGAATCCTCACATTTCTCGTACCCTCCCTACTCTTCACTTTTTTTTTTTTTTTACCCTTTAAAAGTATTTTATGACTTTACATGGCTTGTATATTTTTTTAGACAAGTTCATTACATTTAGGGGGTGTTAATGATGGCCGAAATATTTAAAATCGAAATTTACTAAAAAAATTAGTGAGTTATTAATTATACTTTTATTTATTGTATTTTCAATATTTCGACCAATCTTTTGTGTAAGTAAATTTTAATGCTAAAAATTAATTTATTCATATATTTCTTAATTAATAATTAGTAAATAGCTATTTTAATTTTAAAATAATATATACTTATTTAAATTTATTTCAATTTTCCCCATTTTTATAAAAAGAAAAAAGAAATCTCATTTCATTTACTATTAAATTCATTGAAATTATTCAATATTTTTTCACTTCATAAACCAATTATATTGTTTTTCACGCTTCAAATATTCATCCAATTTTTTCAACAAGTAATTTGAAGTTAAAATAAAATAAAATTACTTTTCCTTAATTTATAAATTATAGAACCAAATTATTTTTTTAGAAATTTGAGTTTATTTTAAATTTAATTTTTTTTCTTTATCTCTTGGGTTTATCACTTTATATTAAAACAATAAATAAATTGCAATTTCTCTTTCCAAAATTTTCTTTATTTTTCTACTTCATAAAAAAAAAATCCCAAACGCATTTATTATATTAAACATTTAAACAAATTTTATAATTGGTTATTGTAACAAATGATGCCAATGTGTGGTGCATGGAATTAATTTCCCTGACAACCGATTGGTAAGGTTGGTTAACTTGAAGAATTGGTTTACTTTAATTTTGGCCTAAAAAGGTGGGTATGGTACCGAAAAATGATTTTTGATATTGAAGCATGAATATATATAATTTATTAAACCATATATGTGGAATCATATAAAGATGAGAAATTCATTTGCCTTATAGCTATGAAAAACTATATAAATATGATAAATGTTCCTAGTTTGAAGTTATTATTTTATATATTCTTAATTAATTTGCTATAATTCAAATTTAATTTGATTGTATTCTTTTTGCTAGCTTATAGATTGAAATCTTTGAAATTGTACATTTTATCTTATTTAAAAAAAATTAAATTACTTTTTTAATACATGCATAGTCATATTTACTAGTTTTGAGTGTTTGATAAATTTATTTCAATATTTTTATCTTATTGATGTTGATAAATTTCAAGTAAATTTGATTACAAATTCTATAAGAGATAAAGTTAAGTCACTAATGACATTCAATTTCATGTGAATGACACTTTACACTATATCGGAAGAATTCAACATGACCAACATGGTCTTTAGGATAGTAATGGATAATAAGGTTTAAGATGGATATGTCTAGAAGTAGAAGAAGTGAGTAATTTGATCCCTTTACATATAATTTTATTTATAATAAAAAAAAAAAAAAAAGGGGAAAATGTGTTGATGCATAAAGAGATGAGATGGATATGTTTAACAATGCCCTATCTTAATTTATAAAGATTTGTATTATTTTTATATCATTGTTCTCACCTAAAAAAAAAAAAAAACTATAATTCAAATCCATGTTTTTCATTTTTTTTTTTTTCAAACTTCACCTTTTTCCTAGGTTTAAATAATAAACAATACAAATGATTAAAAAGCAAAAACCATCATTGGACCATTTAAGTGTCGTAATGCAAGTTAAATACTACAAACTAACTTTAAAAGCTAAATGAAGTAGCAATATAAATTCACAATATTTATAATTTTTTTTTCTTTATAAAAATTAGTCATTAAAGGTTAACATAGTGAACATTAAGAAGTTGAAGTAAGTGACCTTAAGGTATATTTGATGGCAGGTTCTATTCAAATGTGAAATCAATTTCTTGAAAAATGAGATATGCACTATTGATGATAGATGCTTTTGTCTAAAACAAGTTCTAATGAGATAAGTGATCGCCATTATCAATGTCGACCCATCTATTTGATAATTTTGCCATGCTCTAAAGTTGGAACTATTATCATGGTCACTTAGAGTGTTGTGCCCTATTCTTTTTTTTTTTTTTTTTTAAATGAAGATAAATAAAGATGAATAAAACTAGATAAAAATGCATAAAAATGGAAGGGAATAAGATGAGTGCACATGAAAGATATTGAGTTTTATCTAAAAAGTAATTATGATTTAAGTTTAACAAAGATGAAAGCAAAGAAGTTAAACTCTCCTTTTTAAAGTTGTTTAAAGTTACATAATTGACCCTTTTTTTTTTCCATTTTAAAACTTTGGATAACCCCTAAAATTACATCTTCATATTACCAATCTTATATTTTGCTTAATTTAATTTTTAAAATCTTTTTTATTGTGCGATAAATTTAAACACATTTTTGTCACAAGATTGGTAATCGATCCACTTTTATATGATAGAAGCTTGTATAAATATAATTTTTATAAATAAATATTATATTAAAGTAATATATAATTCATTGCATTTAAAAAATGTTGATGTACAGTACTATGATAAAGAATTAATAGATAAGATATATTTCTATAATATTTAAAAAATAAATAAATGATTTTTATTTATTCTTTTTGTTTTTATAAATATTAAATATATTTGGTGGTTATAACTTGTTTTATCATTTTCATTAAAAAAAAAAAAGAAATATTTTTTTGTTATTTTTTATGAAATATTTGATGTCATCCACATAGTTGGTTTGATGAATAAGAACAAAATAGGGATGAGTTGATTGATAATTTTCTATTTTCTTTTTATAAAATTGGGTATCAAACAAATTTAAACCTTTATCCTTAGCTTCTTATTATCAAATTTAAAAAGTAAAAAGTAAAAATATAATACCAAATGCAACTTATGAAATAATTTTAAAAGTTTTGATATCAAAACTTTTAAAAAGAGAAGTAAATTAAAATCTCGTTTGACAGTGCCTTTTAAAAGTGTTTTTAGTCCTAAAAACACTTAGAACGTTTTTAAGGTAAAAAAAATAAGTATTTGACAATATTTGAAAAAACACTTTTGAAAATTTAGAAAAAAGTGTTTTTCAGAGAATCACTTGATAATTTTGTCATGCTCTAAAGTTGAAACTATTATCATGGTCACTTGGAGTGTTGTGCCCTATCCATTCTTTTTGTTTTTTTTTTTCTTTTAAATGAAGATAAATAAAGGTGAATAAAACTAGATAAAAATGCATAAAAATGGAAGGGGAATAAGATGAGTTCATGAAAGATATTGAGTTTTTCCTAAAAAGTAATTATGATTTAAGTTTAACAAAGATGAAAGCAAAGAAGTTGAACTCTCCTTTTTAAAGTTGTTTAAAGTTACATAATTGACCTTCTTTTCCATTTTAAAACTTTGAATAACCCCTAAAATTACATCTTCATATTACCAATCTTATATTTTGCTTAATTTAATTTTTTTAAATCTTTTTTATTGTGCGATAAATTTAAACACATTTTTGTCACAAGTTCATAATCGATCCACTTTTATATGATAGACACTTGTATAAATATAATTTTTATAAATAAATATTATATTAAAGTAATATATAATTCATTGAATTTTAAAAATGTTAATGTAAAGTACTATGATAAATAGAATTAATAGATAAGATATGTTTCTATAATATTTAAAAAGTAAATAAATGATTTTTATTTATTCCTTTTGTTTTTATAAATATTAAATATATTTGGTGGTTATAACTTGTTTTGTCATTTTCATTAAAAAAAAAAAAAGATAACTTTTTTTTTATATTATTTTTTATGAAATATTTGATGCCATCCACATGGTTGGTTTGATAAATAAGAACAAAATAGGGATGAGTTGATTGATAATTTTCTATTTGCTTTTTATTAAATTAGGTATCAAACAAATTTATATCTTTATCCTTATCTTCTTGTTATCAAATTTAAAAAGTAAAAAGTAAAAATATAATACCAAAGGTGACTTATGAAATAATTTTAAAAGTTTTGATATCATAACTTTTAAAAAGAGAAGTAAATTAAAAGCTTGTTTGACATTGCCTTTTAAAAGTGTTTTTAGTCCTAAAAACATTTAAAAACGTTTTTAAAGTAAAAAATAAGTGTTCGAAAATATTTGAAAAAACACTTTTGAAAATTTAGAAAAACACTTGATAATTTTTTTCATGCTCTAAAGTTGGAACTATTATCATGGTCACTTGGAGTGTTGTGCCCTATCCATTCTTTTTGTTTGTTTGTTTTTTTTTTTTTTTTAATGAAGATAAATAAAGGTGAATAAAACTAGATAAAAATGCATAAAAATGGAAGGGGAATAAGATGAGTGCACATGAAAGATATTGAGTTTTTTCTAAAAAGTAATTATGATTTAAGTTTAACAAAGATGAAAGCAAAGAAGTTGAACTCTCCTTTTTAAAGTTGTTTAAAGTTACATAATTGACCCCTTTTTTCCATTTTAAAACTTTGGATAACCCCTAAAATTACATCTTCATATTACCAATCTTATAATTTGCTTAATTTAAAATTTTAAATCTTTTTTATTGTGCCGATAAATTTAAACACATTTTTGTCACAAGATTGGTAATCGATCCACTTTTATATGATAGAAGCTTGTATAAATATAATTTTTATAAATAAATATTATATTAATGTAATATATAATTCATTGAATTTTAAAAATGTTGATGTAAAGTGCTACGATAAATAGAATTAATAGATAAGATATATTTCTATAATATTTTAAAAAATAAATGATTTTTTATTTATTCTTTTTGTTTTTATAAATATTAAATATATTTGGTGGTTATAACTTGTTTTGTCATTTTCATTAAAAAAAAAAAGATAATTTTTTTTTATTATTTTTTATGAAATATTTGATGTCATCCACATGGTTGGTTTGATAAATAAGAACAAAATCGGGATGAGTTGATTGATAATTTTCTATTTGCTTTTTATTAAATTGGGTATCAAACAAATTTATACCTTTATCCTTAACTTCTTGTTATCAAATTTAAAAAGTAAAAAGTAAAAAGTAAAAAGTAAAAATATAACACCAAACGTGACTTAAAAAATAATTTTAAAAGTTTTTATATCACAACTTTTAAAAAGAGAAGTAAATTAAAAGCTCGTTTGATAGTGCCTTTTAAAAGTGTTTTTAGTCCCAAAAACACTTAAAAACATTTTTAAGGTAAAAATTAAGTGTTTGACAATATTTAAAAAAACACTTTTGAAAATTTAGAAAAACACTTAAAGTTTTTTTAGAGAAGCACTTGAGAGGTGTTTCTTTTAAAAAAAAAACACTTTAAAAATGTTCATATATTACTAAAATACCATTTCCCGCTATTCTCCATTTCTCTTTCACCCCCTGCTTCCTTCTCACTCACCTCTTCTTCTTTCACTTCCCTTTCATACCAATATTTTTCTATTTTTTTTATAACAATATAAATTTTTATATATATTTTTTGTAATAAAAGTATTCGATTTACTATAATATTTAATTTTTTTAATAAATGTACTTTTTAGTAATTTACTATTATTAAAAATGTTCTTATACTTATACAATATATTATAAAAAACATTATGAGAATCACTTTTCTAGATTCTTATAAAAGTGTTTTTCACAAAAGTATTGTAGAAAAAATTACTTTAATAAAAACACTTTCACTAAAGCAATGCCAAAAAGGCTCTAAGAGAGATTTCATATATTTTTAATATCACATATTGAGATGTTATATACTTTTATTTTATATATAAAAAAAATTAAGATGAGATGTTGTTCACTCTAATTTTTATTCCTTTCAACATACATTATATAAGACTTGTTACACATATCCAATTTGATATAAGTTATATAACCTGATATTTTAGGGTATTATTATTAATATCTCAAAAGGGCATTATCCATTGGTGTGGGTAGTTTTGTAAATATTAAAAAAATAGGGGTAAAAATGGTAAAAAAACAAAAGGTTATAACAAAACTTACATTCCAACTTTTATAGTATAAAGACATTAAAATTAGATCATATTATCAAACCTTGTAGGCAAAAACAATTTAAGCAACTAAGAGGGGCGATTCACATATATTATATCTTAAAACTTGTATGATAAATAAATTATGATTATTTTTTATAGCCAAAGAAGATATTAAAATGGCAATAATTTAACAACCAAAGGAGACCGAAACTTGAATGTGTTGTTGGAGTCACATGCTCTTGGTGAATGGTAGACAATGGAATTTAAAGTCACTGATTATGATTTCATGTGTTGGTCTTTTTCTCTATTTAATTCATTGCTACAATAGGCTTCCATTGATTGAGCCTAATAATGGGAGCCTCTTTTCACTATACACAATAGTGGTTCATGTAAACACATCCAAGGCTCAAGATGTTTGTCTTTGTTATTGAAAATTGATAGCCCACTGTAGACCCTCCGAACAGTGGAGTTTCTTTAGGGGTGATAGTGCTTTTATTGATTTATGCTCCCGACGACCCGAAAATGAGGCTAGTGGTGGCGGCCAGTTGGGACGTGAGAGGGGCAGAGAGTAGGTGAGAGCTGTGGAGGAATGGGCGGGAAAGAAAAAAAAAGCAAAAAAGAGGGAGCTGCAGGAGAGAGTTGCAGCTGCCGTGAGAAGATATTTTTGAGAGCTGAGGAGATGTTTTGAAGGAGTTTGAGCTACTGGTGAAGGAAAGAAAAAGGAGATGCCGGATCAGGGAAGACGGGGAGCTTGAGAGAGAAAAAAAAGAAGAGGTTTTTTTAAGGCGAAAACGGAGAGCAGCCTGGAGCTCAGGGATTCCGACTGAAGGGGAGTACTTCCAGGTATGTTTGTTGTAGCTTTTGAGCTCACTCTTATTTGTCACTCTATATTATTATTATTATTATCATTATTATTTTCATTCTTTCTGCCACATTCTAAGCATTGTTTGATTGTGTGAGTATGGATGTAATGTCGCATTGCTTTTCTCTCCTATTTTGATCTGAATGTGGATTTCACGGGTTCATTTTTGTTTCTCTTCCCAAACGTCTCTTTCCGATTCATCGAATGACCTCTCTGTGACCTCTTTCTCCAACCATTTGACCTTTCTGCTAAACCCGAAAACCATCCTTATCTCTTCTTTGCTTCTCGCCGGAAAATCTATTTTCCGTTCCCGTCCATTCATCAGCCATGGCCACCAACCTGCCTGAAGGTTACGCCGGTGACTTCTTGGAGCAAAATTCTCGCAATTCTCTCCTATTCTGGACACGACCCTTATATTCTAGTAATGGGTTCTACCATGGCGCTGCGGCTGAGTTTAGGCGATGGCTCAATCCACTTCGTCGGAGGCGGCTTCCAAGGGTCGGTCTTTCCGTTAGGCCTGAGCTTGGAGAGCGGGATTACAACGACATAGGCGGCGTCGGGAAGTGACGAGAGGTTTTCAAGGTGACGTTGATGCCAGAATTTTTTCAGGGAGGAGCGAGAGAGAGTCGATGCATTTGGATGGTTCATTTTCGGCATATGGACATGCACAGTCTCTCTCATTCCGACTCGTCGTTCCTCAGATCCACCAAGCTTTTCACGGCCAGCCAACTCTTGTCTGAATTATTGCTGCACTACACCTGCCTGCTACTCGCCCAAGGATGCGTGTTTGGTGTGGACAAGTCACTGACCCTCACAGCGTTGTTGGGATGTTACGTAGAGAGAGGATAGCAGGAAGAGTGAAAGCTTTGCAAGAACTTGTCCTGCCTCAACAAGACGTGTAAGGCTGCAGTGCTTGATGAATTTGTGGATTGTGTGGTCTCAAGCTTGAGTAGATTGGGTGATAGCCATGCATTAGGTCTGCACTAGCTGGCTAGTATGAGAGAGAAAGGTGGTAGTGGTGGACTTATAAGTTGATGGCAGCCTTTGGATTTTTTTTTTTGTTTTAATATAAATGGTGTGTCAATTCAGTTTATCAAACTTTAAGTCTTGAAGTTCAATTATCCGAAACTTTTTTTTTTCTATTTATTATTATTGTTATTATTATTATTCTTTATTTTATTTTATTTTATTTTATTTTTCTTTCAATTTAATTCTCAAAATAGTTTTATAAGGTTTTGATTTTAAATTTAATATTCTAGGATTCAAATTTTTAAATTTAATCTTCCGAAAATCCCAACACTCCAAATTTATTTATTTATTTTTAATTCTAATTTTCACCTTTATTTATTTAATCAACATTATTTTCATTATTTATTTATTTATTTATTTTCTTTTTAAAGTAATTCTTTAAAATCCCGATCTCCAAATTCGATTTATAATTTCCAAAATTCCAATTTCTACATTTATTTATTTAATCCTTATTATCATTGTTGTTATTATTATTTTAAATCTTGTTATTATTATTATTAGTTCAACTTTTAAAATATTATTATTATTATTATTATTATTAACTCAACTTTCAAAATCTATTAATTATTATTATTATTATTATTATTATTATCATTAATCCAAACTTTCAAAATCCTATTGTTATTATTACTAACTCAACTTTCAAAAATCTCATTACTATTATTATTATTAACTCAACTTTCAAAATCTGATTATTATCCTTATTATTAATTCCCACTTTCTACGTCTATTTATTATTATTCTTATCATTATTAATCCAAACTTTCAAAAATCTCATTACTATTATTATTATTAACCCAACTTTCAAAATCTCATTATTATCCTTATTATTAATTTCCACTTTCTACATCTATTTATTATATTATTCTTATCATCATTAATCCAAACTTTTAAAAATCTCATTATTATTATTATTATTAACTCAACTTTCAAAATATATTTATTATTATTTTTATTATCATTAATCCAAACTTTCAAAATCCTATTGTTATTATTATTAACCCAACTTTCAAAAATCTTATTACTATTATTATTATTAACCCAACTTTCAAAATCTGATTATTATCCTTATTATTAATTCCCACTTTCTACATCTATTTATTATTATTCTTATCATTATTAATCCAAACTTTCAAAAATCTCATTACTATTATTATTATTATTAACCCAACTTTCAAAATCTCATTATTATCCTTATTATTAATTCCCACTTTCTACATCTATTTATTATTATTCTTATCATCATTAATCCAAACTTTCAAAAATCTCATTATTATTATTATTATTATTAACTCGACTTTCAAAATCTATTTATTGTTATTATTATCGATTCACATTTTCATAATCTTATTATTATTATTATCATTAATTCAACTTTTAAAACCTCATTATTATTATTATTATTATTATTATTATTATTAATTAAACTCTCAAAATCTTATTATTATTATTATCATTAACTCAACTTTTAAAATCTTATTATTATTATTATTATTAATTCAATTCTCAAAATCTTATTATTATTATTATTATTATCATTAATTCAGACTTTCGAAATCATATTATTATTACTATTATTAATTCAAACTCTCAAGACCTTATTACTATCATTATTATAAATTCAATTTTCAAAAGTCTATGGTCTCGCAGTTCAATTTCCTAAAGTTCGTTTCTCATTTTCTTTAACAAATTTCAATTTAATCATCGGAGCTTTAATCTTTAAAATTTAATTCCAAATACTCAAATTTTCAAACAAGCTCCAATAATTTAGTTTTCACTCGAATAGTTTTTAATCCCATTCCAGTTCCTAAATAATCTTTTGATCTTCTTGATTTTACATAAGCAATAGTGATTCCTTCATAATTCTAAAACACGGGATTTGTGAGATTAGCTCATGAACAATAAATCAGACTTTGTTGGGGGCCCTATGTTTGATCCCTTTTGACCGTCAATTATCGTGCTTACTGTATTTTGCTTGAGCTTCGTTTTGCACTTTGATATGAATGGGCTATGTTTTGTATTCATTAATTATGCACTAATCCCGTTTCTTGATAGCGCATTGTGGTTCGTGGTCGAGGTACGCATCCACTCCCATTCTAGTCAGTCTCTATTGCGTGTTTTGATTCTCATATTGTGTATGATTTAGGTGAGTATCCATTGGCTTTCTCGTTGATTGCCACGTCAGTTTCATTGTATTAGTAGAAACCCGACTTTAGGGATTTAAAGAGGTGTTATGGTTTATACCGTACCTTCCTGATAAGTAATCTGACCCCCGAGCTCGATCCGGTTTTTCATAGATCACCTTTTCCAAAATAAAGAGTCACGTTTAGGGTTTTCTTTCTTATTTTGTTTACCCTTTTAAAAATAAAACAAAAATAAGTGGCGACTCCAAGTCAAAGTTTTTAATCAATAAAAAATCAATTTTTTCTTAAATAAAATCGAACTCGCCATTCGAGTGGGAAACGCATTGAGCGAAACGAAATGCGGGGTCCACACCCACTTTCATGTAAGCTATAGACCACGTATTTATATTCCTTTGTTGGTGGTTACAATTTTATTTTTTATTTTCATCAAAATGAGAAAAAAATGTTTGGTAATTATGTAATAAAAAGGAAATAAAATTATATTTTTTAAATGATTTTTTACTATTTTTATGATTTAGGAGTAAGTGTGATGGTGTTGAAGTTCGTAGAAATCCAAAGAGACCTATGGGAGCTTGGATACATTACTAGTAAGGAAAAATAGAAATATGTAAAAGAATATGTTTTTTTTTTTTTTTTGGTGGTTGTTATAGTTATATTTGATTGAAATTGTTTTGTAGTAATAATCAATTGACCATGATCAAAGAGAAGGATAAATGAGTGGAGATAAATGATGATGTAAAGAGTAATACTTTTATGGCTAAAATAATTAAATTTTAAAATTTGAATTTGAAGTAAATGGAAAATTAATGTAGTTGAAGAAAAAAATGAGCAAGAAGTGGAATGCGCTTTCAAAAGTAGTTTCATGGTAAAGTCAAAGGGAAGTTCAAAACAATATTTGCTTCAAAAGGGTGTGGGTCCAAAGGTGAATTTTTTGTAATGAATAAAAAAATTCATTACTTATGTATTTGTTGCAGATTATATTAATGTAAACATGTTTGGTGTTTGTGTATCTTTTCAGTTACATCTTCATACTCGATGCTCACCCGAGCGAGTGATTAGTGTTATTGAAGAATTAGAACCAAAGCAAAAAACAACCATAGAAGAAATAGGATTTGGTAGCCTCTTGGAACTTCTATGTAGGAAAATTGATCATGGGTTATGTCTTTGTTGATAAATAGTTTCAATCAAAATACTTATATGTTAGAGCTATATACTTGTATCAAATTATCCTCAATTAATGTTGAATTTATTATGGGATTGAGGGTAAGAGAGTTGAGGATTGACATGAACAAATATGTTAGCAATAAGAATTATTAATGTAAATAAACAAATATTGTGATAAAATGGGTGATTGCCATTAGTCGTGTTAGAAAATCAAATTAGTGAGAGTAAAGAAGGTGAGAATGATTTCAAAGTTTGTTTTGTATTATTTGTGTTGGATGCATTGTTGTGCCCAACAATGAAGTTTTTTGTGAAACATTCTTTTTTACATCTTGTGGAAGACATTGATTCAATAAAAAAAATGAATTGGGTTGAATTTGTATCGTCTTATTTTGTGCACGAGATCAAAGAGTTAAAGAGGAAAAAACAAAGTGGGTTTTGCGATTGCCTATTGTTTTTTATGGTAATATCCTCGTATATAATTTACGTTATAGTGAATTTTGAATTAGTTATAGGGAGAATTGTGTTTTGGGCCCAGCTAGGCCTAAAAATTAACATTTGGTCCATCTATCATGCATATTTAAGCCCAAGACCCAAACAAAGAATGAAAATTAAGATGAAGGATATTGTCTTTCATTAATTCCTAAAATACCCTTATCCCTTATGTGAGTGAAATTCAATTTTTTTTGTGTTTTTTTTTCCTTTTCTATTCCCTATTAAGTATTACTCATTTCTAACTTTTTTTTTCTTTTTATTCCAATATATATTTCTATTTTATGTCAAATAAAAAACAATAATGTTTTTTTATTTTTTATTTTTAAAGATATTGAATCTTTTTGCTCTTATTAAAAGCAATGATAAAAATTTTGGGATTTTTCATCCAAATATTTTTTATCTTTTTGTATTTATCTTTTAGTTTATTTTTTATTTTTTATTTTAAAATTATATTACCCTTTCATTTATATTTTTCTCTTATTTTTAATTATTTTTTATATTTTCTACATTAACCATATTTAAAAAAATTTAAAATTGATTATCACTTCACTTTATTATATATATATATATATATATATATATATATATATATATATATATATATATATATATATATATAAATATCTTTTTAGCTTTTTAATTTTTAAAATGATAAATTTATTAAAAAAAATAACTAAGATATGAAGTTCTAATATTATATTAATAATTTTTCTTATCTAGATAGACTAATGCAAAGTATTTTGACTCACAACAAGAAAATTGTCAATACAATTTTTAAGTTAAGCTTTAAAAATTAAATTTTAAATAAAATATATTATATAAAATTTTATCTAAAAATTATTGAAAGTGGTATTTAATTTTTTTTATTGACTTTCAAACTTATCTAATTTTTTACTTGAAAGGTAAAATTGTAGTACAGTTCCTCTAAGGGTGCTTTTACAAAATTCATAAATTTCTTGTTGATTTTCAAAGGATACTACCACACCTGCTGAATTTAAAGATTGCTCCCAATTTTCTATGGTTTTTCTAAGATCTTGTGCACTATCTATATCTAATATTGTTCCATATTCGTATATTGGTTGCAAAGAACTAGAAGGTTCTGTTTTAGTTTTCCATTGAGGTCCTTTTGGCTTGCTATATGACTTATTATATTTTACTATTTCACTTTTTACATTTACAGTTTCTTTTTCTTCATTTATTGTATTTATTGATTCGTTTGAGATTATTTCTATGTTTTCGTTAACTTTTGGTTGAATAGTAAATTGATTTATCATTTCTATATCTATAAGTTTTTTGATTAAATTGGTTTTATAGAGTTGTTCTATTATTTGGTCATCTGTATAGTTGTTAAACATTATATTAACAAAGTTTTCTTGATCCATTTGTTCGTCTAGTAATATTGGATTACTAAATTCTTCTAACATTATATTTACTAACTCTGAGTTTTTGTATAGGTTTTCTATTGTCTCAATGTTTAGTAAAATATCTTCTTGTATAACATTTACATTTTCTATTTCACTATCTGACTCTACCTCTACATTTACAGTTTTATAATTTCCAAAGGTTATACTTGCACTTCCATCTTGGTTTTCATATAAGCTACTGGATGTTGGATATCTTATTATTGGTTTATTTATTTGAGGTAATTTCCACTCTCGTCCTAGTAAATAGTCTATATTTACAGGTTTTGCTTCTATCATATTTACTGTCTTACTTCCAAAGGTTTTTACTATATCATCGAATTTCATCATACATTTTAAACTTAAAGCATTAGTAGTTTTTCCTATAAATCCTATAGCTATGCTAAGGTTTTTACTTCCTACTTCCATATCATAACCTTTAGTATTTACAGTTATTTTTATTTTTTCTGTGAATTCCTTAAGATCTATACAAAATTGAGGTATACAACCAATAATTGCGTAATTTTGGTTCATATTAACTTCTGCACTAGCTAAAAGAGCTCGTCCTACTGTGTTGTTTCTAGTATCTAAAAGGTTAATATTTATAAGTGCTCCAATTTCTTTACGATGAAGTCCTATTATTCCTATCAAAATTATTCCTAAGTGCATATATTTATCGGTTTTATTTTTTAATAATTTATGTTTTGTTTCTGGAGATACTAAATCTAAATATGCAATATTTCCTATTGAACTTATAGTATGTTGATTTAAAAATCTAGTTATTTTATAATTTTGAACTAATTGTTTTTTGTAAGGTGTTACTTCCTTTACTGCCTTTTTTAATTTTTCTTCAATAAATTCTTTTACATTGTCTCGAGGGTTTATTGCTTCTACTATTTCCATGGTTTTATTGCTAGATTTTTTGGTTCAAAAGGATTTATTTTTCTTTCTATTTTAATTATTGGTTTTTCTCCTAAATTAAAGTTTTCAAATTGTTTTAAAAGGTTATTTAATTTTTGTTCCTCTGATATTACTATATTTCTTTGTTCTAAAAGTTTATCTACTTTTTGGTTAATTTTTTCTAAAGTTTCTTTTAAATTTTGTTGTTCTAATTTTATTTGTTCTATTTCTTTTCTAACAAATTTTTCTTCTCTAGCTAATTTTTCTTTAATATAATCTAGGTTATTTCTTAGCAAATTATGGTTCTTAAAGTCTTTCAGCTTCTTTTCTAATTCCTAAGACCGTGTTTAGTTTTTCTACAAATTTTATTTGTCTTTTCTGGATTTCTTTTAAAATATCTATATTGTTTTGGTTTTCTTTCTGAATTTGTTCTTGTAATACTTCGTTTGTTATTTTTAATTGTGTCTCTACTAAAAATTTTAACTGCTTTACCTCTTGGGTTTGTAGATGAGGGTTCATTATCTCTAGTATGTTTTAATTAGATGAGCTAGCATATAAATTATCAATATAATATTTTATAATTTCTCTTCTAATTATGGTTTCTGTAGCAAAAAGTTCATCAAAAGCTTCTTGTATAGCTACTTCGTATTCATTCAAATATTTAAGAGAAGTTAAGTTTTTAATATCTATGGTTAAATCTTTTACAGTAGTTCTTAAATTATGTAATTTATCACAAGTTTCTCTAAATTCTTTACGTTGAGAATACGACCTATTATTAAGTTCTTTTACACGATCATAATCTATATTATATATACCAGGAGGATAAGGAATAAAAGACATTAATTCCTAATTCATGTTAAGTAAGCAGAGCAAATAAAGATTTAGAATAAATTAAGCAAAATTAATCAGACTTTATATGGGGTAAGGTAAAGTTCGGTACTCTGAAAATCAATTTGAATCTACAGTCTCCTTTCCTAATTAATATACTGCAATACACAGAGAGAAGCTCTGATACCAACTTTTCTCATCACCAGTCACTTTTCCCAATAATCAGTTTAATCAGTTTCAACAACAGTTTGTTAGTAAAGGTTCTTAAAATCTCCGTTAGCAATGAGAGTTCAATTAAAGTTTTTTATTGAATTTCTCCGTTAGCAATGAGAGTTCAATTAAAGTTTTTTATTGAATTAAAGTGTGAACACATTTATTACTATCATTAAAATAATATAAACATTTTACATCTACTTAATATTTTAATATAAAAGTTACAAAAACATATTAAATTAACATAAAAGTTTCAAACTTTATTAAAATAACATAAAAGGTTTCAGACATTTTGAAAAACTTAATATTTTAATATAAAAATTTTTCAAACACTTATTAAAATAATATAAAAAGGGTTCTGTGCTTATAGTTAAAGTTTTTTAACATATAAAATTAAGTTTCTGAAATCTTGAACGTATAAAAATTAAGTTTTTGAAATCGGATATCTCAAAAATTCAGGTAGTAAAATTCAAAAATTTTAAAACATCACTTCGTGTCAAGGTAATACCCCCCTTCTGACCAGACATAGTCTCCCTAAAACGCCAATTTTCCGGCAAAAACGGGTTTGAGGTCAAGGGTTAAGACTAAAGACTCTAGTTTTAAAACATGATTTTACACCCAAAATTTTCTAAATAAACCGATTTTTTTTTTTTTTTTTTTTTTTTATGTTGATGAGAACATTATATAAAAAGGATCCATGTATATTACATATATTAACTAGTAAAGAAAACTTAAAAATAATTCAAATAATTTTCATTTCCCTACTTTACCTTTTTACCCCTTTTTACCCCCTAAGGGTAAGAAAAATACATAATAAATTTAAATGAAGGCAAAAATTTAACAAAAAATTCTTACTTTCTTATTGATTGCTGATGAATATACAAGGCTGAAGATGGAGCTTCCTTTTACAGACACTATTGCACACACCTTTTGACACACTCTCTCGGGCACACACTTCTTTCCTTTTACCACTAATATATAGGCAAAGCATTTACAAATGACAGGTGAGAATACAGGTGAGAATTAATTTCAAGTGGTTGGATGGCAGGAAAAATATTTACGGTGTTCAAAGGTTTGGTATAAAATAAATACAAAGACTTTTGAGACTATGACTTTAATTCATCCGTTCTTCTCTTCTTTCTTGTCTCTTTCTCTTGTCCTTTTCTTCTCTTTTTATTACATGCATAACACGTGGCTTGTGGATGTCTTTACTGCTTCTGAACTTGTACTGCCATGTTTAATTTTTGTAGTTGAAGACGCATTTACTGCTTCAATGTCGTCATTGCTGACATCATCCTTCCATTGCATTTTGTAGATTATGATAACTTTCATCGTCCAGGTTGTCCCAAAATAATGCGTCATCGCTGAGGTAGGAAGATGGTTCCGGTATATCTACACTGAGTTCGGTTATAAAATTCTGTTCTTCAGAAGTAATAAAAGGGTTTGGAACAATAATGTGTTCTAAAGGTTTTATTTTCCATATAGACATGGTTTTTGTTTCGCCAATGAGATGAAATGATTTATTCCGGGTTGGTCTAAGATCATAGATTTGAAAAGCTTTATAGTGAGTAAAAAATTCTGGAAATTCATCTGAACGGGTCATTTCCCATTCTGGTTCTTGTTGAGGGATGAGTGGTTCTTTATTATGTTTTATATATACATGATGATAGGCTAGTACTACTGATCCATCGGGTTGAAATAAAGGTGGAATGGTTTCAAAAGAAATATCTATATATTTTTCGGTTTTAAAAAGATAAGTTAAAATATCTTTCAATTTTTCTGGGAAATTTTCAGGGATTTGAGATATATGGTTCATAAAAACATTTTTTAAAATTCCCTGATCCATAAGTTGCGGTACTAAATCAAAATTTTCTTTATTTACAACAGACATATTTACATAAGCTAGATATATAACAAAGAAAAATTCAGGGTCGTGATATGCCATATACCCTGTTTTTATCCCGGCATTTTTAGTTCTAAAATGTTTATACAAAAGTTCTTGATTTTTAAACACTTTGTTATATTGGTTTTGTAGAAAAAAGGTTTTGACGAAAGAGTAGTTATCAACTCCAATTATATTTTTAACAACAAGCCTTTCATATTGTTCAGTCAGAAGAGCTGATTTCTTAATTAAACTAATTACTTCAGGTTGACTGTTTGAACAGCTGGTTTGATTGGTTGACACTGTACTGGTTTTCAAATCTTCTATCAGTTTTTCTTGATTTTCTTGGATTTTGAGGTTTTGGAATTTTTGGGTTTCTAAAGCAATCAGTTGGTTTTGAAGGTTTTGTAAATGTTGGGCTAAAGCTGAGACTGTTTTTCCATAAGCGTATTCTAAATTTTGGTTCGGAAAACTTTGTGGTTTTAAAGACCAAAAATTATCTACAATAACCTTATGTTCTTCAAAAAGGTTTTGAGAAAATAAAGAGTTAAACCTTAGGTTTGGATTCAACACTTCGTTTAGACATATGGTTCCATATTGAAAGGTTCTAGCTTTCGTAGGTTTTCTTTGAGCCATGTTCCTATAATCATGAAATCAATCATTAGTATTATCGACATTATTAATTATTTGTCTACTTAACCAGTTTGCTAATATATTATCTTTTCCTTTAATATGTTCAAATTTAAGTTTGAAACCAATTAAAGAGTTTTGAAACTTTATCCATCTTTTGGTGGACAGTTTTGAAGAATTTTTGTTTTCAAAGAATTTTTTAATATTCTCACAATCGGTTCTTAAAGTAAATTGTTCTTGGTTCAAAAATAATTGAAATTTTTCTAAGACTAATATTATTGCTTCAATTTCTAAGTCTGTAGAGCTAAGGTTCTTTTGATAATCATTAAAAGTTCCACTACAATATCTACAAAGTTTTTCTTCTCCTATATTAGTTACAGCTAAAAGTATACCTCCCCATCCTGTTTGACTAGCATCAGTTTGGACTATTTTATATTCATTTTCTAAGGGTAAATGTAAGGTTGGGAGATGTTTCACAAGTTCTTTTATTTTCTGTATAAGTTTAATATCTTCTTGGTTAAAATATCTCTGCCCTGTATTTTTTGTTTTACTATAAAGGGGTCCAGCTAATCTACTAAGGTTTTTAATGTATGGCCTAGCATAGTTTAATAATCCTAAAAAACTTTGAAGGGTTTTTTAGGATTATTAAACTATGCTATGTTAACCGTACATTAAAAACCTTAGTAGATTAGCTGGACCCCTTTATAGTAAAACAAAAAATACAGGGTAGAGATATTTTAACCAAGAAGATATTAAACTTATACAGAAAATAAAAGAACTTGTGAAACATCTCCCAACCTTACATTTACCCTTAGAAAATGAATATAAAATAGTCCAAACTGATGCTAGTCAAACAGGATGGGGAGGTATACTTTTAGCTGTAACTAATATAGGAGAAGAAAAAGTTTGTAGATATTGTAGTGGAACTTTTAATGATTATCAAAAGAACCTTAGCTCTATAGACTTAGAAATTGAAGCAATAATATTAGTCTTAGAAAAATTTCAATTATTTTTGAACCAAGAACAATTTACTTTAAGAACCGATTGTGAGAATATTAAAAAATTCTTTGAAAACAAAAATTCTTCAAAACTGTCCACCAAAAGATGGATAAAGTTTCAAAACTCTTTAATTGGTTTCAAACCTAAATTTGAACATATTAAAGGAAAATATAATATATTAGCAGACTGGTTAAGTAGACAAATAATTAATAATGTCGATAATACTAATGATTGATTTCATGATTACAGGAACATGGCTCAAAGAAAACCTACGAAAGCTAGAACCTTTCAATATGGAACCATATGTCTAAACGAAGTGTTAAATCCAAACCTAAGGTTTAACTCTTTATTTTCTCAAAACCTTTTTGAAGAACATAAGGTTATTGTAGATAATTTTTGGTCTTTAAAACCACAAAGTTTTCCGAACCAAAATTTAGAATACGCTTATGGAAAAACAGTCTCAGCTTTAGCCCAACATTTACAAAACCTTCAAAACCAACTGATTGCTTTAGAAACCCAAAAATTCCAAAACCTTAAAATCCAAGAAAATCAAGAAAAACTGATAGAAGATTTGAAAACCAGTACAGTGTCAACCAATCAAACCAACTGTTCAAACAGTCAACCTGAAGTAATTAGTTTAATTAAGAAATCAGCTCTTCTGACTGAACAATATGAAAGGCTTGTTGTTAAAAATATAATTGGAGTTGATAACAGTCTAATTCACTGATAAGTTCTTCTTCTTCACTATCTAGCTGATACTCATTTATTAGGTTTATTTTTACTTGGGTTTTTCTATTTCGTTCATTTAATGGTTTTTTAAGTTCAGGACTTTCATTTATATTTTTCTCTTATTTTTAATTATTTTTTATATTTTCTACATTAACCATATTTAAAAAAAAATTAAAATTGATTATCACTTCACTTTATTATATATATATATATATATATATATATATATATATATATATATATAAATATCTTTTTAGCTTTTTAATTTTTAAAATGATAAATTTATTAAAAAAAATAACTAAGATATGAAGTTCTAATATTATATTAATAATTTTTCTTATCTAGATAGACTAATGCAAAGTATTTTGACTCACAACAAGAAAATTGTCAATACAATTTTTAAGTTAAGCTTTAAAAATTAAATTTTAAATAAAATATATTATATAAAATTTTATCTAAAAATTATTGAAAGTGGTATTTAATTTTTTTTTATTGACTTTCAAACTTATCTAATTTTTTACTTGAAAGGTAATAGAACATGTTTACAAAAAAAAAAATTAGTTTTTCATTTTTTAAATAAATGAGTATAAATATATTAAAAGAATTAAAGATAATCTTAGTAAAAAAATTGATAAATATGATTATAATTTTAAATATAGATTCATTTGGATAAAATTTCACAAAAAAAAAAAAAAAAAAAGTTAAAAGAAAGAACATTGCTAAAACTATAAAAACAAAATATGCAATTACAAAATTTTGATGATGAAATTTAAAAATTAAATTTGAAACAATTCTTGAGTGAGAGAATTTGAGTGGGGAAAAAAAATCTTTGAGTGGAAAAAAAAAGGAAAGTTTTTCAAAATAACTTGAAATCCTTAACAAAAAGTAGTCTTGTGCACCCTTATACAATTAGTAAATTTGCCTTGTACAATTAGTGTAATACCCTTGTACGATAACTTAAATTTCATAAATCATATCATGAATATCTAACAATAGGTCGGTTAACCATGTTTGCATTGGTTTGGTTTTAAAAAAGAAGAAAAATTGTTGTAGAATTTTGTTTTACAATCATCATAAGTGAGGTACCTATTCAAATAATCATATACAAGTTAGATAAAGCACATGAGATGAATGTATACTTAACCAATGTGTGTAAGGAATGTTATTTATCATCGGTTAGAGGAAATAAACAAACAAGTTTTTCAAAACCACTTAAAATATTTCACAAATAATAGTCTTATACACCTTTATATAGTTAGTATATTTTCCATGTACATTTAGTGTAAATACCTTGTACAGTGACTCAAATTCCATATACCTGCTACTCAATGTATAAGCATAGGTATCTTAACCATGTTTTCATTGGTTTTTTTTTCAAAAAATAGTAGAAGATGGAAAAACAAAATTTTCTTTCAAACATCATTAGTAGGATAAGTATTCGAATGATTATGCGCGAGTTAAATAAAGTGCATAAAATGAATGTGTAATAAAGGAATGTGTACCTTAAGAGTGTGCAATCCTTAGATGACAAGACAAAAAAAAAAAAGTTGTCCAAAATTGATTAAAATCTTTCAATTCTTTGAACTATGCCATCAAAATATTCAAAATTTCTCCATTCCAAAATATTTTAAAAAGTGTAATAGGGTAATTTGCCGAATTAAATTCTTCAAAATATTCAAAATTTCTCCGTTCCAAAATTACCTAATTGCTCTCCACACCAATCTTAAATATTTTTTAATAAAGATTTAAATATTTAAAATAATTAAAATAAACACTTTCTTATTAAAGCAATTTTTTCAAAGTAATAAGATAAAAATAATGAAATCTTCAAAACTATAATTACAACAAATATTTTTAATTTTAAAACTAATTTCATAATTTAAATTAATGATTTAAAAAAATAAAAATGTTATAAATAATTTTTGTTTATTTTTAATTCTATTTAAATATGATTTTTTTTAATCTCTATTTATAACAAAGAAATTATGTTTATAAAAGAAAAATAGTAAAAATGTATATTTCATTTAGTTTACTTATAATGAACAATTCAAACATTATTGATTTTAATTTTATTTCCTATGTGTTAATTTTTGTAGGGAATGTCTTAATAAAATAGTTTAGTAAAAAAAAGAAAAAAAAACTATCAATAATTGTCTTAATATCAAATTCAAGTTGTTTAAAAATCATACAAAACCTATTAGGAGCCTTGTATACCCTTGTACACTTAGCACATTTTTTTTTGTACAATTAGTGTAATACCCTTATACAATGACACAAATTTCATATTTGTCATAACTTATATGTTCATGTAGGTGTATTAATCATATTTTCAATTGTTTGGTTAAGAAAATGGTAGATGACTTAGGATCAAATTTTTTCCCAAATATCATTATTGGGGAAAATATTAGAATTTTCATATGAAAGTTAAATAAAATGTATGACATAGGCATACAATTCTTGGGTGACAAGGAAAAATAAAAAAGTGGTTTAGAATAAATTTTTCTTTTTCTTATTTTAATAAATTTTCAATTAATTCAAATCATTAAAAAAAATTTCCTTCATAAACTAATTTGTAGCATTTCATATAACTTATTACTAAAAGTCATGTTCAAAAAGTTATTAAAATAAGGAAGAAAGAAGATTAAAAAAAAAATTGAACTTTTTATTTTATAATAGTAAAAAAAATAAAAATTTAAACACTTTTTAATATAAAAAAATTAAAATAGTGAATATATTTATTTTAAATGGTATTTTAATCATTAAATTATTTATTTCTAAAATGTAAATGATAAAAATAAATGTAAAAGATAATTTTTATTTATTTAAATTAATGTTTTTTTAGAAAGTATTTTCCAAAATAGTCTTTGAATCATTAATATAATTTTTTTATATTTATAATTTTAAAATAAAAAATAATGTTAATTTTTCAATTATTTATAAGAGTTTTAAAAAAATAAAAAATCAAAAAATGGTTAAATAAGAATAGTGACAAGTAGTAGAATAAAGACAAAAATGAGTTAAGGGGGTATATTTGTCAATTACTATCTCATATCCTTATTATCAATTATGGGTGGTTGGAGGACCAAATGTTAATTTTTGAGCCCAACTGGGCCCAAAACACAATTCTCCCTTAGTTATAAAACAAATTATTAGAATATATATGTAATAAAAGTATTTGGTTGATTATAATATTTTATTTTTTTAAATAAATGTCCTTTTTAGTAATTTACTATCATTAAAAGTGTTTTTGTACTTATACAATATATTATAAAAAAACATTATTAGAATCACTTTTTTAAATTCTTAGAAAAGCGTTTTTCATAAAAATATTGTAGAAGAAAACACTTTCACTAGAAGCAGAGTCAAATGGGCTCTAAGAGAGATTTCATATATTTTTAATGTCACATATTAAGATGTTATATAATTTTATTTTATATATATAAAAAATTAAGATGAGATGTTGTTCACTCTAATTTTTATACCTTTAACATACATAATATAAGACTTGTTACACATATCCAATTTGATATAAGTTATATAACCTAATATTTTAGGGCATTATTATTAATATCTCAAAAGGGCATTATCCATTGGTGTGGGTAGTTTTGTAAATATTCAAAGAAAATAGGGGTAAAAATGGTAAAAAAAAGTTATAACAAAACTTACATTCCAACTTTTATAGTATAAAGACATTAAAATTAGATCATATTATCAAACCTTGTAGGCAAAAATAATTTAAGTAACTAAGAGGGGCGATTCACATATATTATATCTTAAAACATGTATGATGAATAAATTATGATTATTTTTTATAGTCAAAGAAGAGATTAAAATGACAATAATTTAACAACCAAAGGAGACCGAAACTTGAATGTGTTGTGGGAGTCACATGCTCTTGGTGAACGGCGGACAATGGAATTTAAAGTCACGTACTGATTATGATTTCATGTATTGGTCTTTTTCTCTATTTCATTCATTGCTACAGTAGGCTCCCATTGATTGAGCGAGCCCCTTTTCACTATACACAATAGTGGTTGATGTAAAGGCATCCAAGGCTCAGGAGTTATTGAAAACCGATGACCCACTTTCGTGAAAGCTATAGACCATGTATTTGTATTCCTTTGTTGGTGGTTACAATTTTATTTTTTATTTTCATCAAAATGAGAAAAAAAAAAATGTTTGGTAATTATGTAATAAAAAGGAAATAAAATTATAATTTTTTTTTTTTACTATTTTTTAATGCTTATAGGTGAGAGTGAGTCACCCGTATTGTTGTTTTAGGCTATTTTTGGTTCCCAAAAACTATTAAAGAAAAAAAAAATATTAAAAAAAATGATTTTCTCATATTTAGTATCATAATAAAATATACAAATGAAAACCAAATATAATTAAAATTCCTTAAAATTTTATATATTTTTAAATTTTTTTATCTTTATATAAATAATTTATTAAGTTTAAACTTATTTTTTATTTTCCTTTTATATTTCTTCTATATTTTATTTCCCTTACATTTTCCTTCAAATTTTCCATAAACTAAACATACCCTTGGTAAATAAAAAAACTTGGGTGGGTTGGATGATAATTTTTCATTTAAAAAGTTTATAAAAAAAATAGAATATATTAATAAATTCTATATAAAAAATAAAATTTTATATAAAAAAATTTAGATTTACTTCATATTTAAAATTTTAAGACATTATTTATTTTGATATCTCAACTTTAAAATTTTTTTTCTTTTGAATATAAAAATCTGGTATATTATATAAAAGATAATATTATTTTAATCTTTTAATTTTAAAATAAAAAATAGGAAGTTGTAGACCCCTCATACTGCACCTGGGATGGACGACAGCTTCTTGTAGAGGAGGAGAGGGGGACCGACTTCTTCAAGCGAGCTGTTGGAGACACGTAGCGGAGCAGGTGACTAGAGCCAGGGTGGTGGTTGGAGCTCCTGACCTGCTGAGGTGGTGAATAGAGGAATGGGTGCGGATTTTTCGGGTGAGAGGAGCTTGTGGAAAAGCGAGTCAGGGAGAAGTGCGAGCTGAAAAAAAAAGAAGGGCGGGGAGACTCACGGGGTTTTGGAGGGGGATCGCATTTCTATTAGAGAGAGGGAGGTTCTGATAAAATTGTTGGTTTTTTCCTAGCTGTTAAGGTCAGGAACCTTGTTTTTAGGATTTGTTTCAGTCGTGCTAATAACCCTCCTATACTTGAGGGATACGTTTGTTGTTTCTTGTTCAAGACTTAGTCATGAACCACGATTCTAGGTCCTGTAAAATCGTGGGTTGCAGTTTACATTTCTGTTTTGGTGTAAGGCTATTTAATAGCCATGATTATTGTTTTTTAATCTAAGTTGCATTCTCCCAGAGTTCTAGTGTTATCAAACTTTGCATTTACAGAACTTGTCATTTTTGGTTCTATCATTTGGTATCAGAGCAACATCACCGGGCCTGACCAAACTTAGCATGAAGGAACAAAAGACATGGCATCTGAGAACAGTTTCGTACAACCTGCCATTCCAAGGTTTGATGGACACTATGATCACTGGAGCATGCTAATGGAGAATTTCCTACGTTCCAAGGAATACTGGAACCTGGTGGAAACGGGGATCACTGCAGCAGCAGAAGGAATTGATCTCAGTGATGCGCAGAAGAAGGCATTGGAAGATCAGAAGCTGAAAGACTTGAAGGCTAAGAACTACTTATTCCAGGCCATTGATCGTTCAATCCTGGAGACAATCTTGAAGAAAGATACTGCAAAGGACATATGGGATTCTTTGAAGCAGAAATATCAGGGGACGGCACGGGTCAAGCGTGCCCAACTGCAAGCTCTTCGTAAAGAGTTTGAAGTGTTGCACATGAAGACTGGAGAATCTGTCAACGATTATTTTGGAAGAACACTCATCATAGCTAACAAGATGAGGACTCACGGCGAGAGAATGGTGGATGTGGTGATTATTGAAAAAATTTTGAGGTCTATGACTTCAAAATATGATTATGTCGTTTGCTCAATTGAGGAGTCGAATGACTTGGACACTTTGTCCATAGATGAGCTTCAGAGTAGCCTCCTGGTGCACGAACAGCGAATCAGTCGGCATGTTGTGGATGAACAAGCACTCCAAGTCACGACAGGAGCCCAGCAGGGAGGAAGACATGGCGGTCGAGGTGCTTATCGTGGAAGAGGAAGGGGAAATGGTAGATTTGGGTTCGACAAATCTTTCCTGGAATGCTATAACTGTCATGAATTAGGGCATTTTCAATGGGAGTGCCCTAAGAGAGCAAGGGATCCAAAGGTGAACTACGCAGAAACAAAAGAAGAGATGTTATTGATGGCACAGGTGGACTTTAAAGAAGCTGGGACGAAATACATTTGGTTTCTTGACTCTGGGTGTAGCAACCATATGTGTGGCCGAAGGGAAATATTTATTGAACTCGATAGCAACTTCAGAGAGTCAGTGAAGCTGGGAAATGATTCTAGTCTCACGGTTAAAGGCAAGGGCAAGGTTCGAATGGAGGTGAACGGGATCGTACATGTGATTACAGGAGTTTACTTTGTGCCAGATTTGAAGAATAACTTGCTCAGCATAGGCCAACTACAAGAAAGGGGACTTGCCGTGCTTATACAACATGGCAAATGTAAGATCTTTCATCCTGAGAAAGGTCTCATTATGGAAACTAAGATGACATATAATAGAATGTTTGCTGTGCTTGCTCGCTGCCCACCAAAGGAACAAAAGTGTCTCTCCATGATGACCACAGATCAAGCAGATCTTTGGCATTGTCGTTATGGGCACCTCAGCTGGAATGGACTCAAAGTGATCCAACAGAAGAACATGGTTGAAGGGTTACCAAAGCTCAAAGCTTCTCAGAAAGTGTGCGAGAACTGTCTTGTGGGCAAACAGCACCGTGATCCTTTTCCAAAGGAAAGTTTGTGGAGAGCCTCCAAGATCCTTCAATTAATACATGCTGACATATGTGGCCCGATAAATCCAATTTCGAATAGCAAGAAAAGGTACTTAATCACCTTTATTGATGACTTCAGTCGTAAAACTTGGGTTTACTTCCTAGTTGAAAAGTCAGAAGCCTATGCCACATTCAAAACGTACAAGGCCAAGGTTGAGAAGGAAACCGGAGCATTCATAAGGAGCCTGAGAACAGATCGTGGGGGTGAATTCACATCAAACGAATTCACAAGTTTCTGCAATGAGAATGGAATCCTAAGGCAATTGACGGCTGCCTATACTCCTCAGCAAAACGGTGTCGCCGAAAGGAAGAATCGAACCATTATGAATATGGTACGAAGTATGTTATCAGAGAAACAAATTCCTAAAACCTTTTAGCCTGAAGCAGTCAACTGGACAGTGCATGTGCTAAACCGAAGTCCAACTCTTGCTGTGAAGAATAAAACACCTGAAGAAGCATGGAGTGGGCGCAAACCATCTGTCGACCACTTCAGAATATTTGGATGCATATCCCATGTGCACGTGCCTGACCACAAAAGAGTGAAACTTGATGCCAAAAGTCTTAGGTGTATATTGCTAGGGGTAAGTGAAGAATCTAAGGCCTATAGACTGTTTGATCCTATCTCACAGAAAATTATTATAAGCCGAGATGTGGTCTTTGAAGAAGATCAACAATGGAAGTGGGATGACAGTCATGAGCCAACCATTTTGGCTGATCTTGAGTGGGAATCGGATGAAGAAACAAATACGGAAGATGACGGAAATGAAGAAGAACCTGAAGCTGGTGAAGATATGGGAAACAGTGAGTCAAACGACAGTGACTCATTCGAAAATGGAGAAACCACATATGAAGATAGCACACCTCATGAAGGACGAACACGAAGACCACCAACTTGGATGCAAGATTACGAAACTGGTGCAGGACTTTCAGATGAAGAAAGTGTGAATTTGGCTCAGTTAGCCTTGTTCACTGACAGTGATCCCACAACATATGATGATGCCGTGAGAAGTGAAAAGTGGAGGCTGGCCATGAATCAGGAAATCGAAGCAATAGAGAGGAATAATACGTGGGAATTAACGGATCTACCATCAGGAGGGAAAACCATTGGAGTGAAGTGGATTTTCAAGACGAAGCTTAATGAGAATGGGGAAGTGGACAAGTACAAGGCTCGGTTAGTTGCTAAGGGATATAGCCAACAATATGGGGTGGATTACGTCGAAGTGTTCGCACCAGTAGCTCGCCTAGAAACAATTCGAATAGTTATTTCACTTGCTGCACAAAAGGATTGGATGATCTATCAACTCGACGTGAAATCGGCATTTTTGCATGGAGAAATTCATGAAGAAGTCTTTGTTGAACAGCCACCAGGTTACGAACAGAAAGGGAAGGAATCAAAGGTGTATCGTCTCAAAAAGGCATTATACGGACTCAAACAGGCTCCACGAGCCTGGTATAGTCGTATAGAGTCATATTTCATCAAGGAAGGATTCAACAAATGTCCCTACGAGCACACTTTGTTCACTAAAACAGCAGAAGGAGGTAAAATTTTGATTGTTTGTCTTTACGTTGATGACCTTATTTTTACTGGAAATGATGAGTCTATGTTCAAGCAATTCAAGAAGTCCATGATGGTGGAATTCGATATGACTGACCTCGGAAAATTGAGGTACTTCCTTGGTATTGAAGTGATGCAAAAAACAGATGGTATTTTTATCAGTCAAAGGAAGTATGCGCAAGAAGTGTTAGAGAGATTTAATTTGTATCAGTGTAACCCAGTGCAAAATCCAGTGGTTCCTGGTTTTAAACTTACACGGGATAAAGAAGGAGTGGAAGTCGATGGCACTCTTTACAAGCAAATGGTGGGAAGCCTTATGTACTTAACGGCAACGCGTCCTGATCTAATGTTTAGTGTGAGTTTAATTAGTAGATACATGGAGCATCCCACTGAGTCCCATTTGCTGGCAGCAAAAAGAATACTAAGGTATGTGAAGGGCACAGTTGAGTTTGGAATGTTCTACAAGAAGGGAGGAGATGACAAGTTTATTGGCTATACGGACAGCGATTATGCTGGTGATCAGGACGACAGGAAGAGCACCTCAGGTTATGTTTTTATGAATTCAAGTGCAGTATCATGGTCTTCAAAGAAGCAACCAGTGGTTACTCTGTCTACCACTGAAGCAGAGTTCATTGCTGCAGCGTCAAGTGCATGCCAAGCTGTTTGGTTAAGAAGAATTTTGAAAAGTTTGAATCAAGTGCAAACTAGTCCTACGGTGATATACTGCGACAATGTATCAGCAATTAAGCTCTCGAAGAATCCAGTCATGCACGGTCGGAGCAAGCACATAGATGTGCGCTTTCATTTTCTTCGAGATCTTATCAAAGATGAAGTAGTGGAGCTGTTACAGTGTTCTACCCATGAGCAGATTGCAGATATCATGACAAAGCCATTGAAGCTTGAAGCATTTCAGAAGCTGCGAGGTTTAATGGGCGTCTGCGAATATTCTGGAATAAACTGAAAGTCAATAGTATTCAGTTTAAGGGAGGATGATAAAATTGTTGGTTTTTTCCTAGCTGTTAAGGTCAGGAACCTTGTTTTTAGGATTTGTTTCAGTCGTGCTAATAACCCTCCTATACTTGAGGGATACGTTTGCTGTTTCTTGTTCAAGACTTAGTCATGAACCACGATTCTAGGTCCTGTAAAATCGTGGGTTGCAGTTTACATTTCTGTTTTGGTGTAAGGCTATTTAATAGCCATGATTATTGTTTTTTAATCTAAGTTGCATTCTCCCAGAGTTCTAGTGTTATCAAACTTTGCATTTACAGAACTTGTCATTTTTGGTTCTATCAGGTTCATCTTTCTGGGAGGGGTGTTGCTGAAGGAGGGATAGCATGGGTATGGTTTTATGTTAAATGGATTTCTTTGCTTTCATCTAGTTTCAGTTATGATTTATGGGATCACTAGTTTTTTTTATATATATATATTTATTCTGATGTCTGCATGTGAGCCTTGTGGATTTTATCATGTTCTTATGGGATTTGAGCTTTCACGTTATGCTTGGTTTTTAGCTTGGTCTTCAATCCATTTTCAAACTTCTATTTTGGTATTCATGTCTTGTTTGTTTCTTCTTTGAAGATTTGATTGAGATCCATTTTCAATATATCCCTCCACCTAAGCATATTGGTTCCAGATTTACCATGTATGGATTTCGTTTCCACTCCAGCACTTCGTGCTCTGTTTTCTCCATCTTCCCCTGTTGCTGTACCTGCTCCTGGGACGCATTATTTTATTTAATTTTTTCTTCATCTCTGCCTATGGGAACAAAGGGTTATCAAAGGCATATCCTCAGTAGGTGAGTGTTTGGAGGCTATCCAAGCGTACAGGTGACCTATCCGCCATGGAATGAGGGTTCTGAGTCTGAGTTGGTGCTCTATTTGGGACTGTTGCCATGAAATACAAGAAAAGTCTCCTTCCTCAGAATCTCACTCCCCACGGTAGCTAAAGACACTGCATGAAAGTGAGGAGGATGTGCTAGTTTTACAAGGTGAGGATCCATGGCGAGTCTTCAAATTTTACAGTTGCATCAACGAAATGAGATACTCTTTAAAGATGAAAGGTGTAAATGTAAAACTTGTGGAAACATTCAACATCAGCCCACAGTCATATCTCCATCCATCCTCATTGATGTTTTCTCATTTCCACACCCGCTTGGCACGCATGGTCCCTCTCCCCTTCTCTCTTTATATCCATGTCTCATACCCCCATGCCCACACCCATTTTTTATCCCTCACATTTCCTCTCACTACACCACGCACACACCCAAGACCACTTGGACTGATCACCATTTATGCCCACATCTCTATCCAGCTTCCTCGTTGTTCACCTATCCGTTGAACCCCTCACTTGCCACTTTTGCATGGCCATGCGTGGCCATGCATGGCTGCATCTTGCTCATTCCATGCTCATGCCCATTTCGTGCCCGTTTCTCCCCATCCATATCCATACCCATGTAAACGAAGCTCCATGCAAATGTCACGAGATACCTAGTCATGATGTTTTTAAGCATGTCACGAGTCTCTTGCTGCCTTTTAGGAGGTGGAATGAGGTTCCGCATGGTGACTTGTGCGTTGCCGAGTGTACATGGGCTGCGGGCTGTTGCTTCAATGGAGAAATGGGGCTTCGTTGGTGGCCATCCACTAAGGACATAAGAAAGTTTAAATAAATGAAAAGTCAATGGTGGCATGGTATTTCTCATAAGTGGCTGGGCACAAGTTTTCTTTTTGAATAAATTAGTGGTAGTGGCAAGGCCCAGTTGTGGTTCCATGGTGGATTTTATTTTATTTTTTATTTTTTTTTATTTTTTTTTCATGTGTCAAAGTTTGGTATCAAATGTCTGATTTTCGTAAATTCTTTTTAAATGATTCTCAAAATTCCGATTTCACGAACAATCCCATTTCTATTCCAATTTTCAAATAATCGTTAAAAATTTCATTCTCAAATAATTTTATGAAATCCCAATTTTCACATTAATATATTTAATTATTATTACTTTATTTATTTATTCTAAAATTCCATTTTCAACAATTCATTTAAAACTTCCGATTTTCGAATTAAATTTCTATTTCTGAAAATTCCGATATTCACATTAATCTATTTAATTATTATTTTATTTATTTATTCTAAAATTTCATTTTAAACAATTCATTAAAATTTTTGACTTCCGATTTTAATTTCTAATTCCACAAATCCCAACATTCACATTAATCTATTTAATTATTATTATTTTTACTTATTTATTCTAAACATTAATCTATTTAATTATTATTATTTTTACTTATTTATGCTAAACATTAATCTATTTAATTATTATTATTTTTACTTATTTATTCTAAAATTCCATTCTTAAACAATTCATTAAAATTTCCGACTTCCAATTTAATTTCTAATTCCAAAATTTCAATATTCACATTAATCTATTTAATTATTATTATCTTACTTATTTATTCTGAAATTTCATTTTAAACAATTCTTGAAAATTCCAATTTCCGAACTTAATTTCCAATTTCCAAAATTCTAATTTCTTTCTAATTTAATTCTCAATCTTAAATTTAATTCCCAAGACCCCCGATTTTCAAACAAATTTCAAGAATCCAGTTTTTACTCAAATAGTTTTAATTCCATTTCGGTTCCTAAATAATCCTCTGTTCTTCTTGATTTTACATAAGTAATAGTGAATTCTTGAATTCTTCATAATTCTAAAACACAGAATTTGTGAGACTAGTTCATGAGTAATAAATTAGGCTTTGGTGGGGGCCCTATGTTTGATCTCTTTCGATTGTCAACTGTTGTGCTTAATATATTTTGCTTAATCTTCGTTTTGCACTCCGATATGCATGAACTGTATTTTGTATTCATTAATTGTGTCCTAATCCTGTTTCTTGATAGCGCATTCTGGCTCGTGGCCCAGGTACGCATGCATTTTCATCCTGATCATTCTCTACGTATGTTCCGATTCTCATATGCATGATTTGACTTAGGTATCCATTGACTTTCTCATTAATTGCCATGTCAACTTCATTTTATTAGTAGAGACCCGACTTCAGGGGCTTAGAGGGGTGCTATGGTTTTTACCGTACCTTCCCGATAAGTAACCTGACCCCCGAACCCGATCCAGTTTTTCGTAGATCACCTTTTCCAAAATAAGGAGTCACACTTAGGGTTTTTCTTTCTTATTTTGTTTACCCTTTTAAAAATAAAACAAAAATAAGTGGTGACTCTAAATCAGTTTTCTTAATCAAAATAAAATCAAATTTTCAAAAGAAAAATCGAGCTTGCCATCGAGTGGGAAACGCATTGAGCCAAAATACGGGGTCCACAGAAGTGTATACATTTAAATTCACATATATTTTTTAAAACATTATACATATAAACAACTATGTTTCAATAATACAAACATCTTTCGAGTAATTTTCATTTTCCCATCAATTGCAATTACAAGCACTTTAAAAATGTGATCTTTTTAAACAACAAAGCAGTTAATATTGTTTTTATGTAAAGAAAATTTAATTATATGCTTAAAAAATAAATTAATAATAATAAGAATAAATAGTAGAAACTTAGGTGGTGTTTGGTTTTTCTAAATAGAAAAAGTTAAATATTTGACTTTTTTTTTTATTCAACTAAAAGTAATTTATTGATATTAATTAATATAACTAAATTGAATATATTAATAACAAATTCATTTTAATTATGTTAATTGATATCGATAGATTACTTTTATCTAAATAAAAAAAAATTAAATTTTTTTTTGGTTCAATAAAAAACAAACACTGTCTTAGTAAGACACGTATCTTACATTCGTTACAGTAACTTACTAATATTAATAAAGAATAGAAATTAGGGCACTTTGGCATATTTTTGTTTTAAAGGAGATGAATAAATGGGAATAAAGGAGGAAGGGGAGTAAGATGAGAGATAATTTAGATGATTTTTTAAAAATATAAAAAGGTTTTTAAAAAGGTTCTAATAATATTTCCCTCTTGTCGTCTTCAATACCTATAATTTACTACGCTTTAAAAAATATTAGTTCAGACGGGTGACACTGAGTCTAGAATGAGTTGTGGGAGTGAGATGCAGGTGAATAATGGCCACTGGAATCCAAGGCTGCAAAATACTTGTTTTTGTTAAAAATGCCTAAATACACTCAAATCATTAATGAATTTTGGTGGTGTATTCTCATTTCTCTCTGCTTGGAACCCTGTTGCTGCTGCTCTCTCTCGTACCTACCACTCTAATCTCGTTTTCAGTCTTCACATCCAACCTTACATCAGGGACCTGCTTGCTCTGCCTTTTTTGCTTTCAAAACATTAGCTTTCCTTGTGCTCGTTTTCTCACACTGAATCAAATCACAAGCATTCCTTGAGCTTTCTCCATCACTTCACTCTCGACCCATTTGCCTCTTTATCATCCATTCCTAACTTCACTCGTTTTCAATTTCACCACTGTTTCTTCTTTTCATTTTCCTACTCACCACCCCTCTACTTGGAACAGAATACTCTTCTCCTTTCATTTCTTGCGCTTTCTTCTTTTAGTTTCTTCTTATTGCTGCTTTCATTTGCTTCTGCCTTTCATTTCCTACTCACCATCCATTACTACTGCCCTCTACGCTTGCCATCATGCTCGTTCTCACTCCTCAACACTATCCATCCTATTACCATCTTTCCTTCTTTGATTAACAAATACACTGGTGCCTTCATTTCCTTCATTAATTTCGTTTCTCTCGTTCAATCCAAGTACATCATTATCCTCTCTCCAGTTTGCTTTCCTCATCTAGCTATTTCGCCATAACCTGAAAAAGAAAACTCAACTAAATACTTGGTAGATCCAATTGGACGTCAGCTGGGTTATCTCTCTTTTGATTCCGGAGCCCTTTTGTCCTTGTTTGTTGTCCATTCCTACTTTCGGTCCTTTCGCATTCCTGGTGCTTGTCTCTCCTCTTGGAGCAAAACTCTTCTCCTTTGATAGCTAAAACCTTTCATCTCCTTGTTTTTCATTTCTCACATTCAATCCAATAGCGCTCTGTCCTTATTATTTCTTTTTCTGTTATCTGCTTTAGCTTAATTCTCACCAATTTACCCAGGGAAAAGAAAAAATCAAAAGTAGAAAATGGTGGAGATTGTTATTTCCATTGCAGCAAAAGTTGCTGAATACTTGGTTGCTCCAGTTGGACATCAGCTAGGTTATCTCTTTCATTACAATTGCAACATGGCGGAAATCCGGGATCAAGTTGAGAAGCTGGGTGAAGCAAGGGAGAGCCTGCAGCTACGTGTGGGCGAGGCTAATAGGCATGGGGGTGAAATCTTACTAGATGTTCGCATCTGGCTGACACGAGCTGATGACATCTCCTAGGAGGCTCAGGAATTCATTGAAGATGAAAAGAAAGCAAAGAAGAGCTGTCTCAAGGGCTGTCCTAATTTGTATTGGCACAACCCAGCAGCACCTTGGCGTGAATTGTGGGACTCAACGGAGTGATAAGGTGGATAACTATGGAAGTGATAAGGCTGAAAACTCCCACAATTCATGCTACAATAGTGGAGAGAAGTTGAAAGATGAAGAAGTCTCAATGGCAACAACTTCCACCCGAAATGGTAGTTTGACTAGTTAAGGAGTTATCAACAAACTGATTGAAGAAAATCCCGGATTCAAAACAAACTGCTGGGTTGTGCCAATAATTTGATCTCACGATACCAGCTCAGCAGTCAAGCAAAGAAAAAGGCCCTGGATGTCAAGAAAAGCCAAGAAGGAGGCGATTTTCAAACAATATTTTATCGGCTCCCCCTGTTAGGGGCTGGATCTACAGCTCTTGAAGGTCACGAAGCTTTTGAATCAAGAAACCTGACATTGGAAAAAATCATGGAGCGGTTACGATGTGATGATGTCAATATGATTGGGATATGGGGCATGGGCAGTGTGGGCAAAACCACGCTGGTCAAACAAGTGACTATACAAGCTAAGCAAGAGAATTTGTTCGCCACAGAAATCTATATAGATTCATCCTGGACTCGACAGTCAGAAAAACTTTAAGAAGGAATTGCTAAAATTCAACAAAAAAACTGCAGAAATGTTAGGCTTCCAATTTCAGAGGAAAGATGAAACCACAAGAGCAGTTGAACTGAAGCAGAGACTGAAGAAGGAGAAGATCCTTATTATCTTAGATGACATTTGGAAGGAAGTTGATTTGGAGAAAGTTGGAATTCCTTCTAAAGATGATCAGAAAAAATGCAAAATAGTGTTGGCTTCTAGAAATGAAGCCTTATTACGCAAAGACATGGGCGCACAAGAATGTTTTCCAATTTAACATTTATCACAAGAAGAAGCATGGCATTTATTTAAGAAGACAGCAGGTGATTCCGTGGAGAATAATCTTGAATTGCAACCCACAGCAAGGGAGACAGTTAAAGAATGCGAGGGTCTTCTACCAGTTGCAATTGTAACAATTGCAAAGGCATTAAAAGATGAAAGCCTGGCTATATGGAAGAATGCCTTGGAAGAACTCAGGAGTTCTGCACCAACAAACATCAGAGAAGTGGAGGAAAAAGTATACTCATGCCTGGAGTGGAGCTACAACCATTTGAAAGGCAATGAGTAACCATACATACTAGTGCACTCCATAAGAAATTCATCCCAATAACCAAGAGTAGTTATCCCTCCAATTAGGTCATGGCGTGCTATAACCTTTAATGGATTGCCTAGACTTATGAATCGGCTGTGAACAAGTCATCTATGATGGGAAAATCTCAAATCTCTCCTTTAGGAACAATCTTGACTATCTTAGGATTTTTTAAATCCTATGCACAGTGAAAAAATTGTATTTTTAAACTTAATATGGATTTAGAAAGTGCTAATGAAAAACATACCTTAGATTCGAATGTTCCTAATTCAAATCGATGGGTGAAGACAAAGAACGAATTAATTAATTAGCTTGATCCAGAGAACTTGTTCACTATCCCCTATGCCACCTTGCGTAATTACTAAAACACCCTTATGCATAAGAGTGAACCTAGAGCCAATTCAACCCTTATAAACTGTGTCATCATGGTATATGAGCTCAAAGTAAGGACCATTGGGACCTATTAGAGTACTAGCTCCCTCAAAATCCAATTATGAAGTTGATTCAATATTTCACTAAAGAGAATCAACTGCTCTCTAGTATGTAAATAACAATGAGACGAAGCTCGAGTCTGTGACCTACTATCCATTACATGCATACTTCTCATGAACTGGTGTTCATGATCCAAAAAGGTAGTGTTATCACCTACGAAGATTAGTGTGATCAATTGAAATACTCTAGCTTTAAGGAGCATATGTCAAATTTCCACTAAAAAAAATGTTATAGCCATAGTCTTCTAGGTCAGATGTCCTTTAGATCACTCAACGGGATACAGTGTCTCAATCTATGAGATATCATGATGCCTTTATTGAGAACACTTGTTGTTACCAATTTCCATCAACAATGACCCAATTCATGGGGGTATATGACTACCTTAGGGTCTTATATATCCATAGGTCAAAACCTCCTATTGACTTTGACATAGGTTCAATATCTTCTCAAGGTTGAAAGTCCATACAATATAGTAGCTTGGGGAATCATGACAATTAATAGCCTAATGTCATGATTCACCATAGGTCCTATCCAGTGTGCATCACATACACTAGTGCACTCACCATGGGAAAACTATCTCGACAACCAAAATAAGTCATCCCTCTAATTAGGAGGTAGTATACTATAATCTTAGATGGATTGATCAAATCCATGAATTGACTGTGGATAACTCATCACTCTGTAAGGAACCCATAACTTGGATTTTCTATGCAACTCTTAATACATGTAAGTCATGTACAAAGCAAGTGATGTGGGGTGTATATGTTTAAATAACCAAATAATGTAAATATGATCAAGGGAAACCAAGAAACATAAATAAATAAATAAATTTATAAATATATCTCAAACTTTTACATTATGTCATGTTTTCTAGGGCTTAATCCTAACACTTGATTCTTTAAATTGTGTCATAGCCCCATTGTTGTCACAAAACGGTATCATAGGTTATATGACTAAGGGAACAACCCCAAGTTCCATGAGGAACTTCCTAAGCCAAATAACTTCCTTTACTACTGTAGAAGTTGCTACATACTCAACTTTCATAGTAGAGTCAGCAATGCAAAATTGTTTCACTCTTCAATTAACAACTGCACCACCATAAGTAAAAACAAAACTAGAAGTAAACCAATTAGAATCCTTATCATACTAAAAGTTTGAATTTGTGTATCCTCTAGGTTCTATCTCGTCACTCTAGAACACAAGCATATAATCCCTCATTCTCTTAAGATACTTGAGTATATGTTTGATAATTGTCCAATGTTTTGGGTTGGATTTGATAGGGTACTAGCTACATATGCTTTTTCTTTTTAGGTGTCCAGGACACTGATCCTAAGAAAGAAGAATTTCATGCTTGAAGGGTAATAAACCTTCTTTGAATCCTGCATCACATACTTCATAAAAAAAACTTATCTATGTAGGTAGCTTGAGAGAACACTTATTTCCTATTCTTATTGTCTCTGAGGACCTTTATCCCAAAAATATATTACGTTTCTTCGAGAACCTTTATTTGAAACTAAGTAGGCAACTAGATCTTGATTAATGACAATAGCCTTACATCATTACCAATGAGTAGAATGTCATCAACATACAAGACCATAAAGACCATTGTGCTTCCTTGCACTTTCTTATACACACAAAGTTCATCCTTATTTTTATCAAAGTCAAAGGACTTGACTATTAGGATAGAGCCTTTAAAAGAATGACTTGATGTAACAAATTTGGAATTATTATTTAATGATATTCCAGTTTCACTTTTATCTATCCTTATTCCATGTATTATACTATATGAGCATTCTTGCCTACATCTTTTACATTGTATGTAACTTGAGTACATTAAGAGTTGCATGAAAAATCTAAGTCATCGGTTCCTTACAAATAGATGACTTGTTCATAGCCGGTTTATGGGTCTAAGCAACCCATTAAAGGTTGTAGTGCACTACCTCCTAATTGGAGGGATGAATGGTCTGGGCTATCAGGATGGGTTTCCCATGGTGAGTGCACTAGTGTGTATTATTACACATTGAACAGAACCTACAATGAGTTACAACTTAAGGCTATCAAGTAGTTATAACCTCACCAAGTTATTTCATTGTGTTATATCTCAACCTTGAGAGAATATTAAGCTTGTACTAAAGTTACCAGTGGCTTTGACCTATAGGTGACACATAAGTTGATCATATATTCCTTATGGAATGGGTCACTATTGATGGTAGCCAATAGAAATAGGTATTATTAATAAAGGCACCATGATATCTCATAAGATTGAGACAGAGTTTCCTCTTGTGTGATCCTAAAGAGGTGTGTTCATAGACACTATGGTTATAGTAGTTTCTTAAGCGAAACTTGAACACACAATCGGAGGATTTGTAACTCAAGGGTAGTAAATATAGTCTTGAAAGGCTTATAACTTTCACCTTATTAGACTACAGACACTAGTTCATGGGAAGACTGAATGCAATGGATAACAGGTCATGATTAGAAGCACCTGGTGTCTACTTGTTATTTACATAAGATGTTGGAGTTCACTTGATTCTCTATAGTGGGATGTTAAATAAACTTTAGAATTGGATTTTAAAGGAGTCAATACTCCTATGGGTCCTAATGGTCACCTCTTTGAGCTCATATACCTTGTTGGCATGGGTTATGAGGGTTGGATTGCTCTAAGTTCACTTTTGTGTATAAAGACGTTTTGATAATTACGTAATGTTGCATAAGGGTAAGTGAACAAGGCCTCTGGATTAGGCTAATTGATTAATTAGTAGGCCTTTTTGGGTTAACTAATCAATTAAGACTCAATTTAGGCTAGACTAAGTGACCCGAGTCCATGTGGCTCAAGTCACTTAAACCTAGTTAGGAACCTTATAAATACTCTATAAAGGTTAGGTTTCCATCACTTTTGTCATCCACCATCTAAAGAGAAAGAGAGTCATAGCATCCACCCTTCTTTCATCCTCATAAGAAGTATGCTAAGACGAGGTTGAGTCATTGGGTGGAAGATCGTGGGTTTACGAGACTTCCAACAACTTCGAGGTTGTTTTCAATAATTGGAATTTAAGGTTTAGGAACATCCAAACCTAAAGATTAGTACTTTAACCACAAAGATCAATTTTTTGAAAATTTGGTATTACTATTGTTGCTTAGATCTAAGATTCCAACAATTGGTATCAGAGTATAATGTTATAAGCATGCTTAGATCTTTATTTAGGATGTGCTAACCTTTTTTTTGCAACCTTGATATTATCCCATGGCCAAGGGACACGTGTATGTTCCTTTTTATTATTGCATGTGTTGATCGAATGGGATAGTTGTTTTCTTTCTTTGTTTGTTTATATATTTGGTTGTCAGTGTAGACCCTTCATTTTATCCCCTTAGCACATGTCCTATTGAGTGTTCTTTCAATAGTTCTCCGGTGGTCCATTACTATTCATATAACTTACCTTTTTTAGTCATCTTGGAGACTCTAGTTGAGGGATTTATCTAACCCCTCCTTGTGACCCTTGGTAGCACTGAGTTAGATCTAGGATTTTCCTTTTTTTCTTTTTAGAATAGCTCATTTAGGTACACTTTTAGGACACTTAGACACACTTTAGCATGCTTAGACACACCCTAGGTCACTTAGACACATCGTAGTTCACATTGGCACTTCCACTTAGGCCACTTAGATACATTTTCCACCTAGCTCACTTAGGTTAGTTTTTGGTTTTGATTGCTTAATTTTTTATTATTTTATTGCATGAGATGAATTTTCTGATCTTTGGTGGTTTTAGTTTGACATTTCGATTATTATTATATGTTGCATTAGTTTAATTCCTCTTTATATATATATATATATATATATATATATTGAATACGTATAATTTTTATTTTTATACCTTTTATCTATTTATTCATATTTTTTTATTTACTTATTTATTCATTTCTTAGAAAAATTACATGAGACCATGGTTTGAAATATTGGTAATTACAAATATATTGGTACTTGGATTTTACGAATATATCAAAAATATTGGTGGATATTTTGATAAAAATATCGGTGAAGTGAAAATTATTCAAAATTCTTGAAAATATTTAGAAAACATCCAAAAAAATTATAAAATAAGCAATAATACACATGTTAAAGTTATTTTGTGAGTGTAATTGACATAGGTATGGTTAAGGAGAAAAATATCAGTAAGCAAGGATATATCAATCTTAATAATTTATTATTTATCTTATTAAATTAATTTTAATTTATAAAATATTAGAACTTCATTATTATTATTTTTATATTTATCTTATCAAGCATGTGGACAAACCACTACGTATGATCTCAGCCTTGTGAGCTAGTTCTTTGCTCAGGAAAGGTTGTCAAGGCTTTTTGACTTATGTTGTGAATGAGGAAAATGATTTAAAGTTGGAAGACATACCCATTGTAAAAGACTATTCCGATGTCTTTCCAAATGATCTACTTGGCTTGCCACCAGAGAGGGAAGTGGAGTTCACTATTGATTTGGCACCAGAGACAGCTCCTATCTCTAAGGCCCCTTATAGGATGGCACCTATGGAGCTTAAGGAGTTGAAGATTCAACTTTAGGAGTTGTTAGATAAGGGCTTCATTAGGCCTAGTGTTTCACTTTGGGGAGCTCCGGTTTTATTTGTAAAGAAGAATGATGGATCTATGGACTCTGCATTGATTTTAGGAAGCTAAATAAGGTGACGGTGAGGAACAAGTATCCTCTTCCTCGGATTGATGATTTGTTTGATCCACTTCAGGGTGCATGTGTGTTCTCTAAAATTGATCTTCGATCTGGTTATCATCAGTTAAGGGTTAGAAGTGAAGATGTACCCAAGACTGCTTTTCGAACTAGTTATGGGCATTATGAGTTTTTGGTTATGCCTTTTGGTTTGACTAACGCACCTACTGTTTTTATGGACTTAATGAATAGGGTATTCAAGCCTTATCTAGATCAGTTTGTGGTAGTTTTTATAGATGATATTTTGGTGTACTCAAAGAGTAGTGAAGAGCATGAGCGCCATTTGAGTTTTGTATTGCAGACTCTCAGAGATAAGCAACTGTATGCTAAACTAAAGAAGTGTGAGTTCTGGTTAGATAAAGTCTCTTTCCTTGGGCATGTAGTGACCAAGGATGACATCTCTATTGACCTTGGAAAAGTAGATGTTGTGTCAAATTAGAGGAGACCTAATACTATGACCGAGATTCAAAGTTTCTTAGGACTGGATGGTTATTATAGGTGGCTTATTAAGGGGTTCTCTAAGATCGCCCTACCTTTAACCCGGTTGACTCAGAAAGGGGTTAAGTTTGAGTGGTATAATGATTGTGGACGTGGTTTCCAAGAGTTAAAGAACATATTAGTGGCAGCCCCTATTTTGACTATCCCTTCAGGCTTAAGAGGGTTTGTGGTGTATAATGATGCCTCTCATCAGGGTTTAGGTTGTGTTCTTATGCAACATGGGAAAGTTGTAGCTTATGCTTCTAGGCAGTTGAAGTCTTATGAACAAAATTATCCTACTCATGATTTGAAGTTAGCTGTAGTGGTTTTTGCACTTAAAATCTGGAGACATTTTCTTTTTGGTGAAACTTATGAGATATTCATAAATCATAAGAGTTTGAAGTATTTATTTTCCCAAAAGGAATTGAACATGAGACAGATGAGGTGGATTGAATTACTTAAAGACTATGACTGCATTATTCGGTATCACTTAGAAAAGGCGAATGTTATGGCTGACGCCTTGAGTAGGAAATCTGTTGGTTCTTTAGCAGCTATTAGAGGTTGTCAGAGGTAATTATTGGAAGATTTGAGGAGTTTACAAGTCCATATGAGAGTTTTGGACTCGAGAGCTCTTGTGGCGAACTTTAGAGTACAACCAAACTTAGTTGGGAGAATTAAGGCCCTACAAAAGAATGATTTGAATTTAGTGCAACTTATGGAAGAGGTTAAAAAGGGTAGTAAGCCTGACTTCGTTTTATTAGATGATGGGATTTTGAGGTTTAGGACTGGACTTTATGTCCTAAATGATGGAAACTTAAGAAGGGAGCTTTTGGAGAAAGCTCATTGTTCTAGGCTTGTAATCCACCCAGGAGGGACAAAGATGTACAAATATTTGAGATAGAATTATTGGTGGTTAGGTATGAAGTGAGAGATTGCGCAATTTGTGGCTCAATGTTTGGTGTGTCAACAAGTGAAAGATGAGCATCAACGACCAGCAGGGTTTTTGCAACCACTTTCTATTCCGAGTGGAAATGGGAACATATTACTATGGATTTTGTGACTGGGTTACCAAGGACCTTAGGGGGCAATAATGCAATTTGGGTTATTGTTGATTGATTGACAAAGTCTACTCATTTTCTGCCTATGAAAGTCATTTTTTCTATGGATCGTTTGGCTTCTCTTTATATTAAGAAGATTGTGAGAATGCATGGTGTACCTGTTTCTATAGTATCTGACAGAGATCCTTGTTTCACTTCTAGATTTTGGCATAGTTTACAGAAAGCATTAGGTACTAAGTTGAGTTTTAGTATTGTTTTTCATCCGTAGACTGATGGTCAATCAAAGAGGGTAATTCAAGTCTTGGAAGATTTGTTGAGAGCTTGTGCTTTGGACCTAAAAGGTAATTGGGATGATTATTTGCCCCTAATGGAGTTTGCCTATAATAATAGCTTTCAAGCTAGCATTGGGATGGCACCTTTTGAGGCGTTGTATGGTAGGAGATGTCGATCTCCTGTTTGTTGGGATGATGTTGGAGAGAAGAATCTTTTGGGGCTTGAACTTGTGTAGTTGACTGTTGAAAAGGTCTCTTTAATTAAGGAAAGATTGAAAGCAGCACAAAGTAGACAAAACAGTTATGCTAATAATCGTAAACGATATTTGGAGTTTGAGGTGGGTGATCATGTTTTCTTGAAAGTTTCACCTATGAAGTCTATAATGAGATTTGAAAGAAAAAGGAAACCCAGTCCTCGTTTTTTGGGACCAATTGAGGTATTAGAAAGAGTAGGCATTTTAGCTTATAAAGTGGCCTTGCCCCCAAGTCTATCTAAGATTCATAATGTATTCCATGTTTCGACCTTGAGAAAATATATTTATGATCTCTCTCATGTTGTGGAGTTGGAGCCTATTCAAATTTTTGAGGACTTGGCCTATGAAGAGGTACCCGTTCAAATTGTGGATGTGATGGATAAGGTACTATGACATGCTGTTGTCAAGTTGGTAAAGGTCCAGTGGAGCAATCATAGTATCCGAGAGGCCACTTGGGAGTTAGAAAAAGAGATGAGAGAAAAGCATTCTCAATTATTTCAAGACTGAGGAATGTCAAGTTTAGAGGACTAAACTTTCGTTAAGGAAGAGAGGATGTAACGCCCAAGTTTTTTTTTTTAGGGGCAATTTAGGAAAATATCAATAATATTAAATTAATTAATTAATTATTTTAATAAAATGGAATAATGGTGAAAATGTAATTTTACGAATAATACTCTAGGTATAAATTAGAATTTTGTTCTTCCTGTTCATAGAGAGTTCCTGAGAACGTAAAATTGGAGTCAGATTTCAAGGTTTGAAGAACAGATCTCTATAGGTGAGATTCTAACCCCTAGATTAATATTTTAAATTCAAACACATTATATATTTTTTGGAAAATCCAAATCTAGATTAGGGTTTGTTTATTTAACTTTTAGATCAAAATGTTTGAAAATTTGCAAGTATAGGTTGATTTATTGATGAAGATAGGAAAATTTCAAAATTTTCAATGGAATAGAAAAATAAATAAATAAATTTAAAATGAAAAAAAAAATCAGAGGAAGAAAATAAATTTTAGATTTATATAATGAATAAATATGTTGTTTGTCGAGTTGTTAGATTGAAAGAAAAATAAATAAATAATAGGAAGAATTACATGATTTCTGGATTTTGGAGGGTTGATATAGATACTTGTATTTATTGTATTGAGGCATTCTAGTTGTGTGCACGTTGCTGGAAAAAAAAAAAAAGGCAGTGTGCATTGGATGGAAGGAAGGCCTTGGAAAAAAAAAACAAAAAAACAATATATATATATATATATATATATATATATCACTACTACAAAAATAGTTTATGGTGTCATTATTTACGGTGTCACTTTTAAAATAATGACATCATAGGGTTTATAATTAATAAAGGTGACACATCATATAAAAAATCTTCAATTGAGGTAGTTAGATAATATTAATTTTATATTTATAGTGTCATTTTTTGGGAAGTGACATCATATAAAATAAATTTTTTTAAGTATTATAATTTGATGAGCCCAGTTTTAGAATTAATAATGATGGATACCATATAAAAATCCCATTGTTTCCATATCTCACCCACAATCCAAAAAATCTCAATATATAAATCCTATATATAAAATCATGATCTTCTTCAACCTTTTCTCTCACTCATCCATAGTCAACACGCTCAAAACCAACATTCTTCACTTTGTGGACTCCCAGGTAACCCAAAATCTCTTGGATCTATCATTTTTTTTTTCTTTTATTAATGCCATTATATTAATTGTTTCAACATCTTTGTATTATGGTTTTTGTGAATTGTGTTTTCTTGAGTTGTAGGGAAGAAAAATTTAGGTTTAATCTTCTAGCATGGAAGAAAAAACTATAGATTAATTGATTTTTTTAATCTAAACCAAACACATGATCAAGTCCTTAAAAAAAAGTGAAAAACAGGAAAAAATGAATGATTTTTAATATGTATTTGTGTGAGAATGACAGGTACAGAATTTTTTTAAGATATACTATCACATAATCTTCATCCTTTCTAAAAAACGAGAGAGGAAAAAAAAAGAATAATTTTTCTCTTTGTATCTAAGTGGGAATGAGATATAGAATTTCGTTGAGAGTATCCAACCCCAAAAGGACCAATCCGGGAAGGCATGTGTGGTATTGACGGGAGATGATAAGATGAAAATCATAACCATAGCCATGTTCTCTTTGTGTCTTTCTATCCTCTTCAATTAATTCATGGGCATAGATATTTTATTTAGTTTTTATATTTAGTTTATTTATAGTTTATTTAGTTCCTAAAATCCAATTAGTTAGATATTTTATTTGATTTTGTTTTTATATTTAAGTATTTGAGTTTTGGAAAGTTTTTATATTTTGTTAATAGAAATAGAAATTTTTATATTTTTTATTATTAGGAATTTCTATTTTGTTAAATTGTAAGTATCTATCTCAATAAGAGATTATTAATATTCAAATGAAAGTGATGAAAGAGAGTAAATATTTTAATGCTCAATTATATTTTAATGTTTTTTTTTTTTTTACATAAGGGTTTATTTATGTTTTCAATTTTGAAGTTCTCTTTCCAAGTCCAGCAACAAAAGTAGTGTCCAACCTTAAAATGGGCATGTGTGGTATTGACGGGATATGATAAGATGGAAATCATAACCATAGCCATGTTCTCTCTGTGCCTTTCTATCATCTTCAATTAATTAATGGGCATAGATATTTTATTTAGTTTTTATATTTAGTTTATTTAGTTTCTAAAATCCAATTAGCTAGATATTTTATTTGATTTTATTTTTATATTTAAGTAGTTGAGTTTTGGAAAGTTTTTATATTTTGTTAATAGAAATAGAAATTTTATATTTTTTATTATTAGGAATTTCTATTTTGTTAAATTGTAAGTATCTATCTCAATAAGAGATTATTAATATTCAAATGAAAGTGATGAAAGAGAGTAAATATTTTAATGCTCAATTATATTTTAATGTTATTTTTTTTTTACATAAGGGTTTATTTATGTTTTCAAATTTGAAGTTCCCTTTCCAAGTCCAGCAACAAAAAGTAGTGTCCAACCTTAAAATGGGCATGTGTGGTATTGACAGGAAATGATAAGATGGAAATCATAACCATAGTCATGTTCTCTCTGTGTCTTTCTATCCTCTTCAATTAATTCATGGGCATAAATATTTTATTTAGTTTTTATATTTAGTTTATTTATAGTTTATTTAGTTTCTAAAATCCAATTAGCTAAATATTTTATTTGATTTTGTTTTTATATTTAAGTAGTTAAGTTTTGGAAAGTTTTTATATTTTGTTAATAGAAATAGATATGAGGACTTAAAAGGTTTATATTTAGGTAGTGCTTGAACCAAGGAAAATGATAGTCCACTATCTTGACCCTATGCATCACAAACCATGTGAGGACTTAAAGGATATCGTAAACATGTAAGTTCTTCCTATTATTTTTCATAGTATTATTTTTAAATAAAAAAAAAAATACATTCACCTCAAACACATTTTTTTTATTATTTATATATATTAAAACATATAGCATTTACCTATTTTAAAAATGTACCCATTGAACTTATTTACATAGGGCTCTTCGAATATCTGCAAAGAAAACATCTAAGAGGGAGCCATCTTAGCAACTAGTGCAGGTGACATCCAAAAAAATTTCTTTACACATTAGCTTATGCATTTGCACCATTTATATATGTGAGTATTAATGTTATTTTATAATTGATCGATTAGTGTCCAAGATAAGAAGGAGGGTTCGAATGTGGCTACTTTGTTATGAGATTCATTAAAGAGATAATTTTTTATCCTACAATTATTGCTTCAAAGGTATTACTTATTTAATGAATTGTACATAGTTTTAGGCTTCCAAATGTTATGCATTTTAATGTTATTTTCTTATTTGATTTCAGTTTTGTAATAAAAGAAACATATTCTCAAGTAGAATTCGATGAAATTAGAGGAGAATGGGCTACTTTTATGCTACAACTAATCATGAATCATGTTGATGCATCATGATCACCATGCATGGTGAGTCCCTTAGCTACTACATGAATTTTTCCATAGGTATTGTATAGTAATGCTTATTCTTTGAACAATGTTTCTATTTGAAAAAAAAAATTAATTCTTAGATTTGTTCATTTATGATAACATAGATCCATGTTTATTTTCTTCAATAAAAATCTCTAAAACTCATTAAATTTTGAAATGCAGGTATACACCCTTGGGAGGGTGAAATGGAGAATAAAAAGAAAGAAGAAGGCAACAAGATTTTGGGTTTTTAAATGCAACTCTTATGTCATACATTGTAGGACATAAATGTTACTTTAATTGCAACTGAGAAATTTAGATTTTTAGATGGGACTTCTATGTCATTTTATGGTTAGCCGGTTTTATGCTTATGAAATGGAGGTATACATGAATCTTGGGATCTTTAACATTTCTAAATCATGTTTTGGTATGTATTCACTCTTCTTTTTTAGTTTTGATGGGTTTGATATGTTGGACGTACTATCCTTTTGTGAACATTTGATATACAAATATTATTAGATGATCAATGTATTATGAGTTATTCCAGAAACATTACAGAAAAATGAGTTAAATATAATATGATTGTTATATTTATGGACAAAATATAAATAGGTTAATCTTATTAATTCATAAGCATTACAAAAATCAACAACTAAAACCAATCATATATTTCACAATAATTTACAATGATGTGATACCATAACTCAAAGGTGGTGCATTTAATGTGACATCATAACTCAAAGATGATGTATTTAATGTGACACCCTATCATCACTAGAAATATATGGTGTCACTTCTGAATGGGTCACCATTTATCTACTTTGGTGTCACTTCCAAATATGTCACCAATTGGTACCCTCTATGGTGTCAGTGGAGAAGGTGACGCTATGTTGTAATGACACCTTATGTTTATGGTGACTCGTTATAAATGTCACCATATACCTTTTTCCTTGTAGTGTATATATATATATAATGAATCATCATAATAATGATGATAGCAATGGAAAGTACTTGCTTTGCTTTATCGGTTTTGTGTGTACTAAGACAAGTGGGGAATGGTTTGGGTGGCTATTGAATTTGATAATTAATAAAATAATAGTATTTAGTTTTAAATTATTAAATAAGATAATAGTAATAATGGTTTATTGTAATAAATAGAATGAGAGATTTAGTAGTAATCGCAAATCAGAAATGAGATACTAATTTAGACTTTTTGGAGATGAACTCCAGAAGTTCGATTATTCAAAGAAAAAGAAGATTTTCATATAAACAAGGACTTCACATACCTCCATGACATGATTCATAGGGAAAGGCCAATGAGCCTGCAAAAGTGGAATAATGGAGTGAGACGGTGACTGAAGAACCAAAGCTTGATTTATATATATATATATATAATGAATCATCATAATAATGATGATAGCAATGGAAAGTACTTGCTTTGCTTTATCGGTTTTGTGTGTACTAAGACAAGTGGGGAATGGTTTGGGTGGCTACTGAATTTGATAATTAATAAAATAATAGTATTTAGTTTTAAATTATTAAATAAGATAATAGTAATAATGGTTTATTGTAATAAATAGAATGAGAGATTTAGTAAAAAAAAATTATATAGAATTTTTATAATGAAATAAAATTGCAATTTAATTAAATTAGTAATGTGTTATTAGAAACAAATTGGGAATTTATTAATTTTATTTAAATAAGGAATAAATTAGTTAAATTAAAGATAAATAGTAATAGTTATTTCTCTTATATTATATTAGGTGAAGAGTAGATTTTCCAAAATTATTTTTCTCTCAAGTTTTCGAGGACTTCTTTTGAGATAAGGGAAATTAATGCAGTTATTATTATTTTATAGAAACAAATTTTTATATACATCTTTTGGAAATATTTTGAATTAATATTTGTTTTATGCATGGATCAAATATGTTTTGTATGAAAAGTATGTTAGAACTTTATATTTTGTTTACAACAGAGAAATGTGGAGATATTATGTTTTGTAAATTTGAATAATTGAAATAAATGTTTGACTCTGGTTTGTTTAGCCCTTGTCAATGGGATATAATGGTTGACTTATGACTTTTTGGCCCTTGTCAACGGGATATAATAGTTGACCTTTACATTTCTTGGTGGGGAATGTAATTGATTTGAACCCCAGCCTCTAGGGGTTTGGTTAGAGGTTACTAGTACTAGTAGTGTTTGGTTCTGTCCACCTTAAAGGAACAATTTGAGGTTAGCCACCTATTTGAAAAGTCCCACCTAACTAGGCACTATTTGATGTTTGATGATCATAGTAAATAAATGATTTGAATATTATGATTGAATTTGATATGAAAATGTTTGAATCAGAAATGAAAGTGTACAATTAAAAGTTTTGAATGTATTGGCAAAACTAACTCAAAGGTTTATGAAAATAATTAATTATAATATCTCTTATTTTGCAAGTGAACTTGAAATATTTGATCCATGGACTGCATTAATGTTCCTTATTGGGCTTTGAACTCATTCCTATTTGTTGATTACTTTTCAGGCACCCTTAGTTCGGGCGAAGAGTGATGGCTAGGTCGAGGAATGGTCATCATTAGGATTTTGCTTAGGATGTTATTTGGACATTGTTAGCTTATGAGTTTATGTTCCTTAGGATTATTTGGTTTTTGGAAGCTATTTAGATATTGAGCTTTTAAATAATTTTTTTTGATAAGTTTGAAGTTGAGATTTGGAGATTATGGAAATTTGTTAGCACTTGATTTATTTAAGCTTGCAATCTATTTGGATAATGGATTTTGGTTAATGGATGCTTAGTTTTAAAGTTAAGTTTGAAGATTTTAGAATTTTATTCCGCTACTTTGAACAGGTTTTTGGTAATTGGTTACTTCCAGTTACAATATGATTATTTGGGTCAGGTTACACTTTAAACCTTCTGGTTTGAGGTGTGAAATGACCATCACGCCTTTGGAGTGGGTCTTAGGGTGTGACAGAGTGGTATCAAAGTCGATCCTCGACCTCAATGTGGGGTTTGTTTGGCCTTGTAAGGGGTGTTTGTCTGTTTGGCCCCGCAATCCCATGGGACACAATGAAGACATTGTGTCTGCATGGGGGGGGGGGGGTGTTTGTGATGTCCCACATTGGATAGGAGAGAATGTTCCTAGCGCTATATATGTAGAGGCTCCTCTTAACCAAGTAGACGCGTTTTAAAGCCATGAGGGCCCTCTTAGGCCCAAAGCAGACAATATCTATATGGTTGGGTGCGGGTCTTACAGAGGTTGAGTCATCGGGTGGAAGATTGTGGGTTTATGAAACTTTTAACAACTTCAAGGTTGTTTTCAATAATTGGAATTTAAGGTTTAGGAACATCCAAACCTAAATATTAGTACTTTAACCACAAAAATCAATTTTTTGAAAATTTGGTATTACTATTGTTACTTAGATCTAAGATTCCAACAATTGGTATCAGAGTATAATGTTTATAAGCATGTTTAGATCTTTATTTAGGGTGTGCTAACCTCTTTTTTGCAACCTGATATTATCCCATGGCCAAGGGACACGTGTATGTTCCTTTTTATTATTGCATGTGTTGATCGAATGGGATAGTTGTTTTCTTTCTTTGTTTGTTTATATATTTGGTTGTAAGTGTAAACCCTTCATTTTATCCCCTTAGCACATGTCCTATTGAGTGTTCTTTCAATAGTTCTCCGGTGGTCCATTACTACTCATATAACTTACCTTTTTTAGTTATCTTGGAGACTCTAGTTGAGGGATTTATCTAACCCCTCCTTGTGACCCTTGGTAGCACTGAGTTAGATCTAGGATTTTCCTTTTTTTTCTTTTTAGAATAGCTCATTTAGGTACACTTTTAGGACACTTAGACACACCCTAGCATGCTTAGACACACCCTAGGTCACTTAAACACGTCGTAGTTCACGTTGGCACTTCCACTTAGGCCACTTAGATACATTTTCCACCTAGCTCACTTAGGTTAGTTCTTGGTTTTGATTGCTTAATTTTTTAGATTAGGTAAGTATTGACTTGATTTTTTATTATTTTATTGCATGAGATGAATTTTTTGATCTTTGGTGGTTTTAGTTTGACATTTCGATTATTATTATATGTTGCATTAGTTTAATTCCTCTTTTTATATATATATATATATATATATATATATATATATATATATATATATATATATATATATATATTGAATACGTCTAATTTTTATTTTTATACCTTTTATCTATTTATTCATATTTTTTTTATTTACTTATTTATTCATTTCTTAGAAAAATTACATGAGACCATGGTTTGAAATATTGGTAATTACGAATATATTGGTACTTGGATTTTACGAATATATAAAAAAATATTGGTGGATATTTTGATAAAAATATTGGTGAAGTGAAAATTATTCAAAATTCTTGAAAATGTTTAGAAAACATCCAAAAAAAATTATAAAATAAGCAATAATACACATGTTAAAGCTATTTTGTGAGTGTAATTGACATAGGTATGGTTAAGGAGAAAAATATCGGTAAACAAGGATATATCAATCTTAATAATTTATTATTTATCTTATTAAATTAATTTTAATTTATAAAATATTAGAACTTTGTTATTATTTTTTTTTTAGTAAATTTTTTAATAAATGTATATTTTTAATATTTTAAAATAAAAATATTCAAAATTAAATAAAATTAAAAGGATAAATATAAAAAATTTAAAAGTGAAGTGATAATAATTTTTTAAAATATGATTAATGAGATAAATGATGATACTTTTAATATTAAAACTATAATTTATTTAATTCAAATGTAGTAAATAATGTAAAATAAATGATTATGCATATATGATTTTTTTTAATATTTATATTTTTATATTTAATTATCATATAAATGATATAAAAAAAGACTTGTTAAGAAAATTATAGTGATAGTTTTTATACTTTTATTAATCAATTAAATAAAATTTAAAATAAAATAATTAGAATTAATTTATTTATTCTTTTAATAATGAAATTTAACATATTTATTGTGAACATATATTAACAAACATGGATTTAGCCCAATGGTAGTCAGGCTTCAACCTAAGCCTTTTGCCTGAGTTTGAATCGATTGTAGATCTCCCCTTCCTAAACTAGAAGCATTTTGGTTCAAAAAGAAAGAGTACCCCTTAATTTAATGGCTAAATAAAGATCCAACAAAATATGGATCGATCTTACTTAAATCTGGATCAAGCATAGAACAAGGCACATAAACACTTAGTTAAAATAGACAAATTCTCTAGCCTCCCTAACTAATTAAAAAAACAAATCAAGAAAAACAACAATTTGAAAAGCTTGATCCAACAACAATTTGAAAAACTTGATTGATTCAAGTTTCTCCATCTACAACCTAAACTAAATACCTTGGCCAACATGTTGATCTTCATTAATCATGTAGTCATAGAAAGGATTCGAAAAACCCGAGTTAAGAGATATTTAGGAATTTTTGTCCAAAATTACTAATTTAGCTAAACACTCACAATTTAAATACTAATTGATATTTATTAAAAGCATTTCTAAACTAATTAATTTTTATTAAAAGCATTTCTAACTAAAGTGGTATCAATAAAAGCAATCCAAATTAAAAACGTTTAACCGGAATTACTTCCAATTAAAAGCAATCTTAATCAAACAATTGATAGAATAACATTTGGGAACATTACCATAACTAAATTTGTTAAGATGTCAAAGCTTCCTAACATTAAATTTTGGCACTTGTAAGATGGAGCAAATTTCTTCCACATAAGAGTGCACTTAGCAATGATTTTAAGAAGTGTTTCTAGTATTTATAATACTTGAAGAATTTTATTTTTCAAGTATTAAAGATAAAATTTTTCAAGTATTAAAGATGCTAGAAACACTTTCTAAAATTATTATCAACGACACTCTAAGTGAACTTTAATTCTTGCACACGTAGTTATCCTCATCTATATCATGACCCTAGCTCCTTTAATTAATTAGGATAACATCCATCAAACTGCTTTCAAGAAAACAAACATTACTGTACATATATTTTCTTTTTGGATTTTCCTACGAGGTGGGCTTGAAAATTCTATCAACACATGGAATTTTCCTTAACTTGAGAACCACGCAATTGACCTTTATTAAGAGCTGTGGATTCCACGCTTACATTCACCCAACTAGGGCATCCGGAAACAATGAATCTGAGAAGCACCACAGTTTTTTGTTCCTTCTTTACCATTTTAGGCCTTCTCGTGGGTAATTTTTTTCATCTTCTCTCTTCTCAATCGGAACCAACTGAAGATTCCGGCAAGCAGACCATGTTGGAAGACGTCGAAACTGATCTTCCCACTGCTTGTAACCAAGCAGCACAAAACCATTTTCGGCAACCTCAACACGTTCGCTTTTCATAAGTTCTGGTGTTTTAGATGCTATGGTTGCTGCTTTTAGATGCTCTACTTGTAAAGAGGAGTTGGTTTTCCGTTAATTTTCTGCCTCAACTCATCATACCATTTCTGATCTTCCTGTGTTTCTTTTAAAATCGTTCTCTGGGAACAGATAGGTGTGATCAAAAGGTTGGGAGCATGTAGCTTTGGCTGTAAGCCCATATATAATCAATCCAATATATTTTCTATGAGATAAAAGAGTGTGTTCTTGGGCTCAAGGTTGTTTCATTTCTTTTGAAAGTCTCCAAAAAAAAAAAAAAAAATGTTATTCCATGAATTTGAATTAGCAAAAGTATATTGTGGACAATGGACCATGGTGGTTGAAGATTTATGAAAAAGGGAAACTTCAAGCATACTTTCTCAAGTCAAATCCACACCTTGGATATTTCTTTCTTGCTTATATCAATTATGTTCTCTATTTCTATCCTAGATCTTCTTACTTTAATTGCAAATTTCTAAGTAATAGATTAAAAAAAAATTAGGTGGAAATATATCCTTAATATAGTTCAAATACAAATTTGGTTATTTTACAATTTAATTTTTGTTCTTGTTACTTGGGCAAGAACTAAATTTACTCTAGGGTTACTAATCAAGAATCGTTTAAAAAAGAACAAAAACTAGCTATGAAGAGGAAAACAACTTAATAAGAGAAAAAAAAATCACTCTCTATTCTTCATTCTTTTCCAATGTATGTAAGAAAAAAATTATAAAAGCTTAATCCTAGTAGAAACCAAATTCTTAGTAAAGTTAGGATCCCAAATACCAAAAAAACTAATAATACAAAAGCTACCAAAATTATTTTAGTAAACTAAGAAAACATATACTTGATATAATTGGCATTATTTAATTTGCCTCCTTTAAATCAAGCTTTGTAAGTTTAATCATTCTCATCATTTTCTTTGAGCAAATTTTCACTCAACAATTTGATTTATTTTTTTTTCAAAAAGGAACAAAGCTTAATAATATATATATATTTTTATCTTTTACCAACATATAAGTATAATAAAATATGGTATCAATGGTTTTATTTCTTCTATGAAAAAATTGATTTTATGTTAATATAATTATTGATTTACTATCACCCAATATCTTTTATGAATATCTTAAATAATTTAGAAAGCATTTGCAATATGCTAAGCTTTTGATATTGACAAAACAACATATTTTTGTTTCTTAGATGATCAAAATCAAATTTCTAAAATAAAATTATATGCATAATTTGAAATACTCTTTTACTTTCCTATATCACTTGCCTAATCATTACTTGTATATCTAACAAGCTCAATCCTGTTAGCCCATACTAAAAAATGTTATTACTTTACCTACCTTCGATGTATCATAAGATATATTTTATTGCTTGCAAATGAGATTGTTGTAAAGACTATGAATCTGTTTATATGTTCAACTCAATACACAATGTCTACTCTAATATAAGTCAATTAATGCACACTACTAACTGTTAGAATCTTGGAAAGACCCAAACCCTAGATCTCTCTAAAGAGTGCATGCAATAAGATCATGGTCACCATAGAAAACTAGATAGCCTCTATCTACAAAGAAATAAACAAGAATTCATACCCCATATTTGGCTATTCCCAAATCATTTTCCAATCAATGGAGAATGGTCTCGAAGACTAAAAGATTTTTTGCTCAATAACTCTCTTCCTTGGATCTTAACAGTAGAGAAATGTAAACTTTTCTTTTTAGAGGGATGGAGGTTAGGGTTTTCTCTCTAGAAGACAACAATAAATTACAGTGTCTAATCCCTAAGATGCTTTATATAAACTACCTTTTAGACTTAAGCTTATTTTAGGCTTAAGTCGCTTAATCTAGCTCACTAGGTCCTAATTAATTAATTAACTCCGGTGGGTTTCAATTAATTATTAATTAGCTCAATCCAAAAAAATCATTCATAAGCTTTTATGCAACCTTATGTTTTTATCAAAATGTCATTATGCATACATATGAATAAAAACTAAAATATCCCTTAAAATATCATACGACCTCAAGCAAGGGCCATTGGAATCCATAGGAAAATACTAACTCCCTTATTATCTAATTTTGAAGTTGGCTTAAAATCCTATTATAGAAAGTCAACTGCATTCTAGCATCTTATGAAATTAAATCAAGAAATAAATTAATTAAATCTAATTTAATCAATATCTCAACTCCTTGACCTATTAATCATTACTCATAAGTTCCCTATGAAGTAGTTGTAGGGAATCCCGGACCTCTTCATTCCCTATACCCAAATTAGGTTAGATACATACAAATCTTCCTAGGCTTTCTCTAACTCCTATGCACAATGAAAACAAGCATATTTTTAAACAAAGATTTATATCAAGTGCTATAGAATACAATACCTTAGATTTGGACATTCTTAAATCTATTCCTTTCGATGTAGATGAAGATCAAATCCTCTAAAAGTCTCATACACCCAAGATCTTCCAACTGATGGCTCTTCTTTGATCTTGGCACACCAAATATGAGTGTCTTGAAGGGTGAAGGCTATGATTCTCTCTTCTTTTTAGATGGAGAAAGCTGACTAATTTAAAAACTCTAACTTCTAAGGAGGTATTTATCGAGTTTTCTAATTGGGCTTAAGTGGCTTGAGCCCACCTAGGCCTTGGGTCACTTAATCTAGCCTAAAATTGGTCCTATTAATTAATTAACCCCACAAAGTCCTCTAATTAATCAAAAGTAGCCTAACCTAGAGACTTTGTTCACTAACTCCTATGCAACCTTGCGTAATTACCAAAACAATTTTATGTATAAAAGTGAACTAAGAGCTAATCCAACCATCATAAATTATGCTAACAAGGTATATAAGCTTATGTAGGAACCACTAGGACCCATAGGACAGTATTGGCTCCCCCATAATTCAATTATAAAGTTGATTCAACATCCCGCTATAAAGAATTAACTACATTCAAGTATCCTATATAAATAACAATGAGACGCTAAGTGCTCGGGTCCACGACCTGCCATCAATTGTGTTTAATCTGTTCATAAACTGGTGTCTATAATCTAAAAAAAATGAAAGTTATCAGCCTTTCAAGACTACCTCTACCATCTTTGGGTTACAAACCCTCTTATTGTGTGTCTAATGACATATCCTAGCTTTCCAAGAGCTTATGTCAAGTTCCACTTAAGGAGCTATTATAGCTATAGTTTATATTAACACACCTCCTTAGAATCACCCAAGAGGACACGTTGGTTTAATTCCATGGGATATCATGGTACCTCTATTGAGAATACTTATTCCTACCAACTTCCATCAAAAATGACCTAGTACATAGGAAATATATGATCATCTTACAATCTAGCTCGTAGGTCAAAACCACTACTAACTTTAGTACAAACTCAGTATTCTCTCAAGGTTAACAGATAAAATAATGAAATAGCTTGGTGAAGTTATAATAACAAGATAATCTTATGTCCTAACTTATTGTAGGTCATGTCTAATGTGTAACTATATACACACTAGTGCACTCACCATGAGAAACTTATTATGATAGTTAAGACCGATCATTCTTCCAATTAGGAAGTAGTACACCATAGTCTCTAATGAGTTGCTTAAGCCCATAAATTGGCTATAAACAAGTCATCTACTTGTAAGGAACCCATGACTTGGATCTTTTGAGGAATTCCTAATACACTCAAGTCTCGCACAATGCCAGAGATGCAAGCCAAAATGCTTACAAGATATAATGCATAAAATGTGGATAGATAAAAGTGAATTGGAAATTTATTAATTAATAAATAATAAAATCCAAAGGTTTATTACATTATGTCATGCCTTTAAGGGCTTTATCCTAACATTAATGTTCATAATTCAATCAAGTAAAAAGTATTATATTAGCAACATTTCCATGTCCAATAATCATTACTTTTATATTGTCTCCAAAAGTCATAAAACCACATTTCTTTTTTACAAGAAAAACAAATTTGGATTCATCTTCAATCATATGTCTTAAATATGCACTAATCAAAAATATTTTATCCTTCTTTGATTCTTAAAAAAAATTCAAGATGATTTAATTTAGGTGCTTATATCTTCTTGGGTCCTTAAGGATTAGTATTTTTCACTTTTGCAACCTAAACATTTTTTTTACTTTGGAGTAGTAGCATTTTAGGAAACATTTCTTAGGGAACAAATACCATTAATGTGACATCCTCTTTTACAAAAGTTGCAAGTAGTGGATGGTCTAGCACTAAATTGCTTCCTTAACAAAGTAGTTTTTGAAATTTTTTTTATTCTTGAATGGCTTGTAGCCTAGGCCTCTTTTTTTTTTTCTTTTTTTTTATGAAAAATGCATTTTGGTCTAGCAAGAATCATTTCAAAGGCTTTATGTCCGTAAAAGATTTTGAAAGAGAATAGGTCAACCATTCCTTTGTCTTTTTTAATAATACTTTTTTTTTTATTTTTTCAAAAGAAATCTTTTCTTTTTCAATTTTTTTTCAAGTTTCTTTTGTAAATTCTTAAATACATTTTCAAAACTTAGGATTTTATTTTTGAAGAAAGCATTTTTCAAACCAAGTTTTTAAAGATCTACATAAAGTTCTTCAAAAGCTTCTTGTAAATCTTCATAGCTTGAGTTAAAATTTACCTCATCTTCTTCAATTGCCATAAAGCACTTATTGGTTATTTTATTTTAGTTATTTTCTTCAATTGAATCATCTTCATTATCACTCCATATAGTCATCATTACCTTCTTCTTTTCCTTCTTCGCTTTACTTTTGTAGAAAGAGCAATCATACTTAATGTGGCTACGTTTTATGCATTTGTAGCATATGAAGTGTTTCTTCTATTTTCAACATTTGATTATTCTTAATTTATTTTTAGAATCTTTCCTTGGATAGAATTTCTTTCCTTTGTTTTTCTCAAACTTGATGAACTTTTTCAATTTTTCTTATGATGAGTGCAAGGTTCTCATTTTCTTCATTGACTTCATTCTCTTCTTCTTCATCAATGGTGGAGGCTTTTAGGGTAAATCTTTTCCTTCTCGATCTTGTCTTCCACTTCTTGATGACTCTTCATGGTGATTTTATAGGTCATCAAAGATATAATTAATTCCTCTGAAGGAAGCTTTTTGAAGTTTTTAGCTTCTTGTATATCCTCAGTTTTTGCTTCCCACTTCTTTGGAAGAGATCTTAGAATCTTCATGATTTTCTATAATTCTTGGTAGATTTTTCTCAAAGCTTAGAGCCTATTGATGATGTTGGTGAACCTAGTGAATATCTCAACAATAGATTCATTATTTTCATAGAAAATAACTCATAACTATACAATATATTTATTTGAGATTCTTTAACTTGATTTATTCCTTTATGAGTTATTTTTCATAATCTAAATATCCTTAACAAATTCACAATGGCAAACACAATTGTATTCATTTCTATCAATTGCATAATGTAAATAATAAATAGCTCTAGTATTTAATTGAACTTTCTTTTTGTCAAGCCCATCCCATTCATGGCTAAGTTTTGGAATAACCACTCCCTTTTCAAGTTTGCTTGGAATAAGGGGACCATTAGAAAGCTCATCCTACTCTTGGCTAGGTTTAGAACTAACTGCTCCAATTTCAAGATTGGTTGGAATATGAGGACCAGTTTAGATGACATCCTAAATATCATAATTATTAGTAGATTTTAAAACTATGACATTATAGTTTTCCAATAAGAGCAATCGATTTCGAAAAAGAATAGAAGTCTATTGATTGACAACCCTTCCATATGGGATGAATTAGAAGAATAAGTCATCTCCTCTTAAATGGTTAAATAAAAAAAAAATAAGGCTTAACTCATATACCAATTGTGAAAAATGGCTAATTAAATTAAGATAATCATCTAAGAGATGGAAGAGGTTAAACATTTTTTCCAAAAACAACTAAAAACAAAATTTATGAGCCATGAGGAACGAAATAAGATCAATATAAGATATAAAGAGAAAAGATATATGCAAACTCTTTTATAGTGATTCGGCAATTTATCTATGTCCACTCTCTTCAAGCTCCTAGCCAAGTGAGAGTTCTTATTAAGACATTATATTTAAGTAAAGGCAAGTTAGTATTTTTATAAGGTATGGTTAGATTGAAGTTTTAAAATTGAGTTAAAATGTCTTAATTAATTTTTGAAAAGTTGAGATTTATTTTTTAAGAAAATTCTTTTTTTGACCCTCTAGCCCTTGGGCCCATATATACCTTACCTAAATATGTTTTAGGATAAAATGCTCTCATTTAGAAAATAACCTAACTTACCCTACCATTTCCAAAAGCTCTCAAAGATTCTCTAAACAAACTCTAGGTTGTTGAAAAGACCTGCACCCCCTTAAAGGTTGAGGTGAATCCACTAAAGCATTCAAGGTGCTTCATCACAGACATGCATCGTGATATAAGTGTTAAAGAGTAAGTATTTTGGTAAGCATCCAAATAAAACTATGTATCATGCCTCAAGGTGAGACATGGCGACAAGGGCATGGCCACACCAAGAAGCCTTGGTGTAAGGCCTTTAACATGAGCAAGGCACATAGGGTAATCTTTGTTGGCACCTATGCATGAGCTCCATGACATGTAGTAATGTGTAACCTATGGTTGAAATGGCATTAGGCATGATGCGAACTCCCTTCTTAATGAAGGAAAAAAGGTGCAATGCCTTGTGCGAAGCAACTTGAAGAGCTATGGGCACAATGTCATGGTTTGTTACTTGGATGAGCCATGAGGATGCAACAGCAATGAAGTTGGCTCAAGATATGATGTAAGATTCTATGCATAAGGGCATAATGCCTTGTGCATCGTTGAGGAGTCATGGGTGCAATGTCATGACACGTTGTTGCACCAAGAGATGATAGGATGTGGAATGGTGCCATAGCAACAACAAGAAGAGGCAGGGGCTTTAAGCATGAGCAAGGAGTGGGAGTGACCCTTGCCAAAGCATGCAATCATGGGAAAAGAGCTAGGATGTGATGCAACTCATGGGCGCAATGACATAGGGTGTAGGTATAAAGATGGATGGTTGCCTCAACATGGATGTGCAGACTAAGAAGAGGGCTTGGCACACACGAGAGCTACTTATGTAGGCATACATAACAATAACACGATAATGCAAAGAGTATGTTGCCTCGGCACGGATAGGACTCAAATGTTTGGACCAAAAAATGCTTGGAAGGCACACGAGATATATCTTGATGCATACAGCAATAGCATGAAGAGTTGAACTCGAAGTGGGATTATGAGCCCAGCATAAGTAGAAGGTGTATTCCTATTGTAATCATAATTGTAGTCAAAATAGGACTCAAAGTCTTAGATGTAGTGGTTGGTTCCACGACCTATCAGAAAATATGTCCTAGTAGAACTAAGATGAGTACTCCTAGTCTAACAAGGAGTGGGTGGCAACCACTCTATATAAGAGGGAGGGGAGAGCCTCTCTGATACACATAGAGGATCTATAGAAGGATCTAGTAAGAAAGAGATCTAAACAGAATGAACTCACCAATTCCATTATAGGAATCTTACTAACAATAGTGTCTTGTATTCGTATTTAATGAAGCAAAAAAATACAAGTTAGGGTCGATGCCTCATAGTTTGGTGTGTGCTTGTGTGGGTCTCTTTGATCTAATCTCATGTGGGTTTCAGAAGGTTGGCTTAAAGCTAGAAGGGTGTTTAAGCGTCATACAAGTGCAAAAAGTTATATGAGAGTTTTTGCACCTATGACATATAGGCCTATAAATATGTGCTTTTATTGTCTCCTTGTTTTTGCTTCTAAGCTTGTTCCATTTCTATTTAGGGTAACTCAAGGTAGCTTATTTACTTGTTTTATTAGTAAGATCTTAAATTTCTCGATTTTAAGGAATGGGGTTAATGTGTTATATCCACAAGATTTGATTTTTCTTCCTTTGAATACTTTTAATCACTTTTTAAGGTAAAGAATCAAGGTATATAAAAATTCTTCTATAGTAAAAAATCTAAAATGATCTCTAGTAAGTGATTGATAGGGAATCTTAGTAAATTTAACTAATAAAGTGATTTTTGTTTTCTTTATAAGTAACAAACACCATGCCTAGTCAATTTTAATACATATATCATGTTTGACTATGTTCAACGTTTTGTTTCTAGAGTGAATAATGGCTTGTTAGCTAAAATAAAAATCAAAGTTTCCTTTTAAGTTTTATATGTCATCATTGCAATACTTGGAAACACCCTCTAAGTGGAATAAGGCAACCATGATGAAAATATGATTTCCATAAATTGTGTATAATGTCTCCGCTTCTCCAAAAAAAATGATGATATATAATTGAGAGGGAATAAAGTTGTATTGTTTGTAGATCAATAAATGTCATGTTAAACATAAGTCCAGTGAACTTAGATCAAATTGATTGAATGTAAATTAATTAGATCATGGCATGGTTTAGTAGCTTCTAAGAATTCAAATTCAAATTATAGAATTAGAAAGTAAGTTAATTCCCTTGAAAATCAATACCTTTATTTCATTTTGACTCTCATATACTTTGATTTATATTGATTTTCTTTCCAAATTGAGATTGTGATTAACAATTTTCTCTGGATTTAGAAACTCAGTCTTATTTGATTAAAATCTTTTATCTAGATCTTGTACTTGTTGATTTATTACTATTCTTTCTAATTTTTCAAGTTTATTTGGTTAAATTGAGCCCTAAGTTATAGATTTTGAATTTATCACTATTTTTTTATGATCCATTTTGTGTACACTAAAGTCATGTAGGCTCATTTTTTTTCTTTGTTTTTTGCTTACTTGGTCTAGATGTATGTTTCTCATTTCATTATCTCTTGCATCCAAAACCCTTTTGATCTATCTATAGATATTAACTCTCTCTCTCTCTCTCTCTCTCTCTCTCTCTCTCTCTCTTTTTCTCTCTCTCTTTCTCTCTCTCTCTCTCTATGTCATATTTTCTTTTCTTTATCATATTTTATGACAACAAGGGGAAATAGGATTAATTTTGATGATTTCGGTTGATTTACATGTGTGCATGACTCACATTCTTGATTTACTTTTCCTATTATTCTTATTTGATTTCGTTGTTTATATCATTTCCACACATTACTTTACCTTGGGTATTTATGTTTAATGTGTGCAAATTATAAGTATAAGGATATTCTGCGTTATTGGATGCATAGTTTTATCCTTTACATGTGGTCAATTGAATAGGTTTAGACAAGTGCTATTAAGTGTTATGTAAACTTCATTTAAGAGTTTTTTTTTTGGGGGGGGGGGGGGGGTTTATGTAACTTTGTTTTATCATAAAATTGACAAAATGAGAGATTGTTAGGACTTTTTTTTCTTTTTTTTTTTCCAATTTTGTTTCTCTTCATTCTAGCATAGGATCTTTCCAAAACAATGACTTACTCTCCATTGAAGATTCTAAGTTGCCATTTAGTCAACCAAACCATCGTAGGTAAGTTTAAAATGGTTAGAGTAAAGGCAAGTTAGTTTTTTTAATAAGGTACAATTGGATCTGAAGTTTTAGAATTGAGTTAAAATGCTTCAATTAATTTTTAGAAAGTTGAGGTTTTACTTTTTAAGAAAATTCCATTTCTGACCCTCTAAGCTCTAAAGCCTAGATCTATCATATCTAATACATTTTAAGATAGGGCTCTCATTTAGAAAACACATTAACTTGCCCTACCATTTCCAAAAGCTCTCTAAATTTCTTTAAACAAACTCTATATTGTTGAAAAGACCTACATCCCCCCAGAGACTAAGGCAAATCCACTAGAGCCTTCGAGGTATTGTATCGCATATATGAATCATGATATAGGTACTAAAGAGTAAGTCATAGGGTAAGCATCCAGATAAAAATATATATCATGATCTCATACAATAGATTTTATATCTTAGATCTTAGACCTCGTGGTTTCTTTTTATTTTTCTTTTTTATCTCCATAGTCAATATAGGGGTTTTCCACATAAAAAACCTCTTGTCTCTTGTGTGTTGGATTATCATTGACAACTTATACTGAAATCTTTGAAATACACTTATTCATCGTCCCTCTTTGGTTGTTACCTTACTAGAACAAAAGGCTTTTTAGATTCCACTATCTTTGAGACTTTTATAGCCAAAATCTTCAAACTTTTTACACTTGGATTCCAAGGTTCCAATGGACCTTCATAACCTCTTCAAATAACCTCCTTACTTAAATAAATCTCCCACAAAGAGTAGGTAAGAAAGGATTTCATAAGTCCAAACATAGTAGCAAATTTTTCTCTTAATACAAGAATAAACTAAGATAGATTTGAAGGTGTACAAAAGGATTTACAAGTTAGGAAATCAATGCACTTGTAGAAGAGCTTTAAATGCAAGAAAAAAAATGATGTTTTTCAATTAAATGTAGTTGTTCTCTTATTAAAAAAAATGCTCTAAAATCCTTAATTTATAAGTTTCTAGTTGAGGACCCTGATTTGACTTGTTTACTAACCATTGTATATCTAATGCTTTACAAGTGGCTATTAGGGTTTAGAACCTCAAATGCTAAGGCAATCAACTCGATTGCCTCAACCAACTACACTCTAACTATTAGAAGAGAGAGAAAATTAAAAGGCACCCTCAATCGATTGCATTATAGAGTGCTTAAAATGACCAAATTTGATATTTGAAATTTTCAACAACTTGTGTACAAAGATTTTAGATTAAAATAAAACATTTTAGGATAAGTTTAGAAAGAATTTAGCTCTAGGTATTAGATTAAAATAAAGATTTATCCAATCAATTCTTTGATAAAAGACATCGTTTTAAGCTTAAGAAATGATAATGATAATGATAAAAATAAAAAACTTCAAATGCATGAAAACGATTTACATTTAAGTGCACCAACAAAATATCATCTCACATTTAATCCCAAGTCACTTCAAGTCTTCATGGAACCCTACTCTTCAGTGTATTGGTCTTGTTCCATTGTTATATGAGCTTTCTTTGAATTTTCACAAACAAACCTAAAAACTTAGCTTAATTTGAACCATTAGTGTATTAACTTTATGTTGTAGTCATTTAAAACTCGGTTCTTAGCTAACATATAGTGATTTTAAAAAAATCATTTATTAAAATATCACACTTTAAAATTATTTCTAAATATATGGGATTTTCAAAAAACTCAATTAAAAGTAGTGTTTTGCATAGTTTTAAAAATCGGACCGGACCAGCCGGTCCGACCAATTTGACCTTTGACCGGTCACAGTTCTAGTCCGATCCAGTCAATTGGCCCGGAAAGAGGTTGAACTAGAATTGGACCGATTGAACTAACAGTCTAACCGGCAAATAGGACGAACCGATCGATTCCCATCGACTGGGAGGCTCAATTATTATTATTATTATTATTATACAATATCAAAACGACATTTCAACCCTCCCCTAGCAACCTCTCTAGGACCCGCCCACTATCGCTAACATGGAGCTACCATTGGTCGAACATCGCTCCCCCGGCAACACCCCGTGACAGCAAAACGCACCCCCAATGGCACCCTATGATAGCAAAACGCCCCCATCCCACCCTCTTGCAGTGTTGTGAAGCCCTCCCTAAGTGGCACCCGCTGTAAACCCCCCTTCCCTGGCAACATCAACTGTAAATCCCTCCCTCCCCCACCCCTCATGTTAAAACCCCTCTCCTCCTGCGTCAATTGTAGCCTCCAACTGCAACAACCACCCCCGCCCCCGCCCCCACCCCCACCCCTGTGCTCAATGTGTTAGGATTTATTTCAAAAAATAATTTATATATATAAATTACATAATTTTTTTTTCTTTTTCCATATGTTTTCATACTTAAATAGTTAAATACAATTTTTTTTACCATTTTCAATATATTTTCATATTTAAATATTATATATATTGTTTAATAAATTTAAAATATTAAAACATTTATATAAAAATAAATAAATATTATTAATTTTTAATTATACATATTTTAAATATTTTAAAATCATTTTTAATTTTAATAAAATATAAATTATATATTTATAACGTCACCGGTTCAACCGCGATTTGACCACCGATTCGATCAATTAACCGTGAATCAATAACTTTCCAATTCATGTCCAATTTGATTCTGAAAATATTAGTGTTTTGTAAATACCGTCTTATTTGAATTTGGAAATAGACAACTTCCCATTGATATTATCAAACGTAAAAGTGTCGTAAGATTCGTTCGGAAATCCGATCTTTCCCCATTGTAATGCACGTCTAAATCATAGTTCATTTTTTATCTCGCAAGCTACAAAGCACAAATCGCGATGTGAGCCGTGGGCATACGTAATTTGTCTCCCTAAGATTCCATGACTACAATAATATCCACACAGCTTCAAAAAGAAGCCAGCAGCTCACCTAACATATTAAAATAATAGTATCCATATTGGAATATTGCTATCATATCAAGGGCCTCAATTTCAATCTCATTATAGAAATTTTTAATTTTTTTTATTATCACATTACCATCTCTCTGTCTTATAATATTAATATGAAAAAGTTCAGGAAAGACTTTTCATCTGCTCTTTCCACGAAGTCTACACAGCACTGATTGCAAATTCTGCCAAAGTTAAATTTAAATAAATTTAACTTTGTATTTCTTCTATGGATGATTTGGACTAGGGAACCAAAAATATGACAAAACTATACAAAAACTTCAAACATTTAGCATGATAAAATAATTAATATCATTTAAGCTCGGTTTTTGAAACTATTTTCGAAAACAATTTTCTATTTAAAAATAAAAAATAAAAATAACAATTAAAAAACTATTTTCTTTTTTCTGTTATCAACATCTATTCTTAATAATAGAAAACATAATATTTTTATATAATATCTCTTAACTTTTTTTAATTATTTTTACTTGTTTTTTAAAATTACTTTAAAAATAATTATACAAATGTACATAATGATTAAAAATCAAGTTCTAGACATAAAATTATTTCTAAAACATATTTAAAAATATTAAAAATAAACTAAAATATTTCAAATTTTTAAATAGACTTTTATTTTATAAAATATTATAAAATAGTTTTCAAAAATCGTAGGTAAAAATTATTTTTCAAAACCTTTTTAAAATTCAGTTACTAAATAGAATCTTAATTTTTAGAAAACTGTATAGTATCTCCCATATGATAGTCATACAAATTATAATTCATTAACTATATGAAAAGGAGGATTATTATATTTTATTTTATTCAAAAAAAATTATACTTTAGGGTGTAGAAACAATGGTATAATTGCATTAAAGAATTGAAAATTTTATAAATTTAAAAAAAAAAATTATAAAACCTTCCCATACTTTATCCCTGCACACTCTTATTTTTTTTTTTCAAATAAAATAATCTTTTTCATTTTAAAATATTTAATAAATTTAAAATAAAAATATCGAAATTTAAAACATTTATTAAATAAAAATTTTAAAATGCATAATTTTATTAAAATTTGAAACTTTTAATAAATTTAAAATAAAATGACTTCTAAAAATTAAATTTTAACTTTTAAATTAAAAACTTACAATTAAAATTTTTACTTGAAAATTTACAATATGTAATTAAAAACTTCTAAAAAAATTAAATTATTTTTCGTCCAAATTATTTCTAAATTATTACTTCTTTTTTTTAACTATTGTTACAACAAATATTTTTCAAAAAATATTTTAATAATAAGTATAAAACAAACATAAAGTGACTCTTGACAATGTTGACATCAACCTAACACTCAAAAGATGTACTTGATAACAAAATTAAATTGTATGGGTTTGAGAGAAACTTGGTCGCGTAGACAGATATTATGATGTTAATTCCAACGAGTTTTTATTTCCCACATGAAGAAAATCAAAGAGAGGTCGAACAAACAATTTCAGTAAATGAAAAGAGAAGAGAGAGAGAGAGAGAGAAAAGAAACATAGGTGATAATAAGCTACATGTTGAGGCCAATAGGTTTTGTATTTCATTTTATAATTAGAATTGCAACATATTTTCCACATTGTGTCCTAAATAATCATCATTCCTCTAAGTTCCTGGACATACAAATGTACGTGGGTGTATGCACAGCCACTATCTCCAAAGGCCCTAAAGATATACACATATATGCACAGGGAGTTGGCTTCTCAATCACGCGATTGAATTTTAAATTTTTAATAGCCGTGGGTTCCACATTTGGAATATATTTTTGATCAATCTCATAAAGTCACCAGAACTGTTCCTAGTCACTAGAGCACCCATAAACCATGGTTCTGAGAAGCTCTAAGGTTTTTTGTTCCTTCTTCACCATGTTTTACCATGTTTTGGGTAGGGTTTTTCATCTGTTCTCTTCTGATCAATCAAATTCCAAGAAGCAGACTACGCTGGAAGACTTGGAGAATGATCTTCCAACTGCATGTAACACAGCAGCACAAAATCATTTTCGGCAAGTTCAACACATACGCTACTCCTAGATTTAATCCTTGGGCTTCTTCTGGTTTAGATGATCTGCTTGTTAAGAGGAGCTCCTGATCTTTTGTTTCAGCTCCTGTGTTTTGGGCTTATATATATTATGCTATATGTTATGGTTCTCCTCTAACTAAAAAGTGTTTGTTGATCTCCTCCTAAATTCGCATGGATATTAAAAATCCTTGAGTCCTCATTTTTTTATTTTATATAATTAATTATATATATTGCTAAAGAATAAGTTAGATAAATCATGGACAACATTTTCTTAACTGCACTCTCATTTTCCTTACTATCTATATTTTTCTTTCAAACCAAACAGGGCTTTTGAGGTCCTCTAGAACATGAATGGCTAGATCTTCTTTTGCTGGAGGAGGATTAATTCCAAATAATACATGGAAATCATGGAGTATTTTGAGTCTATTTTGGTACTTAATTTTAATTATCTTTTAACTTAAATTGATGAAATTAACTCTCTTGTAAACTATCTTTGATGAGATGTAGAAAGTGAATGCTTAGTTGGTTCAGCAAATTCTTGTTTGTTATTTGATATGTCGAGATTAGTTTAGATTCATAATCTGCAAAATCATTTTATATTAGAGATGAAAATAGATTTGAAGGTGAAAAAAGTTCAAGGGATTAAAACCTAATCGCAAATGCATTTTTAATTTGAATTTTAATACAATATCACATGTTTCCCCGACTATGGGGGTGTTTGGTAAAACTTAACACTTGATAACTTAAGTCGATTTTAAGTTAAATTATACTTAAATTGTTAACTTAAAACTTATTACTTAATTTTTACTTTAAGCATTAAAATTGCTTGATAAAATTAATTTAAAATTCATTTTAAATCATCAAATTAACATATTTATCCTCATAAATTATAATTAGGATAAAGGAGGTCGAATGACATTGAAGGTTGTGGAGTAACAAAAAAAAATCATGAAAGTAATTATGATAAATAAGTGTAAAAAAGTAAAATAAAAATATGAATTTAAAAATAATTTAATTATTTTTACTTATTACTTAAAGTTGTTTTTTTACTTTAAGTCATACCATTTTTATTTTTATTTTTATAGGTAAAAATAAATTCATTAAAAAGAGACGCCAAAAAAGCGACTCAAGGTATACAAAACTATGCAAGGTATACAAACCTAAACACCCACCACCAAAAAGGCTAAAGATAAAGAAAGAGACCCAAAAAGTCACCTAGCCCAAAAAACAACCTTAAAAGGATCCCAACAAATCAATAAAATTAACCATAGTTAGAGGGCATTCAACTATAAAACAACTTAGCCTCAGACCAAAGAAAGAGAAGAAAGGAATATTTCAATCTTTGGATTGACAACTCATCATCCTTGAATGTCAATCTATTTCTCGTCTTCCACACCGTCCAAAATATATGAAAAGGAGCAGCTCTCCACACCTTCTTGCGCTTTTTGCCCACAAATGAACCATGTCAGCTAAGAAGAGTCTCTCTAACTGAAGAGGACAACACCTAAGAGACCCCAACCAAGGTAAAGAGTAACTCCTAAGGCCCTTGTTTTTTAACAGTGAAGAAGCAAATGATCTATGGTCTCCTCATTCTCAAGACACATAAAGCATCTATTTTCTAAGGACCATCCTCTTTTCTGAACAAGATCTAGGGTTAAAACTTTACCCCATGCAGCCTCCCACGCAAAGAAACTGATTTTGGGTTGTACCCACACATTCCAAATATAGCTAAAAGGAAACAAAGCAGGGTAATCCGCTTCTAGAGCAAGGTAGAGAGACTTTGTCGAAAATTTGCCACTCTTTGTTTTGGTCCAAACCACCATATCCTCTACATCTCCAAGCACTCTCTTCCCGCGAAGATGCTCCGAAAATCTTTCCGCCTCCTTCACCTCCCAATCATTTAGAGCTCTTGAAAAACAGGGGCTCTAACCCCCCTCGACCAAGGGATCCCAAACATCCGCCACCCAACCTTCCTTTCCAACAGACAAAGCAAAGAGTGAAGGAAAAGACTCACACATGGGGGAGTCCCCACACCTCCAAAAGCTCACCCTCCTCCCATTGCCAACTCTAAAAGAAATCCGAGCGCCCACCAACTCCCAATCCATCCTTATTCCTTTCCAAAGCCCCACACCATGTGTCTCTCTCATTTCCCGAGAGCTCCAACCCCCTCTAGCTTCCCCATACTTTCTTCTAATCACTTGATTCCACAAAGCCTCTCTCTCATTTGCGAATCACCAATTCCATTTGGAAATGAGAGCCTTATTGAGAATGGAAAGACATTTGACCCCCAATCCCCCTTTCTTTTTACTTAAGCACACCACCTCCCATCTTATTAAGTGTGGTTTTCGTTCCAAGTTGCCACCACCCCAAAGGAAGTCCCTTTGGATTTGCTTTAGTCTTCGTCTAACTGAACTTGGTAACCTCAACAAGGACATAAAGTAAATAGGAAGATTCGACAAAGTGCTTCGGATTAGAGTTGCTATCCCCCCCTTTGATAGGTATTGTCTCTTCCACATGCCAATCTTTTACAGAATCGCTCTTCCACTCCATCCCACATTGATACTGTCTTAAACGGAGCACCCAAAGGGAAGCTCAGATAAGTGGACGGGAGACTACCCACTCTACAACCAAAGTCCAAGGCAAGATCATTAATATTCTTTACCCTCCCTACTAAAATGAGTTCACTCTTCTCCAAGTTAATTCTCAATCCTGATACAGCCTCAAACCACATAAGCAACCAGCTTAGGTAAGTCAGCTGGTCTTGAGAAGCTTAGCAAAACACCAAGGTGTCATCAGCAAACAGCAAGTGGGAATTTGAACCCTTTCTTCATTCCTACCCTTCACTTTACAGCCCGACATAAAACCTCCATCCACAACCCTTTTAAGAAAAAAACTAAAGACCTTCATGGCAATCACAAAAAGATAAGGCGAGAGAGGATCATCTTGCCTCAATCCCCTTGAGCTTTGGAAGAAACCCTTAGACATACCATTAATCAACATAGAGAAACTTGCAATGGATATGCACCACTTAATCCACCCTATCCATTTCTCCCCAAAGCCCATTTTCTGCATAACTGTGAAAAGGAAAGACCAATCCACATTGTCAGATGCCTTCTCTATGTCAAGTTTGCACATAAAACCATTCTCATTATTCTTCAAAATCGAGTTAATGGCTTCATTAGCTATTAGCACTGCATCTAGAATTTGTCTACCCCCCACAAAGGTCCCTTGAGCCTTAGAAACCACCTTTCCAACCACCTTTTTAAGTCTATTGGCTAAAACCTTAGCCAACCATTTGTACAGGCTTCCCACTAAGCTTATGGGCCTAAAATCCCTCAAATCTTCAGCCCCCAATTTTTTTGGGATTAAAACCAGAAAAGTTGTGTTTAGGCTTTTAACAAATTTACTGTGATCATGGAACTCCCTGAAGAAACTCATCACATCCTCTTTCACAAAGTCCCAAGCAAACTACCAGAAAGCCATTGTAAAGTCATCAGGCCCCGGAGCTTTATTCTCACTACAACCCAACAGCGCACCATACACCTCCTCTTTCGTGAACTGCGCCTCCAAAGCATCAACATCCAAATTCTACAACGTTTCGCACTATAGCCCAGATAAAGAAGGGCACCAGTCCCCTGGATTAGACCGCAAAGATCTAAAGACATTCACTATTCCTTCGCTAATCTCATTCTCCTCCGAATGTCAAACACCATTAATCCTAATTTGGTCCACATTGTTTCTTCTTCTGTGAGTGTTTGCCATCTTGTGGAAAAATCCCGTATTTCTATCACCCTCTTTCAGCCACACTTTCCTAGATTTTTGTCTCCAAGTCATCTCTTCTAATAAAACCTATTTTTTGTATTCTTCCCTCGCTTCTCTTCTAGCATACATCTCTTCCAAGGACAGTCTGTTAGTCTTCTCCTTTGCATCCCAAAACTACAGCTGATCCAAAGCCAAATTCTTCATATATTCCACCCTGCCAAAGACATCTCTGTTCCACTCCTTCAGTTTAGACTTCACAACCTTTAGTTTTTCAGCTAGAATAAAGCTTGTAGAACCATTAAAGGTGTCCCTCTCCCACCAAGCCTTCAACAGCTCCTTAAATCCCTCCACTTTAAGCCACATATTCTCAAATTTGAAAGGGGATGGTCCTCTTCTCAACTCCCCTCCTTCTAATAGAATTGGGAAGTGCTCAGACACTGGTCTTGTGAAGACACATTGCCTTGAACCATGAAAATGGCAATCTCACTCCTCATTGACCAAAAATCCATCTTACATTGAGAAAGACTGGTTATTCACCCCTCTATTCCAAGTAAAAGGACCTCCTATCAGGGGCAAGTCCTTTAGCTATAAATCTTCTATTACATCTGAGAATCTTCCCATGTATGAATTCAAGTTCCCTCCTCTACTGCGCTCTTCAGGGCTTAAGATCGTATTAAAATCACAAGCAACACACCACGACCCATTTCAAAGACCGTAGATGGCCCCTAACTCATTCCATAAACATTCTCTGTCTCTCCTCAAGGTCGAACCATAAACCTCTGTAAAAGTCCACATAAAACCATCCTCACAATTTTTAAAATGGCAAGAAATTGAATGTTCTCCCTTTTCTAACTCGATCAAATCCAGCACCCTATTATCCCAGAACACCACTATACCACCCGCTAAGCCCCTTGAATCCATAGTTCCCTATTCTAAAAATCTCCCCACTCCTAAGCTCCGAATAAGACCCCTTAACATCTATTGGATTTTTGTTTCCTATAAGCAAACCAGGTCCACCCTATTCTTCTTAATCAAAGCTTTGATCACAATTATTAGCCTCTCTGACACTCCAAGAAAGAAGACGAATCTTCATCTAAACTTAGAGTAGCTACCCCCCCCCCTTTTTCCTCCTCCAAGATAATTCACAGTTCATTCCAACTTTCTCAACTCCCTTTCAAACTTTGAAGATTCCAATTTTCTCTTTTTCCTACCTTCCAACTTCCCCTACTGAGATTTCCTTTCTTTCATTCTTTTAAGCAAAAATAGGATCTCTCCTTCAAAGCCCTTCGTTGGCATTCCGAGGCATCGACTAAACTTAGCCAAACAACTCGACTGCCAACTCAGCTCACCCACTTCGTTCCCTTCCTCTATAATCTCATAAGGAGCCCTATCCAAAACATCCTTCATCCCCTCCTCGGTCATCTCGTTTGCCAACCTCGATAACCTGGAGACCTCCGCCTCCCTTCCATCCGCCAATATCATTCTTAGAGGACCCAACTCTATTCCCCCACCTATTTCCGAACTACAACCCTGACTGAAACCCCCATCTGTGGTGACAAACAACCCATCCGGCCCAGAAAGAGAAGAAGAAGAAAAGAAAACCCGCTTCCCCAATGAGAATAAAGGTCGAGAATGAGAACCTGTGTACCTAGACGCCTCCTCCATCAAAGCTTCATTGGTGAGTACTTTAGTCTTTGGCGTCGAAGGAGACGAACCCTGCTGGAGGCCAAAATCAGCCCCGTCTAGACACCCACAGACCTCCTCTCAACAACCCCCACTAGCCCTAGCCCCCATACGTGTCTTCGACAATGGGTCATCCCACCACAATTGGGCCTTTAGGAGAGTCCAGAGTGGGTCGGCCCACTTCCAAGCAGTAAGTGCATGTTTGGCAATGGGCCTAAGTGGGATAGCCCACCGTCCTCCATGAAACCAAAAAGGCCCTCTTCATTGGGCCTCCTCTAGAGACTTGTCTCCAGCATGAATGATATTGGGCTTAAGTGTGACGGCCCACAAACTTCTTTGCTTCCAAGCAGGCCCTCCTCAATGAACCTTCTCTCTACTGCCAGTTCCACGTCCCAACCCAAAGTTCCCTTAGCTTTAGCTGCAAGCCTAGTTTTTGAATTATTCCCTCAATCAAACTGTTGCCTTCTTTTGGACTTGTCTGCCTTTGCCCCTCTTGTCAACATCAAGTCAGAAATAAGAGCCTCCATGTCTGTCCTATAGTGTTTTTGCTCCATCTTCAGACGGCACAGCCACCTTTACAAGCTATCCATTTGACTACATCTGCTTCACCACGCAGTCGGCGCGTGAAGTCCCCCCTTCTTCTTCCCTAACCTCTTACTCCTTCCCCGACCCATTTCTGATCGCCGGAAGCACTTCGGACACCCTTGGCAGAACCTCCCACCACAGTTGAATAGCAAAGCAAGTAGTGTCGATTAACACTTGCAGGGAACTTGGCCATTCTGTCCCCTCCAACTTCACTAATAATCTGGCCCATTAGAGCTCCTTAAAAGCAACAATGCTTTCATCCACTACAACAAAGGCCCCACAGCAGTCTCCAATCTTTTTAAAAACTTCTCGGCTCCAAAGGTGCAATAGTAATCCCATCACTCTCACCCAAACTTCCTTAAGATGTTCACAACTTTGAGAACACCCCACTTTTGGGTCCCACCTTTCCAAGTGCAGAATTGAATCCTTAAAACATCATAAACCTCTTAATAACACTTTGTCTGCCTCTGTTTTATTCTCAAACTCAATCAAAATAAAAGGAGCCCCCATCCTCGCGAACTTTACTCCTCCTTTGAGCTTCTGGTGACTTTTTCTCCAGCTTTCCAGATCACACAGGTGTGGAACTGAAACCAAAGTCTCTCCCTATCTCCCAACCAGGCATCGGTCTAACAGCTTTCTTCCTCTTGACACGTCTTCTTCTCCTAGTTGTAACCATGCTGCTTCCCCTAGCCTTCTCACTCTTGAAACTCCTCTTGTATTCACCGCATCAACGTAGGATTTTTCTTTCTTCCCCTTAGAATCCCCATCTCTGCTCTCAATCTTAGAGGAATCAAAAACTTCCTTGGCTCATCACGTGTCGATATTCCAAGTGAGCGAAGTTTTTTAGCCAACAAAGCCCAACCTCCCAAAAAACCTTTTCCTTCTGGGAACACTAAACAATGTCTCTTTGCATTCGAGTCAACCACTGAACACAATAAAAATCTACCGGCCTCATTTGCTCGACATTCTAGTTTAAACTTCCTACCTCCATCCTCCCAACTTTTGACGAATCTCTGCCCAAACTCACCCATACAGTTAGCCTCCACTCCCTCCAACAGCCAGCACAAGCTGGAACTTCCAAACCTTATCCACGAAGTGAATCCTCTGTTTCTTTCCACAATGATCCCCTTTAGTTTCTTCCCAAGCACATCCATAGAAATTTCAAAAGACTTGGAGTCTACTGCAAACCAGCAACTCCCTCCTCTTTTCCCCATTTTAGTATATCATATTAATATACTTTAAGTCATACCATTAGATTATTTAACCAAACATACTTAATTTACTTAATGACTTAAATTAAATTATTAAGTCAAAATTGATTTACCAAACAGCCATTATATATTTGATAATATGTAAGATTAGTGGAAGATCTCAGGGGTTAAAGTAGATCTTAAATCCAAAGCTTTGCAACTACTGTAGTCTTTCTTAAAATCTTTTGCTGAACCATTGCCACAGTTTTACATCAAAGTTGCTCTTCACAAAACAATTTCACCATCACAACCTTTTTCTAGTGCCAATGTCATCTTGATTCCTACAATTTCTATACCTTAAGCATATCATCCTAGCATCGTGGTGGATAATACTTACTTTACCAGCTACAGTAACCAAGTTCACTGAGTTTTGGTTGATGGTGAAGGCTGCATAATCAGTGTATCATCCTAGGAACTACTTTGACACAATGAAATTTGGTCTAACTAATCACATGCAAGCCCCAATATAAGCCATTGATTATTATAATTTTGAGTCCAGTCACTGCTAAACACGTACTGAAATTGGGATAGTTGATTCTTAAATTTTTTTGGCATTGCTGGAAGGGAAAGTAATTTCTTTTACTTTATTGAATAAACTCAATGAGGCTTAAATAATTACAAATTTTTTGTTATTTGAGAGATAATGCTAATATTTTATTTATACAAATAAGCTTCTCAAAATAAATAATAATATACATGCCAAACTACCTCCAAAGTCCGATCTCAATCACAATAAACTTCCACTAATAGAGGGAAGACTTCTAAAACGGGTTTCATAATTTTAATCCATCATAATGGGACATCCCAGTTTGGTTTTGCTTTTATGTTTTAGCTGCATTAAGAAATTCTTTAATAAACATCATTTCAAAATATTTTTAAAATATACACAATTAGGGATGACAATCACACGAATTTTTTTCGGGTATTCACCCCACACCTAACAGGATGAGTTTGAAATTTAAATAAATGGATTGAAAATATGTTTGATATTATTTTTTAAACCCAAGACAAGTTCGAAGCTAGTTCAGATATTGTCTTATCCCACTTCACCTCGATTAATATAAAATTAATTTAATTTATTTTTTATTTCTCTATTTTTTGATATATAATAATAATAATAACAATAATACTTTTTAATAAAATAAGTTATAAAAAATTATAATATTTTTAATGATTTATAAAATATATTTATTTTAATATAATTAAAAAATTAAAATATTCAATAAATAAATAAATAAATAAATGAGGAGGGTTGTTATGGGAAACTCGAGTCCTCGTTTCGTTTAAAAAAAATTAAATGGAATGAGAATGAGAATTACTTTGAATAAATGGGACAGGATTGAGATGGGTGAATGGGTTGAGTTGCAAGTGCGGATGGATTCAATCGTATGTACATTGTATCACACACATTGATGAAAACACCACTAATTATCACCTTCTTACTACAAATAAATAAAAACAATAAAAACAATATTATCAATTTTTTATGTGAAGTCCAATTCTCAATTATTTTCTGATTTTCCTTTTATCAATAAATAAAATAAAATACATATTTAAATGATAAATTTGACTAAAGCAAAAAAGAAAAAAGAAGCATTTCCTTTAATTATATCAAAATTTCAACTTTAAAATTTAAAGTCAGAGTAAAATTAGTCATTTATGATTAAAATGAACAATTTTAATTAATCCGTTTCCCTCTGATTTTTAAAACATTGCAACAAACAATTCTACATATTAGGAGCTTTGGACGGTTCTGAACTTATTTAAATTAACTATAGAAAACAATGGACTAATTATGGAATCCTTGGACCTACCCCAGCGTTGACCCTCTATGATTTCCAAGTACCTAATCCAGCACTAATTTATTGTGGGCAGGTGTAACTGAGATGCCTACGCTGCTCTAAGCTATGCATTTCACTTTGTTTTTTTAGCACTTATATACTTCCCAAATGTCTCATCGTCTACCAAACTGAACCAAACCAATGGATTCCTCTCAGAAGTTGAAGCCTTTCTCCACCAATGTCTTCTTCCTTGTCGTCCTCTTCTCCACCAATTTTCTTACCTTTTTATTCTCCTCCAGCCTCTATTCCTCGTGTTCAATTACTCCTTCCACCACACATGTTGCTGCTGTTGATGACCCAGTATCAGATAATGTTATTAACTCTCAAACTACTACAGACCTCCCCACTGAATTTATCTCCTTCACATCTCCACAGCTACTTCCATTTGGGTTCACCACCAACTTTGATTCAGACTCTATCATCGCTCCTGTTGGCCATCCATGCACCTTCTTCGCCAATGACCTCAGCCGCTACATGTCATACAGAGTCAATGGCTCTTGCCCTGATGACGAGCTCTTTGCCCAAAAGCTCCTCCTCAAGGGCTGTGAGCCGCTCCCCCGCCGCCGCTGCCGCCCCACCACTCCGAATGAATATCAAGAACCATATCCCCTTCCTGCTAGCCTATGGTCCACTCCACCCGACTCATCTGTGGTGTGGACAGCCTACACGTGCAAGAACTACTCCTGCCTCATCAACCGAAAGCGCAACCAAAAGGGCTTCGATGACTGCAAAGACTGTTTTGATCTAGAGGGCACTGAGAGATATCGTTGGATTGGATCCAAGAGCGGACACAATGAGCTGGACTTCACCATTGATGAAGTACTTGAAATGAAGAAGCGGGGCACGGTTCGAATAGGTCTGGACATTGGAGGTGGCGCAGGAACTTTTGCTGTGAGAATGTTGGAGAGGAACATAACTATTGTGACAACATCCATGAACTTGAATGGCCCTTTCAACAGCTTTATAGCATCCAGAGGGGTTGTTCCTTTGTACATAAGCATTTCTCAGAGGCTGCCATTCTTCGATAATACCCTTGATATTGTGCACTCTATGCATGTATTGAGTAATTGGATCCCCAACACGCTGCTGCATTTCCTGTTATTTGACATCTATAGGGTTCTGAGGCCAGGCGGGCTGTTTTGGCTAGACCACTTCTTCTGTATGGATGAGCAGATGGAGGAGGTGTACAAACCACTAATTGAGAGTGTTGGCTTCAAAAAGTTGAAGTGGGTTGTGGGGAAAAAGCTTGACAGAGGGCCCAAGCTCAGGGAGATGTATCTTTCGGCTTTGTTGGAGAAGCCTTTGAGGAATCATGGCTGATATTATATCCACGTGTATTGGATATATATTTTAGTACTGAAAATGAAAGAAAATTTCGTAATTGATTGCGTATTTAGATGGGTTTTATTCTTGGACATTCATATTCCACATTAGCAGTTTTCAAAATACTCCTTAAATGTTTAATAATATTATGAAAATAAAATATGAAATAGTGGAAATAGAAAGAAGAATGAGAAAGAAATTGCTCCCAGGGAGTGCACTTTCCTTGCCAATAGCATTTTATAAGGCTTCCACAGGACAAACTAATGGCGTGTTATAAGCGAGAATGAGAAGTGAGAACGGGCATCTTTTTTTTTCTTCCCAATTCTTATTTTTAGATAACTTAAATGATCATAGAAATAAAATTAAAAGTGATTCAAATGGAAATAAAATCCGACTTATAAGTGAGATTTCAATTCATCCCAATTAGGAAATATTTTGATTTTTTAAAAGTACTTTTCAAAAATTTAAAAACTACATACTTTTTTAAATAAGTTGTTTTTAAAAGTAATCTTTCATTTTGATTTTGTAAAAAAACACAAATTGTAAATTCAATTTATATAAATAAACTAAATTAATTCACATCTTATTAAAAATAAAAATATTTTTTTAATTATAAATAAATTAAAAATAAATATTTTTTAATCAAAATATGAATATTAATAATATAATAAAATCATAAATTATATTTTCTATAAATATTATAAAAATTTATAGATATTAATATTAATTGATTTATTTTGTTAAAAATAAATAAAATAATAATAATTCAAAATTAATCATTTCTAATACAATATATATGATTTTATAAATGTTATAAAATATTGATATTAACACCTTATAAAAATATAATTAATTTATTTTACTAAAAATAAATATAATTATTTACAATGAATAATTGCTATTACTATTCTATTTTAAATGAATATAAGAACAAATAAAATTTAATTTTTTAAGGTATAAATGAAACTAAAATTTGTATTATATACATATATTTATTACTCAATTATGAAGATAACATTTTGCATTATTTTATTTAATCTATAATTAATTAATCGGTTTTTGAAATTTAAAATTATTCTTAAAAATTACAAGATTTATTAAAGAATTCAAAGTATTAATTATGTCTATTATTTTTTATCGTCATTATATATTTTTTGTGTTTTAAACTATTTTTTAAAATTATTAAACTTCTCAATAAATTCAATACAAAGTCTCAATTGATTTGAAATTTGTTTTCTCTAATGAAAAAATATCAAAGGAAGAAAAATTCTCTATTTTACTTTGTTTTAAAAAAGTGTTTATATAAAATAACAATCAAAAAGTGGTATAAATTTTTAAAAACAATTGTCTTTAAATGACACGCCCAAATGGGTTTATATTATTTAGCAAAAAAACTATCATGGAGTTTTTTAAATAAAAATAAAAAATTATTTCAATGTGAGGCTTTTTTTAAAATAAAAATTAACAAATTATTTTAAACTATATGTGTGAATGCTATTGACAATTTATTTCTTTTTTCATTTTCATTCCCATTTTTTACTTAATATTAAAATGGAAACAAATTATCATTCCAATCTGAGAAAACAAAGGCTATGCTTAGTTAAGAAAAACACCCAAAAGGGAGGGGGGGTGAATTGGGTTTTTAAAATCTTTTCAATCACAACAAATTTAAACAAAATATAAGCAAAGTAAAGAGATAGAGTTTAGAGAATTCAAACTCGGGTTTATAGTGGTTCGGCACTTTCTTGCCTATGTCCACTCTCTTCAACCTTCTAACCGAGTGAGGGTTTCACTAACTTGAAGCTTCAACCAAGCTTTGAATCTTCTTACACTTGGATTCTGGTTCCAATGGGGTTTTACACAACCTATTCAAGATTCAACCCTCTTGAAGGCGTTAACACTCAGATTATTGCAAGATATAATCACTCAACCTAGCTTAAAGATGACTCAAATACAAGACAAAGCTAGGATGACAAATAAGAGTACACTAAAGGATATGCAAATGATGATTTAATGCACTATGAAAGAAATGAGAGCTTTTTTATCAAGAACAGGTAGATAGGCTTTGAATGCAAGTGTTCTCTTGGCAATAAATGAAGTGGAACTCTCAATTTATAGGTTTCTAAGCTCGGGAGTCAAAAACAGCAAAAGGTAACCTCGTTCGCTCGAGCTAAGGGTCAACCGGTTCACTAGCCGTTGGAGCATTTAATGCATGACAGGTTACCGTTGCCTCAACCGGACCTCGACCGGTAAGGGAATCACCTCGACCGGGAACAGAAGGCTACTGGGAGAGAGAAAAGGTTTTTGACCTTCCTCGACCGGACGACCACAACCGGTCGACCGGTTCCTCAACCGGTTGGCCGGTTGGCCATAACCTCGACCGGTTGAGCCTTTTTGGCCCCGAAAACCTATTTTTTTATTCCTTTCTTTTCTAACACTTAGGCAAGGTCTTTAGGTAAATTATTAAGCCAATTATAAAACATTTTGCCTAAGGTACATTAGTTAAAAACTCGGGTTTTAATAAAATCAACGTTTTAAAGAATAAACCGAGTTTTCTAAGATACATGAAACGTATGAAAATCCTAAGTGCACTCATGCATTCATCTTACATTAGTTTCCTACGATCACAAGTCTCCCAAGCGTCTCGATCTTGTATCCATTTAGTCCTTTGATGAATTTTCGAGTTTATACCTGAGATTCTTAAACATTAAACCAATTAGTCATTTAACCATGGTTTATTATCATCAAAACCCCATTAGGAGAACCCTTGGGCTAACAATCTTCTCCTTTTTTATGATGACAAACCTTGGTTATCTAGGAGAAAAAAAATCTCCCCCTCAAACCAATCATGGATCAATCAAATGATTTTTAATATGAAGCAATGTAAAACACGAAAAATGAACAGTGGATCATAAAAATATCATATCATATATATATGGAAACCTCACATGTACAACAAGATAGATATGACAATGATAACAATGACATGCATGAGGGTCTCCTAGATCCTATAAATTTCTCCCCCTTTGGCAACATCAAAAAGAAACGGAGGCTGATGTCTAAATAGTCTCAAGGCTGAGGGGGTGGAGGAGGAAACACAGAGCGGAGATATGTCATCATCTCTTCATGCTGACTCGCCTGACGGCTCTCAATACGATCAATGCGCTGCTGGAGATGGTCGAAGGTAGCCTGCTGCTGATCCATACGCTCCTCTATGCGCTCAAATTGCTGTTGGAAGTGATCAAACCGAGAAGTGACTTCACTCTGATACTGATCTAGGTGCTCCTCCATAGAGTAGAAGCGAGAGTCATGGACTAAGGCAAGCTCCTCCATACGAGTCCCAAGAGAGCTTATCTGAGTAGAGACATCCATCCAAGGCGCATGATCAGGAACGTGAGGTACCTGAGATGGTAGCTCGGTAAATGATGGCTGAGATGAAGGGCCTGCTATGAAAGACGGCTCAGTCATCATAGGCTCTGAGAAGGTAGCCTCAACATGAATGCCTTCTGATTGAGGTGGAGGCGGAATGTCAAGCTCGGGCCCTCTCTACTCAAAGTCCCTCTGAAGGTCCAACTCATCCTCCATCTCTCTGATCTCGGCCTCCTCCTCTACTCCGGGATGTATCTGATCCTGTCCCCGGGCCTATCGCTCGGCTTTCCTAACCCAAGAGCCATCGGGTGCCTTCTCGAACTTCATGCGCCCCAAAAACTACTCATCATACGTGTCATAGTTGGTGGAGGCCTCGAAATTCGTCTCTTTACCCAAGTCGACTCCGGCATCCTTGAAAACTCGAGTAAGGAAGCGGTCGTAGGGGAGTACTCGTGTTGTGCTCTCAATGCAAGAGATCATATGCATCATCATCAAGTATCCCACGTGAATCCGTCTCCCGGTGAGGATCGAGTCCACAATAAAAGCCTCGAGGTAAGAAACCTCATCTCAATGTCCTCCATGTGGCAAGAGAATAGAGCAGATCATGTAGTGAAGGACTCGGCTGGTCACGGTCAAGCTGTGAGCCGATGGTTTGCCCATCCCCTGGGGATCGGCGAGTCCGCACAACCTCTGAACAACCTCTCTAGGATCGAATCCCGACACAATGGGCCACGCCTTGGCCTCATACACTCGGAGTCCAACCGAAGGGATGTCGAGAATGCGGCAGATACTCTCGGGACTCAATTTGATCTCAACTCCCCCTCACAGTGGACAATACGGGTCCTCCAAGCCCATAGGTCGCCCAAGAATAAAAAGCCCGCACCAGAGTCGGGAAGATTGGCTCAGAAATCGTCACTACTGGCAGCCATCCCATCCGTCCGAAAAGCCCTCCAAACCCGAAGTGCTGAAGTTGGGAGAAATTGACACTTCTCCCTGGGATGACTTTCCTCTGGGCAAATTTTTGCTTGTAGCGCTGATAGTCTTCATTCGAACTGAAGAGTGTCATATCATACCTCGCTTTTCGGCGAGCCTCCGTCTGCTCGGGCTGAGATGGCTCAGCAGGGCACTTGCCCTGAGCCCTGGAGATGCCCGTCTCTCGCCTTGGTGCCATCAATGAACGAAAATGAGAAGGAGTTTAAAAAGAGAGAAGAAAATGAAACAAGAAGGAGCAATCACAAACCCGAAGCCCTAGGCGCACGGAGAAGAAGCTGAAACAACCCTGAGGCACGCGGTGCAAAAAGGAGACGCTCCCAAAAGTTGAAACCCTGGGTTTCAAATCAAAGCCCTAGCTCAAATCCGTCCCAAAAACAAGTCTAAGCCTTCAATCAGTCCAAAATTCAACCCAAAATGGCCTCTGGAAGCAGGTATGTGATGCGACAAGCTATGGAGGAGAAAATGTGAGAAATGAAGCGTGCGCGCGCGGGGGGGGTTTAAATTCCCAGCCCCGACGAACCGGTCGACCGCCTGGTCAACGGTCAACGGTCGTGGTCAACGGTCAATTTTTCCAAATTTTGTTGCATTTTCTTGTCTCGTGATCCTCCCCCTACCCTTTTCAGTTGAAATCCCCAATTTTTTATGTCCAATGCCACGGGAATTTTGATTTTTGGTCAAAATTTGACCTCTTTCCTAGGATTATTTCTATATGATGCATATGATATGAATTTCACGCAATCATAGGGTATATTCAAGTGTAATATCAACAAGAATTCATCAAGCAATCATTTTATCATAAACAAATCACCCCTAGTTGTCTTCTAATATCAACAAATTGCTCTTCACTTAGGGGTTTTGTAAAAATATCGACAAGTTGATCTTTTGTGCTTACAAATTCAAGTGTAATGTCACCTTTTTGTGCATGGTCTCTAAGAAAATGATGTCTTATCTCTATATGCTTAGTCCTAGAGTGTTGTACCAGATTTTTTGAAATATTTATGGCACTAGTGTTATCACATTTTATAGGAACATGCTCAAAAATCAAATTGAAATCACTAAGTGTTTGTTTCATCCAAAGGATTTGTGCACAATATAAACCGGCTGCTATGTATTCGGCTTCCGCCGTAGACAAAGCTATCGAATTTTGCTTCTTACTATGCCATGAAACAAGTGAGTGTCCTAGGAAATGACAAGTGTCACTAGTGCTTTTCCTCTCAACTTTACAACCGGCAAAGTCGGCATCCAAGTATCCAATTAATTCAAAGTTATCACCCTTAGGATACCATAGGCCTATGTCCATAATTCCTTTTAAATATCTAAGAATTCGTTTTACAGCACTTAAATGAGATTCCTTAGGACAAGATTGAAATCTAGCACACAAGCATATACTATACATGATGTCGGGTCTACTAGCGGTCAAATATAGCAAAGAACCTATCATGCCTCTATACATAGTTGAGTTTATGAGCTTACCTTTCTCATCCATGTCAAGCTTGATGGATGAACTCATTGGAGTCTTCATTGTTTTGGCTTCCTCCATATTGAACCTTTTGAGGAGATCTCTTATATACTTTGCTTGATTGATGAAGGTTCCTTCCTTTAGTTGCTTGATTTGAAGTCCAATGAAGAAGTTAAGTTCTCCCATCATGCTCATTTCGAACTCACTATGCATGCATTTAGAGAATTCTTCACAAAGAGAGACATTAGTAGCTCCAAAAATGATATCATCAACGTATATTTGTACTAAGAGCATGTCATTATCTTTGGTTTTTATGAAAAGAGTTGTGTCAATTTTTCCCATTTTAAAACCCTTTTTCAAAAGAAATTTACTCAATCTTTCATACCATGCTCTAGGTGCTTGTTTTAAACCATAAAGTGTCTTTTTAAGTCTAAAAACATGATTAGGAAAGTTAAAACTTTGAAAACCGGGTGGTTGTTCAACATATACCTCTTCATTTATAAAGCCATTTAAGAAAGCACTTTTCACATCCATTTGATATAAAACAAAGTCTTTAAAACATGCAAAGGCAAGTAGCATCCTAATGGCTTCCAATCTAGCTACGGGAGCAAAGGTTTCTTCATAATCTATCCCTTCTTCTTGATTAAAACCTTGGGCTACCAATCTTGCTTTATTCCTTACAATTATGCCATTTTCATCCATTTTGTTTCTAAAGACCCATCTAGTTCCAATAACACTTTGATTTTGAGGTCTTGACACTAATTCTCATACTTCACTTCTTTCAAATTGGTTTAACTCTTTTTGCATGGCAATCATCCAATTTTCATCAACTAGAGCATCTTTTATATTTTTAGGTTCAATTTGAGAGATAAAAGCAAGATTATTGCAAATATTTCTAAGGGATGATCTAGTTCTTACCCCACTAGATGGATTACATATAATTTGATCTTGTTGGTGGTTGATGACAAACTTCCAATCTTTAGGGAGGTCTTAGCTTGATTCACCTTGCACTTGTTGAGGAGGAGGTAATGCCAAAGGTAATTCTTCTTTCTTGGGATCCTCTACAACTTCTTCTTGTTGCCTTCTATCTTCAATTTTCAATTTTCCCATGGAGGTCTCCAAGCCTAAATCATCATCAAAACTCTCTCTTTCTTGGAGAGAATTGTTAGATTCATCAAAAATAACATGGATGGACTCCTCAACTACCATGGTTCTTTTGTTAAAAACTCTAAAGGCTTTACTTGAAGTTGAGTAACCAAGAAAAATTCCAACATCCAATTTTGCATCAAATTTTCCAAGATTGTCTTTGGTGTTTAATATAAAGCATTTGCACTCAAAGACTTTGAAATAGCTAATGTTGGGTTTTTTGTTTTTCCAAAGCTCATAGGGAGTTTTCTTAAGAATAGGCCTTATTTTCAATATTTTCATGCATTTCATTCTTTATTTATGCACCAAAATCATCCAAGAGTAATATTGTTTTAAATATCTTAAGAATTGGATGATTTCATGTTTTCAACTAAAACCTTATGTTAAATGATTTTCAAACTTGTGTTAAAAGGTTTTAAGTTGAAAAAGGTTGGGTGTTGAGCCAAAAAATGGCTCAACCAGTTCAATCGGTCGACCGGTTGTGCTCGTCCGGTCGAGGACCTGTTGAGGGAGGCCAAAAAGTTTCTCTCTCTTCCAGTGGCCTTCTCTTCCCGGTCAAGGTTGAACCTCAACCGGTTGAGGTCCGATCGAGGTCCGGTTGAGGCCCAACGGTCACCTACCAAGCATTAAATGCTAACGGCTAATCCACCGGTCGAACCCCCAACGGTTAGTTTGGCTTTTTTCTTCTATAAAAAGGCTCCAATCTTCATTGTTTCAAGAGCTTAACCTTCCCAAATCTTTTTTGATTATATTTGAGCCTTGGAAGAGTATTTTTTAGTGCACCATTATTTCAAAACTTGCATATCTTTAGTGCACCATTCAATCCTAGTTTTTCTTGTATCATTTGAACTTAAAGTTCTTGTGCCAGGATTTTTGAGAGATCATTCATTTGTAAATCTTTGAGAGGAAGTTTCTCAAGTGTGGGGTATCACTTGAGGGGTTGTTCAAGAGTAGGATATCTCTTGAGAAGTGTAAAGGGTGCTTGGAGCCAAAAGTCCAAGAGGGTGAATTGGAACCATAATCCAATTGTATTGCTTGAAGGCTTGGTTTGGAAGCCTTGGATTAGTGGAACCTCAAGCTCGGGATTGAAGCTAGAGGAGAGTGGATGTAGGCCGGGTTGCGCCGAACCACTATAAACTCTTGTGTTTGCATTCTCTCTTCCCTACTCTTTAATTTATATGCAATTGTCTATATATTGATTATTACATACTTGCATATAATTGTCTCTTGCATTCACTTGTTTAAATTTGCGAAAAGAGACCATCACCCTATTCACCCTCCTCTAGGGTGATTACCATAGGTTGGATTAGCCTCAAATTCCTAACACGATCTTATATTCCTATATGCATCTAAACACAATAATTTGAATCACGAAATTCATTTTTATTTAAGAGGGAATAGGAATAGAAACAAAATACTCATTTCTATTTCTCATTCTCACGTACCAAACATGCATTAAGAGTATTTATTGTTCATGAAATAATAGTCTGTGCATGCATATGTGGTCATTTACCATCATGCATTTGCAAAAATTCCTTTGGGTGTCAACTAAATTTAGAAGAATGTACATCATTAAAACTTCGCTAGAAAAAACCTATTAAAAGAATCGAACAAAGAAAAGAGTATATTAATATTTTCATAAATCTAAAAAATAATCTTAGTCTATCATGACTATCTCATTAAAATCCTCACTAGTAAAACTTAATTGGGCAAAATATAAACAAAGGAGGAAAAAAAAAAAGTTATAGTATACCAATATCTTTTATGAACAATCTACACCTTGTGTTGATATACGTACAAGTTTTTCATTGATTTATCAAAAAAGATTGTTGAGTTAGCATATTCCAATCTTGTATATTAACCTTTTGAATGTTATAATTAGTAATACCTTTTAGAGTTGTATAAAAGAATTTAGGTAAGATATGATTAATTATTTCATCTTTAATATATTTTCTTTTAATACATGTAATACATGCAACATTAATTGTCATAAGAGAATAAATGTCATTTTTTAAACCAAGCCTTATGAGTGTTTGAAAGATAACCTCCATTTGCATATCTAAGTACTTTTGATTTTGAATTTCTTGAATAAAATAGACTTGTGTCAATTATTGTGCATAGATAACGCAATACATGTCTAATACTATTTCATAAAAAATGTGATATTAAATTGTGTACGATTTTCAAAACACATAAGTGCACGATTGCACTAAGATATAGTAGTACAAAACTAAGTAAATCTTCGTCATGCTCACACGAATGAAATGATTCTTTATTCACTCAAGTGAATGAAAAACCATTAGTGAGCTTAATGTATGTGCTTTACTCTTATGAAAGTATTTTAGAACTTTTTTTTGTGTATGTTGATTGATGGAAAAATATTGCATTTAAAACATGCACAAACAACATGTTGACACAAAATTGTCCTTTTAAGTTCTTTCATTTTATTTTATTTTTCAAATTAGTCATTGTTCTTATATATGAGCCTTTTAAGAGTTCCAATAATATTTAGGTTATTGACATATACTATGATAATTTTAAATCCAATTTTTGACTTTTTAATGAGGACGCATGAACAAATTAAATTATTTGCATATCATTCTTTTATTAGGTATTCATTAAAACGATTATACTACATGTTTCCATATTGCTTTAATCCTTGTAAGAATTATTCTTGTTTAATCGAGTATAAACTACAAGATTGTGAGATAAATACTAAGAAATTTTAAATCCTTCGAAAATTTTCATATAAATTAATATCACCATCCAAGGATCCATATAAATAAATTGTGACTACATTTATGATGAGACATAATCTAGTTCTTACGAAACTACTAAACCCATTAGATGCTTAAATATAATTACATCTATTATGAGAGAATATGTTTTTTCATAGTTAATACTAGCTAGGTTTCTATGAGAAACCTTGGGCCATAAGTCAAACTAATTTATATCTTGTGAACTCGTATTTTTCATTTTACTTTCATACAAATAGAGTTTAATTCAAATTCTAATTCTATTATATCAAATATTTAAAAATAAATAAAAATAATAATCACAATATATAATAAATAAATAACATAAAAATGTTCTTATATTCTACCATTTAAATTTCATCGATCTTCTTCTCTCTTTTTTATTTTATTTTTTTTCCCTTTAACAAGAAATTTAACAATCTTTTGATAAAAAGTAATTATTATAAATCAATTAAATGAAAATTTATTTAAAATTTTCATTTTGTTGTATTTAAATTTGATCTTCTTCTCTCTCTTTTTTATTTTCTTTAATAAGAAATTTTATAATCTTCCAATAAAAAGTCATTATTATAAATCAATTAAACAAAAAATTATTTTTAATTTTAATTTTTTATACTTAGGAATTACAAATAATTAAAAATTAAAAATTTCTATTCAAAAAAATCATTAAAAATTAATTTCATAAGTAAATTAAAATGGATACTTTTTAGAATTTGATTTTATTGTATGGAAAAATTAATATTAATTAAAATGCTTATTGTGTGAAAAATAAATAAAATTATTTTTCTACATCAGGAAATTACTAAAGAGTAATGTTCAAAACATGTTATTATTAACCAAGTTATCACTTCTTATTTACCTCAATCAAATGGTATTTATAAACACAGGAATCAAACATTAAAGGACACGATGAATGTTATGTTAATAAATTATTGTTATCCAAAATTTGTGAGTCGGAAGTAATTCTCCATTACATTTATTTTATTAAAAGGAAAAATAATTAAAAAATAATAATATATTCAAAAGCAATAATATTTATTTTTCATATCTGATATCGTCAATTAAATAATAAATAAATATAAATGATTAATATTTTAAATTTCATTAGACAAAATATGCATAATATTTAGATGTGAAGATATATATATATATATATATATATATATATATATATATATATTAAAAATAAAAAATAAAATTATATTATTTAATTTTATGTATATATTATATATCATATTATTTTATAATTTAAAAAAAAAATTAGGTTATTGTGCTTATATTATTTTCATATTTATAAACAACAATGTTAATTTTATTTATTGTCTTGCAATATTTAGCAAAACCTGTACTCAGCCTAGTGGTTGTACCGCTGCTTTGTTACTCTATGGTCAGAAACTGATGAAGGAAGGCCTTTAAAATCAAAATCCAACCATGTGGGCCTTGCTTTAGTGGAGCCCATAGAGCTGCCTAAGAGCATGGGCTGACCCTTTCGCCCAAATCCAAAACAAGAAAATGATAGAACCATTTCACTAGTTCACCGATTTGGTGGCTGAACCACTGTTCAGTTCAACTCAACATCGATTCAATATAGTTCCTAGCTCAACATGTGAACGGAACCAAACCAGGCTCTGATCAACAGTTTGGCTAGTGATCATGGGTTAATCCTTTCGCCAAATCCAAATAATAATAATAATAATAATAATAATAATAATAAAGAAAAAAAGAAAAAGATAGAATCGATTGACCGATTCACTGATTTGGTACTAGTTGAATCACTAATCGGTTCGACTCCACACTAATTCAATATGTTTCCTAGCTCAACATGTGAACCAAACTAGATCAAGCTCTAATCAACGGTTTGGTTAGTCCTATCCAAAAACATCAAACATTCCTAATACTTACGAAAATACAATCTTTGATGGTTCTTTTAGAACTCCATTCATTATAAAATATATATATATAATTTTATTTTTATTTTTTAGAATTTTTCATATGCACACACACTAGAGAAAAATTCTCAAGAAAAAAAAAACAAAAACATACAGTACCACTAATAATAGTCATCAAAAGTTTGAAGATACTAGATGTATTATAAGGGTCAAAACTTCTAAGCCTTGTTCTCTAACTTATATGTTAGAAAATGAACCCTAAAAGTTTAATATCTTAGTAATGAAACTACTTAGGGGTGAATAGATAATCGTTTATCAATTAGCCTAAATATTCCAAATTTTTATTTTTACGAATTCTTTAATTAATTTAATAACCATTCAAGAATTCAAGAATTCCAATCATATGAACCCTAAAAGTTTAAGATCTTACTCTTGAAACTACCAAAAGGGGATGAATAGGTAATCATTTATTCAATTAGCCTAAATATTCCAAATTTTTATTTTTAAGAATTTTTTAATTAATTTAATAACCATTCAAGAATTCTAATCACATGAAGAGACTCATGATTTATGTGGAAAACCACACCAAATGCCTTCTAGAGATTTTGTAAATGAAAAAATTATGGGTCTAAGACCGTAAAATTATAATTCACTAATTATGAAGAATTAGATATATAGATTTATCTGACAACAACTACTTTGTGAGACTTACACCCTAATACCTACACCTGAACTCACACCTATGACGTAGCACCACCATGCACCTTTGGGAATTCCTCAACAACTTGAGGAGATGTAAATCTCACTCACAAATGCAAGAATTAAACCAAACAATTTTAGGTTAACGCAAAGTGTAATTACTTTTAGGCTTTTTTTGCACATCAAGAAGAAACTAAAAATATGAGACACATACAAACACACACACACACGTGTGTGAGAAATCCTACTAGACTTAGACTAGTTTCTAAAACCCCAAATATGTATAAAAATTAGAAACTTTGAAAACTAAACTAGGTTGTTCATACTTCAAGCACTCAAGTGCCTCAAGGCAATGCTTGAGTGCTCTCAAGCATCGCTTTAGTACTATCAAGTACTGCTTGAGCATTTGATCTTAAAATCCAATTTTTCAATTAAATCAAAATGCTCAATTACTTAATTCCCTAAAGTCCACTTTATACCACTTGTAAAAGTTATTATCTTTTTAGTAACTCTTTGTACTTTACTATGCTATCCTTGGTTGATTCAATAACAACCTTGAGTCTTCAATAAAGTGTAAGTTGTAGGAAAATATAAAGTTCTAAACTAGGATGGATGGAAGAAAATTGTCAACTTAAACTAATTAGACCAATACACAACTAGTTCAATACATTAATGAAGCAAGACTTCAAAAGCTTCATTCTATAGAGAATCTATCAATAGTGAAATTGAATCCATCATGAAAAAACATCCATGGGATCTAGTGGATCTTACACCAAGTAATAAACCTTTAAAATGCAAATGGAATTTTTAAGAGGAAGTTGAAGGTTGATGGATCAATTGATAAATATAAGATTGACTAGTAGCCAAAGGTTTTAAACAAAGAGAATGCCTAAATTTTTTTCATACATAGTCACTAGTTACAAGAATAACTCCCATCAAAGTTTAATTGCTATCTGTACATTGCATAATCTTAAAATTCATCAAATGCATGTCAAGACAACCTTCTTAAATAGTGAATTCTAAGAAGTTATCTAAAGGGTTTTTTGTCCTAAGACAATAGTAAAAAGTGTGTAGGCTTATCAAATCCATGTAGGGATTAAAAGAAACACCAAAGCAATGACATGAGAGTTTTGTCAATATTATTTTATTTAATGGCTTCAATATCAATGAATCTGGTAAATATGTTAATTTTAGATAACAATAATGATATCAATAAAATTACTAAGAAAGAAAATGTCATATTAGGAATCAAAATCTCTAAGACATATGACGAACTAGTGTTATCTCAATCACATTACATTAAGACAATAGGTAAAAAAATTAACAAATATGAAGATATAATAAAGACACCAATAGATTTATATCTATATTATCTCAAATATTGGTTAAACAATATCTCAATTACAATATTCACATATAAGTGATAGTCTAATGTATGTCATTGAAAAATCAAAATCTAGTAGGGTTACACCCAAAGGGAGGAGGGGGGGTAAATGGGTGTATTTAAAATTTTAAATGATTATTTGTATATTATAAGTAACTTTTTCCGTGCGAGTAGTTAAGGATTATCAAATCATTCAACAATAAGTAATGTAATTAAGATAATAAAAATATTCAATGAGGCACAAGGAGTTTCACATGGAAAACCCTCACATTAACTATGGAGATAAAAAAAAATCACAATGTCTAAGACCGCTAATTTAAATCCACTATATGAGATCAAGTTACACGGATTTACCTGACTGTTTTACCCTAAAGACTTACTCTTCAGTATCTACAACTTAATCCATGTCCGTGACACAGCAACCTTCGATTGCTCTAGTGAATACATTTCAGCCTCACTGAAGGGATGAAATCTTCAACCTAAGATTCAAAGTTTGAATCCTTTGAATAAGAGATTGGGAAAGGTGTGACTCATTAGGCTTTCTCCTCAAAAACTCTCTTTCTAAAGAAATTAAGATTTCTTTATTGAAATCTCTTCAATCTCTAACCCTAGAAGAGTTATAGTGAGGTATTTTTAAGCAAATATGTCAAAGAGGTTTGGTATTGTAAAGTTTCCAAATAAGATTTATGTGAAATTCTCGAAAATATCTTCCAAATCTTGGCAGAAAAGGCATGACCGCTTGAGCACACTTAACCACCGCTTAAGCTCCTTAAGCGCTTGAGCGGTCCTAACACTTGAGTGTTGCTGCCCACTCGAGCGTTCCTTGTTTCTTTCCAAATTCATGTAAAATCAATTTTCATTTATTAAAAGAGTATTGTTCCTCTTTATACCTCTTAGGAGCCTAACTTGCCACAATCAAACCTTTTTAGACGTACATGTGACTTCTTAGTTTGACGAACAACAACTCTTGATCTTTAATGGAGAGCAAGTCACTATTTAAAATGACTTATATGGTCAAACATTAAAAAGAACAAAATTTTCAGCATACAAACAAGACTAAATGTCATAACAATCTCTCTTTTTGGCAATTTTGCGAGAAAACATCGTTACATAAACCCACCTAAACTCTCATAAAGGATTTTACATAACACACATTAATGCTCAATTAAAAATAATTAAGGGAATACACTGCATCATCTTGTAGTACTTATATCCCAAACCTATAACTTGCACACATACGGAAAACTATACCAAAGGTGAATGTGTAGGATAGAATAATGTCAAGACAACAAAGTAGGATAATTGGAGATTTTGCTTGATGCATTATGAAAACATGAAAGATGAACAAATTCCTGTAGCAACACCAATGTACAAAGCAAAACTTGAGAGGAATATAGATGCATGCAAATCAACCAAACATAATAGAAGCCTGATAAGACACAATCGCTCAACAATAAAACTTAAAGGTCTATCTCCAACCAAAAAATAGGCAATGAAGATCATGGAAAGAAGATTCTATGACTTAGAATAGTTTTAGAGAAATCGACAATTCAAATAGAAATATCTTGTAAGAAACATCTGTATCAGGTATCTCTCTTAAACTTCTAAGTCATGTTTTCAACAGTTGATTTGGTTTCCAACAATGTATCAAGATTAGTTTCCTTTAATATTTCAATTAATTTCCCTAAAGAAAAAAATGAATTCAAAAATTCAAAAAAAAAATGAATTAAACAATTCAAAAAATAACTATCTCAAAATAACTAACTCCCCCTTAGGGAATGTCTCCCCCTTATTGTCTAAGAATATTAACTTTTCTCAAACTTAATGTACTCCATTTAATTAAGTGAACCACAAGGCTTAGCAATTATGAAATGTACCCTCCTTTTTTGTCACAAAAATGGCAAAAAACAAAAATATGAATGGGAAAGCCCACAAGAGAGAAAGATAAAAAATCAATATCATATGTATATATATATATATATGTTAAAAATGATTTTGGATACAATAAGAGAACAATCTAGATCAAAAATACAAAGATACATATATAACAAAGCATCGAGAGGAGGTGGAGGAGGAGCGGAGCTCGAGGTGCCCTGACAGTGGATCCAAGATATGATATATGTAAGCTAACCCTGGATCTCATGGAGTTAAATGTATTATGAGTCCATCCTTAGGTGAAAATGGGCCATGGAACCTAACATCTCTTGGGAAGTTGGGTCGATAGAAGAAAATATAGTATGAGAAGCTCGTGAAGAACCGACACAACCACGATTGGGTTAAGTCCTTAGAGCTAGCTTAGGAAAGTTTGTCTCTGGAATAGGAGCATCCTAATCCATCACTCAAAGCTCATCCTCATCTAAGGATGCCTCCTATACTACCTCCTAAGTTGGAGCCACATCCTAAAGACCATGGTGAGTAGGGAGTGTCACGAGGCCATAAATGTGAGTGCTTAGCCTAAAAGCTCCCATCCAAGTATGCATGGGAAGCCTAGACCCCCAAGGCTAGTTCAATCTCGAATCCAATGTCCTCCATATATATATATATATAATTAGAATAAAATTATTACAAATAAAGTAATTTTAATTATCATGTATTTTGTATAATGATTAAATACAAAATAAATATAAATTTAAAAATAAAATTATCAATATTTTAAAATAAAAATACTTATACATAAAACATAATTTCTTTTATGCCATTGCATACATCCAAATTAGATAAACCTATATAAAATGTACTTTTAAATTCTGAATATTATAGTTGAATGTCACAAATTATATCTTACATATATCAATTTATATAACAAAACAACCTTAAAATGTCTATTATTACTTCTTATATCATTTCTTAGAATATTTTTTCAACTTTTTATGAGTTTTAATCAATTTCCATCTCATTGATATTTTGTGTCAAAATATCTATTGATATCTCCCTATATATCCTGATGTATTCATAACATCGAGTTACTGATATATCCATAAACATTAATATTTTCATTCTTACTCTTAACTAGAAAGCCCTTCCCAAACAGCTATATTCTATTAAGATATCATGTCATCACAATCTATACCTAATCCACTTAGGTAAAAATTGGTAATTAAGATGTATCTCAAATCACTAAACACCAAAAAACTTACTTTTTATTCACTTTCTACACATTCTTATAGTGAATAAAATATCCAATTTCTATATGTTGTAGTATCATCTTTCTACGCTACATTCTATATCCCTCAATCATTAATCTTGAGTCTAATTAAAAGCATCCTATAAATAGCCTAGGATATGCACAAATAGGAAAACTGATGCTATATTATGTTATTTCAAACATGCCATGAACTGTATGATGACAAGCATGGAAACTCCATGGGAGGCTTTTGTGGCTCTAATGAAGGTAAAATTATATGTTGATTCTTGTATATGGAATATTGTTTAGCAACATAGCCCTTAAACAGACAAATATTGTATGCATTCATATGATTCCATAATCAACAAATTAATAGCATCAATGTCTCCTTGGATAAAACATTTATCACAAAATGCGTTGTTGCCAAACCCACTCAATCTTGTCATCATCACAAAACACATATGCCTTTGGGTAGGTACACAATCACATACTTGGGTTGGCATGTTGGATGATTGAGATGCCAACCAATATTTTGGATATGCATGCATGAGTTCTAAGTACATAGGAACACAAATTGAACACTTTCACCCTAATTAATTAAATTATATAAATTAAGAAAAAAAAAATTAAACCTTTTTTTAACTCAGTAAATTAATCACGGATAATACAATTCATATTCTAATGGATTTTGGTTATAATCATTAACATCAAACGATTAAGAGAAACTTTTTAAGATCAAACCAATAACTATCTTTGAATATAATAGAATCAACATGGCATTTGAAATTAAAACAAAGAGTACAAGTGACTCTATTTAACCATGCAATAATCCAATCACTATAGGTAAACATGTATGCATGGTCTAACCCAACAAGAAGTAGTTAAACTTTCTCCAACTTATCCATGGATGATTTAGTTGCATGCATGGTCTTGATGGTGTTCTCTTCCAAGCCAATTGAATCAATAACATCTTCAATCTCCTCATATTTGGTTATGAAAATTCTCATTGAAATGTCAGCCTGATCTCTAAGTGCCTCAACATTATCATCAATATTTCCATATTCATATTCAATGTTTTGCAAACTATTGGATTGTTAGGCTCAACCCTAAGTTCCTTCAACGCCTCACTGTGACGAAGAAGTCATTAACTTCACCACTTGGGTATGTACTCACATATGCAATGGCAGCAAAATTGACCTCATGTTAGGCAGTAGTATCATGGACCAAAAGAACAAGGAGACATTTTTTAGGAAGGGGTCTCAAATTCCTATTTATAATCTAGTTTTTTTTTTAAAAGGAATATTATATAGAATATTTCCTAACTTTATATGTGATTGTAATTAGATTCCTTATAGAATAAGGAAAGTTAGTTGGAATATCTCTATAAATATTCTAGGTCATGAGAAGAAAAAGTTATGAGATAGAAAGATGGGATAGAGATGTAGGAAAGAACGAGAGACATCCAGTGAAGCTAGAGAGCTCACTAGGGTGTAGATGTGAGGAAGAGTGAAAGACACCTAGTGGAGCAAAAGGGTTCATGGTTTAATGTGGAGATACAAAGGGACCTAATAATTGTATCTAATTTTTGTCCTATATGATACTCTCTCTCATATAATGGATTGTTATCTCTCATCCGTGGAAGTAGGCATAATTGGTTAAACCATGTTAAAACCTCATGCACTTTTTGTGTGATTTGTTTTATTTTTGTGTTATTCCTTTAACATGTTTAGATTGACCTTTCCACTAGCTCAACAAGTGGTATCAAAGTTTTTGCATACTCGGCAAGTGGTATTAGGGTCACAGTGTCAAGATCGTTCGAAAATTGCTTTGAGGATGATGTCGAGGATAAAATATAATATTGAACCTTTTGATGGGAAAAACAATTTTAGTATTTAGCAAAGTATTGTTAAATATGTTTTGGTGTAACAAAGACTTCTTAAAGCATTAAAAGGCAAGAAATTAGAGAGGATGAGAGATGAAGAATGGGAAGAATTAGAAACAAGAGTGATAAGTACTATTCATTTAAGTCTGGCTCTTGAAATAAAGTATAGTGTTTTGAATGAAAAGTCTCCATCTGATTTATGGAAAAAGTTAGAGAGAAAAAAAAATTATATGTCAAAATCCCTTACATAAGCTATATTTGAAGAAACAACTATTTGAGTTGAAGATGAATGAAGGAATTGATGTCGGTGATCTTATAAATAAATTTAATAAATGTGTCACTCAATTATTAAGTGTAAAGATTAAGATTAATAAGAAAAAAAAATCAAATTATTATTTTATTGGCATCTCTACCAAAATCATGAGGCAATAATGATTACGCTCTTAATTGGGAAGACAACGTTGACATCGGGTGAGGAGTCAATGGCTCTTTTAGAAATTGAAAATATTATAGCAGCCAAGTAGTTTGTCTCATACTAGGCAAGCTCTTATGATAAATTTTAAACCACATCATGGTAGGAGTAAATCATGAGGGAGGAATTGTGATAGAAAAGATTATCATTCCTAATCATGATTTTGAAAGGATATAAAGTGTTATTACTATCATAAAAGGAGACACATCAAAAGGCACTATAAAGAATTAATGAAGTACTAATGTAACAACCCACACCTAATCGTGTAAGTATTGCTCGCTCTAGGCCTAAATGGGCTCTCATAGATTTAAAACCCGTCTACAAGGTTAAGAGTAGTCCATACATATATAACCTTAGTAACTTTCTCCCTTATCCGATGTGGGATATCACAAACATCCTCCTATGTAGAGACAACGTCCTCGTTGTGTCTCACGGGATTGTGGGGCAAAACAAAAAAAACACCCCTCATAGGGCCAAACAAACCCCCACACCGAGGTCGGGGATTGACTCTAATGTCATTTGTAATGACCTACACCCAATCGTGTAGATATTGTCCGTTCTGAATCCAAGGGGGCTCTTACGGTTTTAAAACGCATTTATAAGGTTAAAAGGAGTCTATCCATATATAGTCCCAGTAACTTTTTCTTCTATCCGATGTGGGATATCACAAACACCCCCTCATATAAAGACAATGTCATTGTTGTTTCTAGGAATGGCAACGGGACGGGTTTGAGACAGGTCGCCCCCATCCTAACCCCGCCCTGTTTATTAAAAACAATTCTCATCCCCGTCCCGTTTAAAAAATAAAACGGGGCAAGGTGGGTATGGGAATTTCCCATACCCCGCCTCGCCCCGTTTAGCTTCTTTTTTTTTTAATTTTTTTTTCTAAATTACTTTTAAATTTTTTAATTACATTAAAATAAATATATTTTATAAATAATAAAATTATTATATTTTTTATAACTTATTTTATTAAAAAAAATTATTATTATCTATATATTAAAAATAGAAAAATTAAATTTTAAATTAAATTAATTTTAAATTTTAAATTAAATTTAATTTTAAAATTAATTTTATATGTAAACGGGGCGGGACGGAGCAATACCCGAACCCGCCCCGGGTTTAAAAAAAAAAAATCTCATACCCGTCCCAAACCCATTTATTAAATTAAACCTCGTCCCATTAGGGACGAGGTGGGGCGAGTACCCGAAAAAACCCGCCCCGCTGTCATCCCTAGTTGTTTCCCACATGATTAAAAGTCCAAACAGACAAACACCCCTCAAGGGGCCAAACAAACTCTCACACCAAGGTCGAAGATTGACTATAATACCATTTGTAACAACTCATACCCAATTGTGTAGATATTGTCCGTTCTAAGCCCAAATAGGCCCTCACAATTTTAAAACTTTTCTACATTGTTAAAAAGAGTTAATATTTATATAGCACTAGGAACTTGATCCCATATTCGATGTGAGACATCACAAACACCCTCTCTCTCCCCCTCCCCCTCTTCATGAAGACACAACATCTTCATTTTGTCTTATGGGATTGTGGGGCTAAACAAATGGACACCCCTCACGAGGCAAAACAAACCCCCACATCGGGATCAAGGATTGGCTCCGATGTCATTTGTAACAATTCACACCCAACTGTGTTGTGATTTTTTCCAACAAGTGGTATTAGAGCTTTTGCATACTCAACAAGTGTTATCAAAGCTTTGGTTGAAAAAATCTATGGAGGCTTTGGTTGAAAATGTTTGGAAGAGCCTTGAGTGAAAACACCTAGAAAAACTTTGGTTGAAGATGTCCTAGAGATTTGAAGATTTCAGGAAGAGTAAAGAGATTAAAGCATAGAAGAAGATTACAAAAAAAAAAAAAAAAAAGTTTCAAATGAAGTCAATTTTTCTATCATCAATAATACAAGAAATAAGAAAATTGTGGCATACAACAAGAACATAGTGCATGAAAAGAATAATGACACATGAGAAGAGTGACATGCACAAAGAAATAGTAGATTATGAAGAGATGGAAGTTTACTTCATTGGAATTTGATTTAGGGTAGAGATTGTTAAGGTGTCTCAAATTCCTATTTAAAATATAGTTCTTCCTAATTTTATATGTGATTGTAGTTAGATTCCTTTAAGAAAAGTTAGTGAGAATATTTATATAAATATTCTCGATCGTGAGGGGAAAAAATTATGAGAGAGAAAAATGGGATAGAGGTGTGAGGAAAAGCAAGAGACACCTAGTGAAGTTAGAGGGCCTACTAGGATATAGATGTAAGGAAGAGTGAGAGACACCTAGTAGACCAAAATGGCTCATGGTTTAGGGTGGAGATACAAAGGGATCCAATAGTTGTATCTAATTTTTGCCTTCTGTGATATTCTCTATCATATAATAGAATGTTCTATCTCATCCATGGAGGCAAACATGATTGGTCGAATCACTTTAAAACCTTGTGTACCTTTTGTGTGGTTTGCTTTATTTTTGTGTTCTTCCTTCAATATATTTATATTGATGCTTCCACTGGCACAACAACATTTTATCTAGCTAATGCCTATAGTGTTAGCATTTTTCCTATAATGTATGATTATATATAATTATATTTGTGTAAATATTATTTAAGAGTATCAATTGATAGATAGATAAATCAATTGATTGGGCATCCAAGAGTCTTATGTATGGAAGACTAAATTTATAAATGGGAAGTAAGAAAATTTCATTTATATGAATATAGTGTTACAACTTTTGTAACCTCGTCATTATGAAATTTAATTTGTACATAATATCCTCCTTCACTCTCCTCTTCCTCCTTCCCTCTTCATCCAAGTAGAGACTCCACAATGCAAAGACTCTCATCACTTTCATTCAACATCCTTGAACTCTACTCCAAGGTACTCTCTGTTCTAAATATGCAAATTTTGTAAAGTGAATGATGTGCAAGGTGTATATAGGCATTCCTATATCACATAAGGAAGAAAATTGGCATATATTCAACACATATGTGGTGTCCGAACCTACAGATTACACACATATCACAAATATTGTAAAGCTACATTTTCAATCATATTTTATAACCTAATCCCCCATTCCCAGGAATACGCTAAGAATTAACATTTGATTCATGTAGTTATCACCCATCATTCCATATATATGTGTATATATATATATATATATATATATATATATATCTTATTTTTAATATAATATATAATCAAATAATTTATTTTATTTTGAAAAAATATTATATCATGATTGATATTTATTTATTAATCCATTTTTAAAAAAATATTTTTCAAAATTTTCTTATAATCATAAAAGTGATTATTTTTAATTTTTTTTAACAATATAAATGTTTATATATTCTTTTCACATAGATATTTATATATTCTTTTATAAGAAAAGCTCTTGGTTTACTATTATATTTATTTTTTCTAATTAAATTATATCCTTTTTATTTCATATTTATGCAATATATCATTAAAAACACTATTAAGTCACTTTTCTAAATTCTCTTTTAAGTTCACTAAAGCACTACAGAACACTACCAAACGGCTTAAAAAGTGCAGTCTTTTATACTGTATAAACTCATTTAGTAGTAAAGTGTTCCATTTCAAATGATAAATTTAGGAAATAAGTTGTTCCTTAAAACATTTGCCTTGAAATTTACTATTTAGATTTCAAAATTACATTTTATTATTTAGAGGTTTATCTCAAAATATTAACAGATTCTCCATAAAAATACTTCCAACATAACGAAAGGCCACAGGCTAAAAACGTTTTGACAAGAACTGCGGCCAAATCGGGCTTCAATTTACCAACCAAAAAATAGCTCTACCCATTTAAATTCTCCGGGTATGAACAGTGTTCCATCAAAGTTTGATCAACTAATACAAATCATCAGCCGTACTGTAGATAATGACAAGAATTTATCTTGCATCTCAAACAGGAAACGAAAACCCTAATCTGTGATGTCAGTTCGTTTTTTTGTATTGAATTCAAAATCAGCCTAAACAGATGGTACATATCAGTTCGTTTTTTTGTTGAATTCAAACAACAAAATTTCAGACGCCCAGGAAGTCAAATATGAGTTTCCAATGCGCCAAAACTCTGATCTTTCACGACAAATCTGAAAACGGGTCACAAGAAAAATCTCCTGCGGCTTGTGTCCATCTCCGGCTAAAATTCAGGGCAAGGGAGAAGAAATTAGAGCAAATACCAACTGATTTAAGTATCAGGAATCAAATCCATACAGCAGACCGATTGGGATTGAGATGAGAAATGAATTTACCTTGTGAACCCACTCATATTCCCCGCCTTTGGTATCAAATGTTCCATGCTGTAAATTTATTAGCTTCAGCGTGAACCGAGGGCCACACTCCTGCATATTGGAATAGAAGGATAAGTTACAAGGCCAACATTTTAACTAAATAAGCTTAAAATAGGAATAATTGAACTATAACTTGGGCGGATCCAATCTGTCCCCAACCAAAGGTTTGGGTTTATGGTTTAGTGTTGAACCTGGAGCAGAAAAATAGTAAGGCAAAAATATTAGGGTTGGCCAGTGTTGAAGGTCCAAGCAACCCATCAGAACTTCAACCCGCACATTATTATTTGTTTATTAATTTTGAATTGTATTATTTTTTTATTTTATTTAAATATAAAAATATAAAATAGATGATAAAAAACTGACATTTCTCATTTTTTAATTATATTTAAATATTTTTATTTAATTGTTAAAGTAATTTTTAACGCAGATAGTTGAATTTAATAATAAATGATATATTTTTGGAGGTCCATTTACCTGGTGTGGAACTCTCAGTCAGCCTTGAGGCTTGACCATTCCTTAGTTTCAGGGGGGGTTCAAAAAGGGCTTAAGGTGAATGGGTTCAAAGATCTCTTCAGAAATTGGTGGATGGGGTATGTTGTTAATGGAGCTAGCAGTCACTGCCTTGTGAAGCTAAAGGGCCTTAAAAAGGACCTTAAGGTGTTGAATAAAGAAGTTCTTGGTAATGTTTAGCAAGGCAGAAGCTCTGTTTCTCCTCCTTCCCCCAAGTTGGCAGAAGCTAGAAGGTTGGCTTTTGAGGAGTTTAAAAAGTGGGATTTAATGGAAGAATCTTCATGGAGCCAAAAGGCTAGAGAAATTTGGTTAAGGGGGGGAGATAAGAACATCAGGCTTTTCCACAAAATAGCCATTGCTCAAAGTAGAAATAACTTGTTGACCAAAGTGAGAGTTAATGGTGCTCTTTTGACCAAGGTTGACGAAATTAAGGATGGAGTGCGTAGAGCTTTTCATACTCTCCTTTCGAAGTCAAGGGATGGGAGACCAACCATAAGGGGTTTGTGCCTTAAAATTTTAGGAAGAGACAATTCTAGGAGCTTAGAGGAGCCTTTCTCAGAGGAGGAAGTCTTTGATGCTCTCAATAGTCTTTGTGGGGATAAAGCTCCAGGACTAGATGTTTTTACTATGGTGTTTTGGCAATTTTGTTAAGATTTCATCTAGACTAAGATCATGGATTTTTTAAAGAGTTCTTCACTTAATGCACTTTTCAAAGAAGCTTAAATACCACTTTCTTGGTGTTGGTCCCAAAAAAAGCGGGCGGGCGGGGGGGGGCGGAAGCTAAAGATTTAAAAGACTTTAGACCCATTAGCCTTGTAGGGGGCTTGTACCAGTTGCTAGCTAAAGTTGTCAGACTCAAGAAAGTGGGAGAGGTGATTTTAGAATCTCAACATGTTTTTATAAAAGAGAGAGATTCTTGATGCAGCACTCATTGCTAGTGAAGCCATTGACTCTAGGTTAAAGAGCAACACTCGAGATCTTATCTTAAAGATGGATATTGAAAAGCTTATGATCATGTCAATTGGGACTTCTTATTGTTGTCTTGTCTAAAATGGGGTTTGAGCAAAAGTGGATAAGATGGATAAATTGATGTATTTCAATGGCAAGATTTTTAGTTCTCATTAACAAAGCTCCTTCGGGTTTCTTTCAGAGCTCTAAGGGTTGGAGGCAAGGTGGTCCTTTATCCTCCTATCTTTTCATTATGACTCTAGAAGCTCTTAGTCAATTGTTGAGCAAGGCTAGGAGTGATGGCTTCATTTTATGTTTTAGGGTGGAAAGAAGGGGTGGAGAGGGGATAGATGTGTCTCATCTCTTGTTCATCAACAACACACCTTGATTTTTTGTAAGGTCAACAGTGATCAGTTGAAACATTTGAGTTCAATGTTCATGTGGTTTGAGGCAATCTTTGGACTAAAAAATAATTTGGATAAAGGCGAGGTTATTCTTCTGGGGGGGATAGCTAATGCGAAGAACCCAGCATTAGTGTTAAAATGTAGAATAGGGAAGCTGCCCACTTCCTATTTGGGCCTACCTTTGGGAGCTTCGTTTAATTCTAAGGTGTGGGATGTAGTGGAAGAGAGATTTAGAAAAATATTAGCGATGTAAAAGAGACAATACCTCTCTAAGGGTGGGAGACTTACTTTGATCAAAAACACTTTATCAAGCCTTTCCATTTATTTCATGTCTGTATTCGTCATCCTAAGAAAGGATAGTTCAAGGCTTGAAAAGATCCAAAGAGATTTTTTGTAGAGAGGTGGTGCACTAGAGAATAAACCTCATCTAGTGAATTAGGATCTAATTCAATTAGGCAAGAAGGAGAGGGGTCTCAGAATTCATAACATTGTTGACCTAAACAAAGCCTTTCTTGGGAGGAGTTGGAGATTTGCTACAAAAAGGGAGCCCTTATGTAAACAAATCATGATAGGGAAGTATAGAGGAGAGGAAGGGGGGTAGTGTTTCGGAGAAGCGAGAGAAGGTTATGGAGTTGGAGTGTGGAAGGCCATCAGAAATGAATGGGAGGATATAATAAGTAGATCTCACTTTTTAGTTGGGAATGAGAGAAGGGTGGTTAAATTTTGGAAAGACTTGAGGTGCAAAAACCAAACTTTGGAAGAAGCATTCTTAAGCTTGTTCTCCTGTGTAGTCAACAAAGATGGTTGGGTGGTTGAGGCTTGGGAGGAGGATGGGGATCGAGGCAATTGAAGCCCTCGTTTCTCAAGACATTTTAACAAGTAGGAACAAGGTGAAGTGGAAACTTTGTTTCGGAAATTACAACCTTTAGTATTTAAAAGGGATGTTGAGGACAATTTGAGTTGGAATAAAACCAAGAATGGCAGGTTCTTAGTTAGATCTCTTTATTGCTCCTTTTCTAAAGGACTTAGAGATCCTTTTCCATTTACTATTGTGTGGAGGACTTAGACTCCTATCAAGGTCACTTTTTTTTGCTTGGGAAACATCTTGGGGCAGAATTTAACTCTTGATCAGCTTAAAAGAAGGGGTTTGGCTCCCCCAAATAGGTGTTATTTGTGCAAAATAGAGGAGGAACCTACTGATCACTAGCTTCTTTTTTGCCCCAAAGCAAGAATGTTGTGGAATTTGATTTGCTCCCTTTTTGGAGGTGAATGGGCTTTGCATTCCTCAATTAGAGGGAATCTATTGGGAATCTATCGGGAATCTATTGGGTTGACATAGCTCTTTCATGGGTAAGAAACGGAAGAAAGTGTGGAGGGTTGCTCCCTTGTGCTTGTGGTGGACTATTTGGAAGGAAAGGAACAGAAGGCCTTTTAATGATGTTGAGCAATCTGACCAAGTGATTAATCTTATTTTTATGCATACTTTTGTGGATTGGGCTATGGTGTATATAGAGGACCATACACTATGTAAGATTTTGTATATTGGTTGAGTTCCTAGTAAGGAGAAGGGTTTTGTCTCCTTACTTTTTTGCCTATACTAGGTTTTGTTTGTATACCTCGTGTATACTTGTTTCTCTTTCTCCAAGGTGCTTTTAATACATGTCCTCTTTTTGCCTATCAAAATAATAATAATAAATGATATATTTTATAACTTTGAAACATATTTGGCGTTTTATAGTTCATATTTTATGGCTTCCAAATAATTGTTTTATTTATTAAGAGATTTCATTCTAGAATTTTTATTGACTTCTAAAAACCCATGGGAAACCAAGTCCCGTGGGCTTGGCATAGGCTAGGAATTCCTAACAAAATCTTAAGGTGAAATTGATGACGGTTGAATATATTGATAGGCCCGTTTGATGTGAGTTAGTCTTTTTACCCACCCAAATAATAACGTTATTCAGCTTAGTTGGCTTGCAGTATGTACACCACTAGGGTTGGGCCACCATCGAAGGAAGCCTAGCTGTCTTTTTAGGAGAGGTTCCTCTAGTATATTCTTTTGCGATCTATCTTATTGTACAAATCTCCTTGTATGGAAGAGGTTTTTAGTAGTTTAGATTAGATTTGTATATCTGTGGGAAGGATTCCTCATCCCTCTCATGAAATCTTTATACGTTATTAATACAATTCTTGTTTCTGATAAATAAATAAATAAATAAAATAATAATAATAATAATGATAATTTCGGCCAGCCAACGTGAGTTTTAAATGCTAGCAGATACTGGATATCATCACTATCAGGTAACAATATCCTAATAAATCAAATAAATTAAATGACATGAACCTGAAGGCGGGCAACCACTTTTCCTTGAGAGCTTTTCTCACCCTTGGCATCTTTGTCTTTGTTACCTTTTGTATCACCTTGCTTACTTTCTTTGCTTTCAAAAATATACCTTCAGACAGAAGCAAAAATGTTTATAAGTAATACAAAACCTTAAAACAAGTTTTGTACCTCAAAGTACAGCACACTCTACAAAAGAATCAAGACAGACCGATGATGGCGGAAGAATATAAAATCGCGCTGATTGTGGAATGTCACAACTCTACGCCCACGAAAGTTTGGAGCTTGAGGAAAAAGTGATTGTATCATCCTAGGTGATGCATATCAAAAGGATAAAAAAAAAAAACATTAGATGGTTTTGATGATTGTAAATAGAGTGCAATCTATGAACTACTTCCTTGATTATATATAAAAGAAGATATTAGAACCAACCTCCCAATACGATGACCCAAACGTGTTGTGAAGTTATTCAGCACTAGCTCAGGTATGTGACTAGTTGGGTTTCCATGATTCTGCAAAAAATGCAAATAGAGTTCAATATATAGTAAAATCAAAACCTCATGCATAACACTCCCGCACCTTCACATACACATACATGTAATATAATGTTCAATTTTCAGAAAAGTTATTAGCCAATAAATTTCATTTCTCTTATTTCCTTTGTTTCATCAAGGAGTTACTGTTTTTCAGATCTTGCTAGTGTTAGTGCCTTTTGCAGTAGAGCAAAAATAGAATAAAAAATAAGAGAAATTATATTAGCATCAGCACTAAATTCCTAATACTCAACTTTCTTCACTGTAGTCCATATCTTATATTTGATATTGGCTTTCCTTATTTAAAGATCAAAAAGACACGCAAAATTTTTTCTGAGGTACTTGTAAACATGACAGGTTGCTTACAAATAATAGGGGGGGAATAACACAACACATAAAAATAAATAATCATCCATTACTGATCAACTAGGGTGAGCATGCTATGGGGTATGTATGCTCAAACCTGAGTGACAGAACCATCCAGAAAATTCCACTTGTGCAAACTATATATAAAATAATTTGTTTTATGGGCTTTTTCATGTAGTTTTTTATGTCCCTGTGTTGGGGGGTGTGGTTGGTTGGGGGTGGGGTTGGAGGGGAGGGTCATTTTGATTGAAAAAATATTTTAGGGTTGTTTGAAAATAAATAAGCATGCAACTTTTGAAGTAAAAAACAACAAACCTTGACATCCTTGTGTAAAACAAGTTTTGAGAGCTTGAAATGGGCAGTAGGTCCATCTGGTAAGCCAATGATTAGAAGAGCATCTATAAAACAACCACCAGAAAAATTCATATTAATGAATTGTTTGTTTCTGATACAAAAACAAAAACAAAAACAAAAACACAAACAAAACACACACACACACACACACACATCAACTGATAATTAGAAATTTTATGCTGACAAATATTGAAAAAGAGGATGTGTCTGATTAAAAAAGAAAACATTTTCAATTAATAGTTTAGAGGCAAATAAAAAAATAAAAAAGCCAAAGAGCACAAATCAAACAAAAGTATAGTCAACCTGGTTCCCTGCGATTGGTGTGAACAACTATAAGAGAAGTGAAGTCCTTGATTTTTGCATATTCTACAATCTGCAGAAAAAATAAAATGATATCTTAAATAAAACATTGATATCAGGTAATAAATTTTTCAGTACCATCTTTTACAAAAAGATGCACAGGAAAAGGCAGAGAGAGAGAGAGAGAGAGAGAGAGAGTAATAACCAGCACCTTTTTCAGGTCATAGGTTCCTCTCTTATAGTAATGAGCATTTGGGATCACCGATAGCAGTTCGGATATAAAAGCAGGTCCTCTCTGCATGTCATGCAAAATATAAACCAATATTGACCTAAACAAACTGGAAATTAACTACAAAAAAAACCCTGAAATGTGGGAAAAGGATTAAAAAAGTGACTCATCATTCATGCAAAAAATCGAAAGTGATTTGAAAATCACAGTAAGAAGGAAAGAAGACATACAGTAGAATTGAAGCGGCAGGTGGTAATCAGTATCTTTGGATCAGATTTCCGATTCAGAATTGAACTAAACTCATCTGCATCATTTCCAGCAAATAGCTGCAAATGAACATAGATAATGGGATGTCAATCATGGCAGCAGTATCTATTTTTTCACAGCTAAAGATCAAAGAAGAAAATATTATAATGAACCATGAAATTTATGCATTGACTAAAGAAATATTACAAACTACAGAGGTACCACAAACTGATTCCCAGATTTTGAATGGGTATTTTTCTGTAAAAGGCATCTATGATTGCCAAGGACTTCCCTACATGTTTGTATCATATGGGAACTCCATGGAGGAGTTAGTGGAGGACATTTGGACAAGACAAGAGTATTGCTTTAATAGAGGATCAATTCTTTTAGTCTAGTCTGAAGAAAGATGTTCAGAATAGAGGGTTATATACACCACTACCTTTTCCAACCAAATCTTGGGAAGGCTTGAGCATGGATTTGGTACTTGGACTACCAAAACAGGGTTTTGCTTCCATGCTTGTTGTGGTGACCAATTGTCCATAATGACTCATTTTATACTATGGAAAGCACTTCTTCAACAACATAATTTGATTACAGGGACTTCCAAACTCCATTATTTCTAATTGTGATGATGAATTAGTGAGTGATTTTAAACCTGGTTGCCCAAATTAGGCAACAAACTGAAAACCTCAAATGCATTTCATCCTCAAACTCATGCCAATCAGAAATTGTCAGTAGCTGCTGCATTGCTAATCTCTTGCTGTGCCTTGTGAGGGATCACTTGTAAAGTTAGGGCAGCATCTTACCACAAACTAAATTTTCTTTCAATAGCTCTGTTAATTGCACTACTAAATGTTGAAGTTGATAGATATTAAAGCCTTAAATAGCTCATTGATCTTGTACCATACTTCTTCTTCTTCTTCTTCTTTATTTTTATTTTTTATTTTTTTTGCATATTACAACTTTCAATAGTGAGAATCCATTGTTTCTCTTACAGGTGAGTCCTAGAAAGCCTATATGAAATTCTAAAATTTTTCTATCTTCTCTTCTTTATATTCTCTCCTTTTCCCACTTTGTAAATTTTTTTTCTTTGTGCCATAACTTTAACTACTATTTCCCACAAATCCAAAAAGAGTAGACCACTAGCTCACCTTACTTCAGTGTACACAACCATCCTAGGACCATCCTACATCAATGCTCCTCAACATCAACACAAGTAACACTATCTAGGGGATGAGAAAAATAGTAATTTCCAAGAAGAACCATAGAGAAGAATCCCCAAATCATTTTAAGGGTTAGCTAGTGTGTCTCATGGGTACAACTCAAAGCCTTGTGTTAATCTCAGTCAAAATATCTCATAGACCCTCCTGGTACCTTCAACCAAGGAATAAAACATTGGCACTCACAAATGTCAAACACGTAAAATATATGGAAATATTGATGGGTATAATTATATCAATATCAATTGTGAAAAAAGTTGCAATTAGTATCAAAACATGGAATTATTTTTTAAATTCGTAAACAAAGAGAAGTACTGAGAAGGAATAAGAATCTATGTCTAGAAAGGAGAAGACCTCTCACATCCTCAACCGTTATAGTGAAAACATGGAATTCTAAATGTAACTTTAAAAGGCTGCAAAAGACATTACTGAAAGGGATGAGATGTCTCTCAAAGAAAGAGTAATCTGTGGAAATTTGATAGGATAGTTCATAAAACTATAGACTTGGCCAAAGCTTTAAGGCACTCCATCTATTATTCATTGATTAGTGGATAGCTTGGCCAAACGAGACACCTCTTACTTGGTATCTTTTTTGGGGCATTTTTCACCACTTTGGTTCTACTATATTTTTCCTTCTTTATTTTTTCCTTTTGGGTAGATATATACAATTTTGAAGGATAACATCATTTTATACTGATTTTTCATTTTCCATGAGATGCAGACCATTATTTTTTTAAGTCTTACTTTCAGATATTTTGTTTTAATACAAAAAGTAAAAAATTGTCACTTTTATTTGAAACCTAAAGTCTAAATGGCACTTTCACATCAATTTTTTCAAATTTTATAGATAAAAAAACAAACGCCATAGAAGTATTTGTTTTCTATCCAAAAAATAGAGATGTTAATATAAAAAATAGAAGAAGAGGATATTGTATGTGTATGTAAAAAATAGAAGAAGAGGATATTGTATGTGTATGTATGTGTTTGTTGTGGGAGGTTTAAATGTATGTATGTATATATTCCAAAAAATACAGATGTTAATATAAAAAATAGAAGAAGAGGATATTGTTTGGTATATTGTGGGAGGTTTAAATGTATGTATAGAAAGGGTAGTAAAATAAAAAATGTATGTATGTATGAATGTATGTATGATAAAAAATGGGAGAGAGAGAGAGAGCGAGAGAGGACGAGAGAGAGTGCGAAGGTGAGTGCGATGGTGAGGAAGGGGAGGAGAGCTCGGCGCCGCGAAGCAGAAGGAAGGAGTACAGCTTCATAGTGGAATCCAAGGCGTTCGAGATTGTTGTGGATGATAGAAAAGGAAAAATCCAAGTCCTCATTGTGGAGAAGAAGGGAGGGGTTTCGTCATGGGTCCGATTGGGATCGGACAGCTTAGGGTTTTTCTTAGAAGGGCTGAATCTCTGTATCAAGGATGAGAAAGAAGCAAAATGGGGAAGGGAATGGAAGGAGCAGGGGAGAATGTACTCTATGACACGAGGGATAAACAGAGCGGGGGGGTTTATACGGCTAGGGGTCTCCGATCTAGAGAGGAAGCAGTTCTGCATCTTCATCCCGAGAGGTAGAAGGGATAAAAGGGGGTGGATGACCATGGCGGAGAAGCTTAACCAGATGGTAGGTTTTCTTGGCAAAAAACCAGAAAACCAGGAAGGAAAGGCTATGGAGAAGGCTGTTGGGGGAAGATCGTATGCAACAATAGCAAAACAATCACTGTCGGGTAACCCAAATGCAATCGTAGTGAAAGTGAAAAGGGAGGAATCAATAGGATTGTTAAAGAAATTGGAACATTGTGTTGTGGCGAGTTGGAAAGATAACTCAGGGGGAGAAGATAATCTTGAGAAGTTGGGGCAGCTTTGGGCAAAGTCGTGGGAGCTTAAAGGTAGCTTAGGTTTGGCTAAGTTGGAAAAGGAAAGAGCTCTGCTGGACTTTGAAGATTTGGAAGAGGCTAGACGTGTTGTCTCCTCTGGGAATCGCGCGATGGAAGGAATCCAGGTAGGGTTGGAGTACTGGAGTCCTAGGAGTGGATGTTGGGCAGAGGAGGAAGAGAGAAAGGAAATTTGGGTGAGAATAGTTGGGCTCCCAGTCTCGCTATGGAGTCCAGAGATTTTGAAGAGAGTGGGGGACACATGTGGCGGTTTTATTACAGTCGATGAACAGACGAAAACGATGGGCGAGCTCCAATGGGCCAGAATCTTGGTGAGAGTGAGAGGAGAAACTAGACCGAGTATCCTGGAAGTCGAAGCGGAGGAGGAGGTTTATGTCGTGTCCTTATGGTGGGAATGTCGTCCGGTGTTAAGGAGGAATCGCAGACAAGAAGCCGGTCGTCATAGCAGTGAGGTTAGGGGTGAGGAGGTCTCACGCGCGGAGCAGCGAGTGACGAAGGAGTGGGTGAGCATGAGGCTCAAGACTCTGAACCCGTCAGATGAAGGGACGGGTGAGCAGGGGGTCGGGTCGGTTCGGGTTGTGGCCAGTGCAGCTATAAGCCCGACAACCTGGACTGGGCTCCAACTGGTAAAATGCATTTCTTAAGCCCAACCGCGAGCCCAAAGGAGCCAAGGAGGGTTGGTGGGCCTGGTCTGATGAGCGGAGCCATGGGCTTGAAGATGAAAGGTGTGGCTGCAAGTGAGATTGGCCCAGAAGTAGGTCCGTCATATAGGGATGAGGTGGGCTGCTCTGCTAAAGGCCCAGATTCGCCGAAAGCCCGATTGTCAAACAAAGGCCCAATTTACTCAAAGGGATGTCCCCAACAGCCCGATCCAGATGGAAAGCTAAGGGAGGGCCCAACTTCCTCAGCAGCCCAAGACCAAAATAATCTTCAGGAGACGAACTTACTGTTGACATGTCTCGCTTCAAGTAATCCCCATGAGCCAGAGCCTTTTGTTGCGCGGGAGACTAAGGATATGAGGAAGCTACATGGAGTGGTTAGGATATCAGAGACGGATAAGGCGCTTGAAGAGGAATCAATGAGGTATGGAATGGAGTCGTGTTCTTGGGGGAAAAGGGTTTTGGGGGCCTCTCATCTCAATTCTATTCTTTTTGATCGGACTCCGGGGGGGGAGTTTTTCGATCATTCTGGGGACTGGAATGAGGAAGTTCGGGCTGATAATACAATGTGGTTAACAGTGTATGAGGCTTGTAATGAAAGGAGCAATGGCTGTAAGGAATTGGGAACAAATAAAAGTAGCAGTAACAAAGGCAGGGGGATGGATGGGGTCGGAGACACATATGATGCCCAAGCAGAGAGAAGTGAGTCGAAGGGCAAATGGGAAGAGAGTGATTTGGCGAAATTCAGCCAATTCCTGGGCTTCCCCACGGAGGGGCTGGAGAAGGAAATCTTGAATTTTCTTACCAAAATCAGAAAAAGACGGGAGAAAATTCATAGCAAAGAGCTACTGGAAAAATCCAAGTTTGAAAGGGAGTTAAAAAGACTGGAATGTTCCATAAATTATGAGGGGGGGATTAAACAGAAAGGCTCGGCACAAGGCAAAGGGCGCCAGATTGTGATTGTCCAATGAAGGTGAAAATTCTGAGTTGGAACGTGAGGGGAGCAAATGATAGCTCCAAAAGAAAAGTTATTAAGACGTTCATAAGGAACCAGAGGGTGGACTTAATCTGTATTCAGGAGACTAAAATTCAAGCTATGTCGGATAGCATTGCGAGAAGTATAGGCTCCGAGAGATTCCTAGATTGGAAAGCTGTGAATGCGGAGGGGGCTTCAGGAGGAATTCTTATATGCTGGGATAGAAGGTCTTTGGACATTCTAGATTGGGAAGAGAGTTAGTTTACGTTATCTTGCAGATTCCGGAACGTAGAAAATGGGGCTATCTGGGTTTTTACGGGAGTGTATGGCCCGTTCTCCAAAGTGGAAAGGGATGCATTATGAGATGAGTTTGGGGCGATTAGAGGGCTGTGGGAAAACCCTTGGTGTTTAGGGGGGGATTTTAATATCACTTTGTTTCCGAGGGAAAGGAGTAGCCAGAGGAGAATGAATTCAGCAATGAGGAAATTTGCTGAAATTGTGGGTGATCTTGGGCTGGTGGATCTTCCCCTTCAGGGGGGAGTATTTACTTGGAATGGGGGCCAAAATAATCAGGCTTGGGCAAGATTGGACAGGTTCCTTGTGTCCCCTAGCTGGATAGACCAATTCAATGGGATTAATCAGTGTAGGTTGCCCCGTCCGATATCCGATCATTTCCCAATCACATTAGTGGGGGGTGGAATAAGACGAGGCCCGACTCCATTCAGATTTGAAAATATGTGGCTTAAGGTTGAGGGTTTCAAAGATCTTGTGCACAGCTGGTGGCAAGGAATTGAGGTTAGGGGCAGTGCTAGTTACAAATTGGCTACTAAGATGAAGGAAATCAAACAGAAATTGAAAGTTTGGAATAGAGAAGTCTTTGGAAAGCTGGAGTGCAACAAATCCTTAGCCTTGCAGCAGGTGGAATTCTGGGATAGGGAGGAAAGTAAAAGAATTCTGACTGTGGAGGAAACAGAGCTTAAGAAAGCAAAGGAAAACTATAGAAAATGGGTGATTATGGAGGAAACTCACTGGAGACAGCTCTCAAGGGAAATATGGCTAAAGGAGAGGGATAGAAACACGGGCTTCTTTCATCGCATGGCAAGCGCTCACCGTAGAAATAACTCTTTGAAGAGAATTAAGATCAATGGAGAATGGCTGCTAGAGGAGTAGGAAATCAGGGAAGGAATTGCTAATGCGTTTCAAAATTTGCTTTCAGAAGATATGGGGTGGAAGGCGGACATTGGGAGACTTCAGTTTGATCAGATCAGCCAACAAGAGGCTGAGAACCTGGAGAGGCCCTTTACAGAGGATGAAATCCATGTGGATCTGATGGAGATGAATGGGGATAAAGCCCCTGGTCCGAATGGCTTTACTATGGCATTTTGGCAAAGTTGTTGGGAGTTCATTAAAGAGGAGATTCTAGAAATGTTCAAGGACTTCTACAAACACAGCTCGTTCCTCAAGAGTCTCAACAATACTTTCTTGGTGTTGATCCCCAAGAAAAGTGGGGCTGAGGACCTTGGAGACTTCAGACCTATTAGTCTCCTGGGGGGGCTTTACAAGTTATTGGCTAAAGTACTAGCTAACAGACTGAAGAAAGTAGTTGGTAAGGTGGTTTCCACTTCTCAGAATGCCTTTGTGAGGGGAAGACAAATTCTTGACGCTTCTTTAATTGCAAATGAAGTGATAGACACGTGGCAGAAACGAAAAGAAAAGGGCCTTATATGCAAATTGGATATAGAGAAAGCTTATGCCAGCATCAATTGGAAGTTCTTGCTAAAGGTGTTGCAAAAGATGGGTTTTGGGTCTAAGTGGGTGGGGTGGATGTGGAGCTGCCTATCCTCAGCTAAATTTTCAGTGTTGGTTAATGGAGTGCCTGCAGGATTCTTCCCTAGCACTAAAGGTCTTAGACAAGGAGATCCTTTGTCTCCTTATCTCTTTGTTATGGGAATGGAAGTGCTAGATGTTCTTATCAGGAGAGCTGTGGAGGGGGGGTTTTTATCAGGGTGTAATATAAGGGGTGGAAGTGGCCCCCCTTTGAACATCTCTCATTTGTTTTTTGTTGACGACACAATTATATTCTGTGAGGCCAGAAAGGATCATCTAACTCATTTAAATTGGATTTTATTATGGTTTGAAGCGACTTCAGGCCTAAGGATTAATTTAGCCAAGAGTGAAATCATTCTAGTTGGAGAGGTGGTGGAGATGGAGGAGTTGGTTGTTGAGCTAGGCTGCAGGGTGGGGTCTTTACCTTCTCAGTACTTGGGTCTTCCTTTAGGGGCCCCTAATAGAGCGCCTTATATATGGGATGGGGTGGAAGAGAGAGTAAGGAGGAGACTAGCTCTTTGGAAACGGCAATATATTTCTAAAGGCGGAAGAGTCACCTTAATAAAAAGTACTTTGGCTAGCATGTCAATCTATCAAATGTCTATTCTCAGAATGCCCAAGGTCGTTGTTAGAAGGATTGAGAAAGTGCAAAGGGATTTTTTGTGGGGAGGGGGAAATATGGAGGGGAAAATTCATCTGGTTAAATGGGAGGTGGTATGTACAAACAAGGATAAAGGTGGGTCAGGACTTAGGAAGCTAGCTTTGTTGAACAAAGCTTTACTTGGCAAGTGGATATGGAGGTATGCCTGTGACAAAGATAATCTGTGGAAACAAGTGATCAAGGTGAAGTATGGGCAGGAGGGTCTTGATTGGAGGCCAAAGAAGGCAAATGGGGTGGTTGGAGTAGGGGTTTGGAAGGAGATTTTGAAAGAATCAGAGTAGTGTTGGGACAACATGATATTCCGAGTGGGGAAGGGCATCATGATCAGATTTTGGATAGATGTGTGGTGTTTAGAATCAGCGTTGTCTCACTGTTTTCCTCATCTCTTTGGTATGGCTGCGCAAAGGAACTCAACGGTTGAGGAAATGTGGGATCAAAATTCGGGTCAAGGAAATTGGAATCTAAATTTCTTGAGGGACTTCAATGATTGGGAGTTGGATTTGGTTGGGGATTTTCTCCATATATTGAGGGGTTATAAACCCTCATTGGAGGAAGACTCAGTTCTGTGGAGGCAAGGAAGAAGTGGTCAGTTTAGGGTTAAGGAAGCTTATAGTTTGTTGACGAAGTCTGATGATACAGGTTTTCCTTCAAGAAGCATTTGGGTGGCAAGGGTGCCAACTAAAGTTGCTTTTTTCGCATGGGAGGCGACATGGGGGAAGGTGCTTACCTTGGATAGACTTCAAAGAAGAGGTCTACAACTTTCAAATCGTTGTTTCTTGTGTGGATGTGAGAAAGAAAGTGTAAATCATATCCTTATACATTGTACAGTGGTTAGAGCTTTATGGGATATTGTTTTTGGTTTAGTTGATGTGAAATGGGTTTTTCCAGAAACTGTAAAAGAGGTTTTAGCTAGTTGGAGGGGATCGTTTGTGGGAAAGAAAAGGAAAAAGATATGGGATGTCATTCCATTGTGTATTTTTTGGACGGTGTGGAAGGAGAGGAATAGATTAGCTTTTAAGGGGGGGGGGGGGGGGGGGGGGGGTGTTGAACGTTCAAAAGTTAAAAGAATTTTTTTGTCTGTAATTTGTGGAGTTGGGCCAAATTATATGTAGGTGAGGAGGCGTTCTCCCTTATAGGGTTCCTAGAGTGGGTAGCTTCCACTTAAAGGGAGGTGATTCTTTTTGTCTTTGTTTTTTGAGGCCTTAGTTGCCTTGTATACTCCCTGTATGTTTTGCGGCGTTTTGCCTTTTTAATGCATATCCTTTACTTATCAAAAAAAAAAATGTATGAATGTATGTATGCATGTATAGAAAGGATAGTACAATAAAAAATGTGTATGTATGTATAGAAAGAGTGGTACAATCAGAAATGTATGCATGTATGTATGTATAGAACCGGTGGTACAATCAGAAATGTTTGCTAAAGTACACCGGGAGTATACAAAGGGAACCTAGGGAAAAGGACAGCGAAAGGTGGCAAACAAAGGAAAACAGCACCTGCCCAACAATTACTTGACTTCTAACCAATCAAAAAAATCAATTAAAGACCTTATATATGAAGCCTAACACAATCCAAAAAAGAAAGCAAAAAAGAGGATTTTAGCAATTGATCTTAGAATTCCACATCTTCAAACACCCTCCGATTTCTTTCATGTCAAATGGTCCAAAAAGGAAACAATGGGACAACTAACCAAGTTTTCTTCCGCCTTTTTCCTACTTGAGCCCCATTCTAGCTTAGCAACATCAGCCTAACTGAAAAATGCATCACCCACTAGAACCTAAATAAGGAAAAAATCAACAGTCATAGGAAACCAGATGTAACACAATGAAGAAGCATGAGGTCCATGGATTCCTCCTCCCTTTTACACATAAAGCATCTATTTACTAAAGACACCCCCCTTCTTCTAAAGGAAACATACAAGTATCAATGAATCATCCATAGTTAATGAATAACACTAATTTACCATGTGATACATTTTGGGATAGATCAGGATCTCAAAATTTTTATGTTCAGAATGATAACTTGTCTGATATATTGATAATTTGTCAATTTTTCAGATCACACCTTCAACTACACTTTAGTTCCAGTTATCAATAAATAAATTATCATTATTAGAATCCTCCAAACACAAAGGTAGAATCATGAAACAAGCTAATAACATCTACCAATCTTTCAATCAATTGAGTTGAGCCATGTACTAGTTTATTGTTGTCATCCAAGCTTTGAAATATGTTTGAGTTGAGATTTCACTGAAGTAACAAGTATCAAGGAGAGCTATTATCTAATTTATGGAATTCTGCATTTGACAATAACTTAAGATCGTGGAAATCATATCCATCATGGTTAGGTTCATGTTCCTGATGTCAGAAGTTTGTAGTCATCAGATTTTACTAGAAATAGGTAGACTTTCATTAGCATCAATCCTCTTAGACAGCTGATGATTTCCTTCCAGAAGTTTGGGTTTTACCCTCCATATAAGGCCCCATGAGACCAAAAGGCTCTTTTAAATCTGAATTCTGCACAAACCTATGTTCAACGATCTTCAAAACTGCCATTAATCAACAACTGTAAGATCTAGATTCCTTTGTCACTGCAGCCAGGCAGATGTAAAAGTAAAACTCCTTTCAATCTGTCACCACAGGCAATTATGTACCCTACTTTGGATTTGAAACTAATCAGCATTTGCAAATCCACCCACTCCACACAATGCATCCAGACAGCAATAATAGAAGAATACTAGTTAATAATATTCTAATGCATCTCATTTTAGTTATCAACACAGACTCATAGCATACTCAAACTACTCTTCTTTATCCTCTTGATGCACAAAAAAATGAGAGCTAACTTTTGCCAACTTCCCAGGGTGATCCAGTGTCAATCTATACACCTCCCTCACTTAGCAATTTTGACAGAAAATAAGTTATTCCAAACCCCAACCACACAAATAGCCACTTCAATTTTTAACAACTCATTGCTTTTGGCCAAATATAAATTATTTATAATAGTTTGCCAATCCAACCTTGTAGACTTCCACAAGAATCTCCACCAAACTTCCTTAAGTATGAAGAATCTGATCTCTGCATGAGAATCCAATATTGTCCCTTTCTAGATGAATTATATAGTCCATTGTGGTATTTTTTTTCCATTTGGCTTATTTTTTTATCTTTGAATACCTATATACATGGGTTGAATCCCATATGGTGCCTTTATATTTGTATGTTCTATTGATGAAATATCCTTCCAACTTACTCTTACATGATCCTAATGCTTAGAAAAGTAAAACAGAAAGGTGTATTTTTAAACTCAGAAGTAGCCAAGTCTTGCCATAAGGGAATAAAAAAAAAAGGCTGGCTTGGCCTCCAAACCACTTTTACAACCATACTTTCCTGAGCCATAAATTGAGAGGCTAAACCATGATCATTACGGCATCCTATTATTTTTTCCAGAAGAAGTTCTAAAGCTGGCTTTTCTCCATCAAAACACTAAATCCTTCAATAATTTTAGAAACTCTAAAGCCAGGTTGCACAAAATTCCAACATTAGAAACTCATGTGAAAAACATAACTCCTGCTTTAAGTTGAAGCAGATGAAAAAATGTGAAAAAATTTCTTTCTTTTTGGTATATCCCATACTGCACATCATTTGTTATACTACAAAAGTGCAAATAAATTCATCTAAGTAAAATTGTTAGATATTAAATAGTCCAGCATTGATGTCTTCAGACTATAGCTATCATTCCATATAGCCCACAAGAAACTACTAAATAAAAACACAATCAGTTATACAATCAATTTTAAAGAGAAATAAATTCAGGGAGAGATTGAATGGCAAACCTCTTCATCATCAGGCTTGCAAACGGTCTCATCAAACTCTCTGGTGTTCTCAATAGTGCGGGGGATCGCCTTCACAGGAGGCTGTAGAAGGAAGGAAGATATAACAATTCAAATTAAAACCTCAATCTTGAAAATTGACTACCTTCAGGTTCTTTGTATTAGTACCATTATTATTAAGATAGAATATAATTATTATTATTATTATATTCAAGTTTTTAATTCCTTTAAATGAATTATCAAATCAAAAGGTTAGGGTATTGTAGAAAGGACCTCCTCACCAAGCTCAAGAGCTCTCTTCTCAGCAGCTTCACGAGCCTTTGCTTTTTTACGCTTCTCAATCTTCTTTTGGTGCTTGAGCTTTGCATGAACAGCACTTCTCTTGTCCTTGTTCTTTATCATAGATGGGAGTATTTGTTTCTTTCCTCCAGCTACTTCATCATCCCCCCCAACTTCTTCTCTCTTCTTCCTCTTTGCTCCCATTACACTCTTTGATCTTCTCCCAGTCCTACAACAGATAAAAAAGAAAGAAAAAATTGAAAATAAAATTCAATGCTAGCCTCACTTTTAACCCAGAATCAAAACCAGAACATGAGGAAAGGGGTTTTACTATTTGGGTGCAAAACAACGACACCTTCAAATCATAAGGTTAAAGCTAACCCTGCCAAGCTGACTTTCAGAACCTGGCATAACTTGTTGAATTTATTAGACAGCAAATCCCCATTCCCTTAGTGCAACTGACCAGGCCACAACTAATTTGTAAACAAAGAATTGAGCTTGCAATCTAAGAAAAGGAAGCTTTACCAAATTAAATGAACTACAGTCCACAGCCAATCAAATAGTTCCTAGATACAATGCTTAATTATGGCCTGGCCATTGAGTGAGTGTGAGAGGAGACAAACCTACTTACAGTCATATAAATGAACATAAATGAATGAATTCACCCGTAGTTACTTTGAATCTCTGGCTAAGCATGTCTAAACTATGACGAACTGAATGAGTGAAGAATACAAAATTTTCTAGAAAAGAAAAACCACAATCACAGAAACATGAAATGTCACTCAACCGCATGGGCCCCTTTCCTTCCCCGAATATCAAAACAAACAAAACCCTGATACTATCTTCAGATTCTTAAGCATGAAAGAAACAATGAACAATAAAATTGAGTAAAGGAAACAAACATAATATTCACTTAGGAGGAAAGGAACCAAATATTATTTATATAAAAGTACAAAGAGTTTGTAAACTTTTTTCTTCTCAAAGTACCACTATTATATAAATTATTTGCACTTATATTTCACATCTTCATTATTTAGCATAATAATCATTAATAAATTCACCTTAAAGATCATAATATATGTACATTTTAACCAGGGAGCCTCACCATGGCAAGGTCCTTTGGACCCATCCATGGTTACCAAACCCCAGGGTTACTGACTGTACCCATCACAACTAGCACTGGGATTCCAAGATTCCTGGTGGTAGGAATCAAACCGAGATCATGAGCTTCTTCCACATATCCTGATACTCGCCCCTACAACGAAGCCACGCCCTAATAGGCTCATTTATTTTGCACTTTAATGCTCTTCTTTTTCTTTCTTCAAGATAAGAGTGTTTGTTTTTATTATTTACTTATTTATTTGGTTGGTCTTCCTTTTCTTCCAAAGGCTTACATTTACATTGGGATTTGTTCATAGCATGGTAAGTACCATTAATGTTTCCATGGTAAAACTAATGAATGTTTTTACTCAATCAAATTGTTTTAATATATAATCCTACAAGATAATTTTTTTTTTGATAAGTAAAGAGAAGTATATTAAAATGAAAGAGGAGACACCAAACTAGTGCCCTCTAGGTATACAGGGAGTATACAAAAGCAGCCCCTCGACTCTAAACCAAGGTAGCGGGCCGAAACCCCTACCTATAACTAAAGTCTAGCCACTCAAAAAAGCTAACAAGAGACCACGGGCTCAAAACTATAAACACCCTCACCCATGACCACAGATTACATACAAAAGAATGTTTCAACCTTTGGATTGACAACACCTCATTCCCAAAAGCCAACAAATTTCTTTCCTTCCAAACTGACCAAAATATACATAAGGGGGCCATTTGCCACGCCTTTTTACGGATTTTCCCCACAAACGCTCCATGCCACCCAAGGAGAGTTTCCTTAACTATACCAGAGAGAACCCACTCCACACCAAAGAAAGAAAAAAGAAGATTCCACAATGCCCTCGTCATAACACAATGGAGTAAAAGATGATCCACCGTTTCTGCTTCAGCAAGACAAAGAAAACACCTATTTGCCAAAGAATAACCCCTCCTCTGGAGTTGGTCTAAAGTTAAGATTTTGCCCTAGGAAGCTTCCCAAGCGAAAAAAGCTACCTTTGGAGGCACACACACTCTCCAAATACCAACATAAGGGAACAGAGCAGAACCACCAGGCTCTAGAGTAGAGTAGAGCGACTTGACTGAGAAAACACCACTTCTAGATGCTGTCCAAACCATCTTATCCTCGTTCTCCCTTTGCACCCTAAAAGCTTGGATTTTTAGCATAAACTGTTCCATCATCTCAATTTCCCAATCATTAAGCGCCCTTGAGAAAAGAGGGGTCCAACCATCCCCTACACCATCTGGGTTCCACACTTCCGATACCCAAGCGTCTTTAGCCCGGGAAATGGCAAAAAGAGAAGGGAAGGACTCGTAGAGAGGCTCATCTCCACACCACTTATCATTCCAGAATCTCACTCTCCAACCATTGCCCACACGGAAGGCTAAACTGCTATACATACCCAACCACTCCGTTCTAATAGCTTTCCAAAGCCCTACACCATGCCTCCCTCTTTCGGCCTGAGTACACCAACCCCCCTCCTCTACACCATATTTGTGACTGATCACTTGCTTCCACAAAGCCTCACTTTCAATGGCAAAACGCCAATTCCACTTACCCAAGAGAGCTTTATTCATCAACGCTAAGTTTCTTACCCCCAAACCACCTTTCTTCCTTTCCAGGCAAACCAGATTCCACTTAACCAGATGAGGCCTCTGATCAAGAGCACCTCCCCCCCACAGGCAGTCCCTCTGAATCTTCTCCAACCGCATCCTTACTTTTCTGGGCAAAAGGAAAAGAGACATGAAGTAAACCGGCAAACTAGAAAGAGTGCTCCAAATTAGGGTGAGTCTTCCCCCTTTGGAAATATACTGTCTCTTCCACATAGCCAACCTTTTCCTAAACCTCTCTTCAACACTATCCCATACCACCTCTGATTTGAAAGGTGCCCCCAAAGGCAATCCCAAATAACTGGAAGGCAAACCACCCACCTTACAACCCAACTCCAGAGCCAAATCCTCTATGTCATTCACCCTCCCCACCAGAATAAGCTCACTCTTCTCCAAGTTAACTTTCAACCCTGAGCAAGCCTCAAACCACATGAGAAGCCAACTTAAATACGTCAACTGATCCTGAGACTCCTCACAAAACACCAAGGTGTCGTCCACAAAGAGCAAATGAGATATCAGAATCCCTTCTCCACCCCTACCTCTAGCCCTCCATCCAGATAAAAAGCCCCCACTGATGGCCCTTCTCATTAAGCAACTAAACACCTCCATAGTAAGGGGATAGAGGGTCTCCTTGTCTCAAACCCCTTGAGCTTTGGAAGAATCCGGAAGGAGAGCCATTTATCATAACAGAGTATCTTACAGTTGAAATACACCACTCTATCCACTTAATCTATCTCTCCCCAAATCCCATTTGCTTTAGCACAGCCAACAAGAACTTCCAGCCAACATGATCATAGGCCTTCTCTATATCCAATTTGCACATTACGCCCCCTTGATTGCTTTTCAATCTGGAATCCACAACCTCATTAGCAATCAAAACTGCATCAAGAATTTGTCTACCCTCCACAAAGGCATTTTGGGGTTCCGAAATCACTTTTCCCATAACCTTCTTGATTCTATTTGCCAACACCTTGGCCAACAACTTGTAAAGGCTTCCCACAAGGCTAATCGGTCTAAAATCTTTCAAATCTTCTGCACCTCCCTTCTTAGGGACTAAAACCAAGAAGGTTGCATTTAGGGATTTTACAAATCTGTCGCTTTCATGGAATTCTCTAAAAAAGCCCATAATTTCAAACTTCACCACATCCCACCCAAAAAGCCAGAACGTCATTGTAAAGCCATCTGGCCCCGAGGCTTTGTCTTTGCCTAGGTCCGTAAGAGCTGCTAACACCTCTTCCTCCAAGAAAGGAATCTCCAACCCCTCAACCTCACTGTTATCTAACCTCATAAAAGGGATCCCGTCGACACTAGGGCGCCACCCCTCTTCCTCCTGGCACAGCTCTTGAAACGCCCCCACCACACTGTTTCTTAAGTTATTTTCCTCTGAATGCCAACAGCCATTAACTTTCAACTTGGACAGCCAGTTTCTTCTACTATGAGCATTCGTCATCCTATGAAAGAATTTGGTATTATTGTCCCCCTCCTTCAACCACAACTCCCTAGACTTTTGCCTCCAAAAAATCTCTTCCTTTATCACTCAAGACTTGTAGGCCTCCCTTGCTCCATTTCTTGCTTCACAATCTTCCATATTTAAAGCAGCATATTTCTCCTTTTCATCCCAATACTCAATCTGCTTAAGAGCTTCACCCTTTTTAGCCTCAACTAACCCAAACTCTTCTTTATTCCAAATCTTCAGAATATTTTTAAGGGCCCTCAATTTAGCATATAAAATGTAGCTGGATGACCCAGTAAAATTTAAACTCCCCCACCACGTCTTCATCTTGTCTTTAAAACCCTCCTCCTCCAACCACATGTTCTCAAATCTAAAAGGGGAAGGTCCCCTCTTCAGCCCTCCTCCTTCTAGGAGGATGGGGAAGTGATCCAAGACAGGTCTGGGGAGAATGCCCTGCACAGCACCATTGAACAAATTATCCCAGCTATCCGTCACTAAGAACCTATCCAGCCTAGACTGGACCTGGTTATTCAAACCCCCTCTCCAAGTAAACGGACCCCCCCTCAAAGGGTAGTCCCTGAGCTCCGGCTCCTCTAACACTTCTGAGAATCTCCTCATAGAAGCTGTAAGACCACCTCCCCTGCTACGCTCCTCTGGAAACCTTACCAAGTTGAAATCCCCTCCCACACACCAAGGGTCACTCCATAACCCTTTAACTGACCCAAGTTCCTCCCAAAACTCCTCTCTATCACCACTCCAAACCGGCTCATACACACCAGTGAACACCCACACAACACCATCCACACAATTTTTGAACCAGCACGAAATTGAGAGCACTCCTTCTTCCCATCCCACCAGTTCCACCACCCTATTGTCCCAAAACACCAAAATACCCCCAACTGCACCCCTAGAGTTGACTGCTCTCCACTCTATATTTCTTCCCACCCCCAAACTTCGAACAAGCCCCGTAGTCATTTCTTTAATTTTAGTTTCCTGTACACAAACCACATCCACTCTCTGGGATTTAAGAACTGACTTGATAATCCTCCTTTTATCCCTATCATTAGCCCCTCTAACATTCCATGACAGAATTCTTATCTTTATTTACACCCTGATCCTGAAGCCCCTCCAAAAATACCCGCGCTAGATCCCATTTTTGCCTTTTTGTAGCTAACAGTCCACTCCAACTTCTTGAGTTCCCTACTGGATTTTGAAGATTTTAAACTTGTCTTCCTAGTCACCCCTTACTTGCCCTTTTGCTCAATTCTCCCCTTCATTCTCCTTAAGAGATATAAGATTTCCTCTTCGAAGCCTTCCGTCGGCATCCCCAAACAGTGATTGAATCTCGCAAGGCTGCTAGCACTCCACCCTTCCCCACTTCCCCCTTCTTCTATGTGACAGGCATCCTCTTCCTCACAGAGACTCATAAAAACCTCCCCAACTGGTACCAGAGCTAACTCCTTTCCTCTTTCAGCGTCACCCGAGTCCCGAAGATGTCCACTCCAGTCTCCGCAAGCCGACGCGGCTCTGTTTCTCCCCATTCTAGTCTCATAACTACCCAACTCCCCTTCCGCTCCGAAAACCAACCCCTCCGAAGCCCCTACAGCCTCGGCGTTGCCCCAAAAAGAAGAAGAAGAAGAGTAGGAGTATCCCCGATGCCCCAACTCAGAAAGAGGAGAAGGACCAGCATAATACCTGGAAGCCTCCTCCATCAGAGCTTCGTCGGTGACTCTCCATCCACGCGGCGTCAACTCGACAACAGCTTCAACTTGGACAGCCATGAGCTTCGGTTCCATCCCCCCTTCAACCTCCGCGGGAACTGATGAAGCCCTAGCCGAGGAGGACCGCTCCACGAAACCCATACCAGAAGTGGGCTTAGAAGCCCCCCCCCCAGCCCGCCTTTTTAGAACTAACGGGTAGTGGGCCTTTGGCCCAAAACATTTCCTCACTTAAGCCCAAATCTTCATTACCTTTTAAAACCTGCCCCTTATCTTTTCTGGGTCCAAACCCACTATTAGAAGGGCCCAAATCACCTGCAAAAGGCCTCCTTCCCTCTGCCGCCTCTGCACCTGCCGCCTCACCTTGTCCTCTACCACACTCAAACTGCTCCCCTGTCCCTCGAGCCTGCAACTCACTTTTACCATTTTGAACCACTCTCACGCTGCCACTGGCACGTGAATCCCCCCCCTCCCTCATCCCTAACCTCCCACCTCTCCTCATTAAACCAGGCTGATCTTGCTACCACCTCCGAAAACCATGGAGGATTTTCCCACCAGAGACTCACCGTCCAACAACAATTCCCGGCTACCACCTGCAACGTACCCTGTCTAATCTTCCCAGGAGCTCTCACCAAAATACGAGCCCACTACAGCTCGGAGAAAAAGGTTGTATCCTCATCCACAGCTATGAATCCCCCGCACCTCTCTCCTATACTCTTGAACACTTCTCTACTCCAAAGGTGAAGTGGTAGACCGACTACTTTCACCCACACTTCCTTTGGGTGGCTTCCATTTCTGCAACACCCCACTTCAGGTCCCCATTTCTGCAAGAAAAACTCTCTCATCTGAAGACTTCTACTACCCCTTAATAGCACCCAGTCCGCTTCCACTTTATCTTCAAATTCGAACAACACTAGGGCTCCACCCAAACGGGAGATTTTTAAACCTCCCTTAAGAGACCACCTTTCATACGCCCACTCCTTCAATAATGACAAAGACGGAACGGCCTCAACACTATCACCAAAACATCCTACCAGGTAGCGACTAAGTTGCACTTCCCTACTGGTCAAGTCTCGCTCACCAACCTGCACCCATAAAGCTTCCCTTAATACCCTTGTCTCCATTCTCACGGCATCTGGAAAAACTCCTTTCCCTTTCTCCTTTCCTTTACCTCTATAATCCTCCTTTACAAAGATGGAAGTACCCATTTCAACATTCCTCATGGGTTGATTAGTAATTCCAAGGGCTCTTAGCTTCTGAGCCAGCATAAACCACCCTCCTACTAAGCCCTTACCTTATGGGAAAACTAGACAAAACCTCTTCGCCTCCACGTCCCTCACCGAACAAAGCAGATACCTACCTGCAACATTTGAACGACACTCCAACCTATATTTCCTTCCTCCTTCTTCCCAAACTCTAAGGCGCCTCGAGCTTGATTCTTCTCTACACCAATCTTCCACTCCTTCCAACAAAGAACTGAAGCTCTTTTCACCAAATTTTATCCAAGAAGAGAAGCCTTTGCTTCTTTCCAGAATAACCCCCCTCAGTTTGCCTCCAATCTCTTCAATGGAGATCTCAAATGTCTTTGATTCCACCGCAAACCAGCTCTTACCCCCCTTCGGAGCTCCTTTCCCCTCAGAGAAAGCAGCCATTAGCCCCAAATAGTTATATATAACTATAATATACCTGATTACATACAAGAGGAAAAAAAGAGCATTCCATCCTACAAGATAATGTTCCTAGATAATTAATTTTATAAAAATTCTAGATTGAGTTGTAGTCCCAATTTAATTTTTTTTTTGATAAGTGAGTTGTAGTCCAAAATAAATCCTAGAATTCAAAATTTTCAACAATAGCATTAACAAGCTGAAAGCATTCAAAGAAAAACCCTAGCCCTCTATTTGGTTTCCAAGAAAATAGAGCAATAAAAGAAAACAACTTATTTCTCATCTTTTGCTTCCAAAAAAAGGCCCCTCAGCACTGTGAAATGTCAGTAAAGTGGCATGTTTCTGTATTCCCAAATCATTCATTGGTGAAAATTTTATGATTCAAATTATTGTCAGTGAAAATTCTATAATTCAAAATTTTAATTACTTTTTTCATATTTTCTCCATATTCAAACAAAATCTATTTTTATACCCAAAAAAAAAAAATATTCCAAATAGCTAAGATAATTAATCTAACAAAAATTTCAATCTGAGTTGTCATCCAACTTGGCAATAGTTCCACGGTTGTTCAAAGAGAAACCCTAGAATTGAAAATTTCAAGCAATAGCATAATCCAACTTATAAAACACTCAGAGTGGAAATTGAACCCATGTTTGGTTACAACAAAATGAAGAAAAATAAAAGAAAACCACATTTTGATTGCTATGTTATCTCTCTCACTTTCCTTGCTAACAAAAATAAAAATAAAATTCAAAAACTCTTATCAACTAAGCCCAAAGTCTAATGAATTTTAGATAAAGTGTAATCTTCTATATTTTTTAACCCTAGATGGTGAAAATTGTACAATTACAAAATTTCTTCCATTTTCTCACTATTTGATTATATTTAACGTAAAAGTCTATTGAGTGAATTGGGAATAGAGATTGGAACAATACCTTGAAGTAAGAGATCTACCAAAATACAGCCCTTTGGAGGTTGAATGCTTTTGCGTAAACAGTGATCAGGGGTACTAATTAAAAAAAAAAGAAAAAATTAGAAAGACCACAAGAATGGTAGAGTTAACATTTACAAAAGCAAAATACTAAGAACTTACTTTATGCAAATAGTATTTGTGATTTTTTTTTTCACTAATTTTATCTATATCCCTCTAAAATATAGTTTTTCCTTTTTGTTATGACAAGACTTGGTATATAAATAGTCTTTAATTTAATTTTAAAAAAAACATGAAATGAGTCCAAACACAAAGCAAGGCAACAAACACATTCCACAAGTCTAACATTATAACAAACCCCCACTAAAATCAACAAAACCTTAAATTACATACATAAGAAAACTAAAGTCAATAGTTAAAATTACCTATAGAGTATGAAGACATTGAGTTAACATCCTAAGTCGATTCAATTAAAGTGGATAGCTTAGTAAGATAATTAAAAAAAAAGTAGAAAATAACGAATTTTCTAAAGCCAAGTCAATTCAATTAAAGTGCAAGCAGCAAAACCTTAAGGTTAGATAACAACCTAAGAGCAAGCAAAAGAAAATGAGAGAGAAATTCAAAATTACTTCATATACATGGTTTTCAAAAGCATTTGAATCCATTTCATGACAGTGAATCAGTGATATCGGATGTTCTCAGGATTGGCCTTTTTGATGGATTTGTGATGATGAGTTTGTTTTACAGGTATGCAAAACCACTAGAGAGAAAGGCATGTAATATCTAGAAAGAATAATCAATATTCAATCATGCAAAAGAAATGGCATTAACACTCTAGCAGTTGCCACAAGATCATTAGAAACCTTAGAAAATAAATCAATTGACTTTCATTATGGTACATTGTAGAAACATCAGAAAGAACATTCACATTGCTGCTCATCCTTAAGAAACTGGAAATTCAGATTCAGAACATTGTTCTCAAACATCAAACTAAGAAAAGCGTAATTAAAAAAAATGATAAGATAAAGCAAATACAGGCACTTGGGCTATGAAAACCCGAAACAATGGAACCATTAGGCAAACACTTTTGTACTGTGTTTATAAAAAACTGATATCCAATAATCTCTCTTGCAAATGGATGGTACAATCAACAAGCAACCTTATTGTTCGAGAAAACAAAACGCATTCAGGAGAATGCAAAGCTCAATTCTTTTAATAGAATAAATAGCTATATCAGGCTTACTTTGAAAACTGATATCAAGAGCAACACGAACACATACAACCAACTTGGGAAAAAGGAAGCACATAGAGAGATTCAAGTCCACCTAAAAAGCAATCAAAATCGCATTTTTGAAACTCATTTACCAATTAATTAAGATAACCTTAGACCACACATTTAAAGGTTTCACGCTTCCATTTGTTTCCTGAGAAAAAAATATACAAAATTTGAAATAGTTTCACACTGTTTGGAACTTCAAAAATCAAAAACCTTCCCTCAATTGTTTCACTCACTTGAGGTGAGTTTTTCATATTCTGAGATATCAAAAGCCAAAAAATAAACAAAAAAAAAAAAATCCAAACACGCCAAATCTCAAAATTCCAAATTCCTTTCCTTGGATATCTCAGCAAAGAAACAGGGGGCAAAAGAACAAAAGCATAAACAACCAATTTAGCTTACAGGAATTTAGCAAAAAGAGCGTACCAGTGAAGATAGTGAGAAGGCAGAGAAGACGTAGATGAAATTGAGGAAGAGCTGATAAACCCTACGGAAAAGCTGAGAAACCCTAAGGAAAAGCTAAAATAAAAATAAATACTCCCGCAATTATTTATTTTGTTTTCTACCCTTTTTCAAAAATTTAAAAAAAATGAATAAATTAATTTTATAAGTGTATACGGATAATTGGAAATGACGTCACAATTACATATAAAGACTACTATTATTCCTCGTAAGATTTCAACACAGGTTTTATTTTGATGATGTAATATTTTATTTATTTTTAAATGATATTAAACACTACCACATGTCTTGTGATTAACGATTTATTAAGATATAGGTGAAAATAAGATTTTTTTTTTTTTTTTTTTGGCATTTATGCAGCATTTTAAATTTAAAAAAATAAAAATGAGAGTTATAAAAATATTTTAAATTTGATAATAGTTAAAAAAATATTTCTAAATTTTTAAAAATAGGTGAAACATCAATTAAAATGGAGTTATATTATATTAAAATTCTCTCTTAAAAATAATTTTAATATATAAAGTTAAGTCTTAACCGTTCATGCACACAACAAATTAATTTTGTCTAATGAACTCCAAGCATAAAAATATAGATAATTCCGGTCTAATTCTGTCTAATTTATTCAAAAATTTAATCATAAAAACACAAATATTTGAATCTAAAAATAACTTTTATTAAAAATATATCTTGATTATAAAGAGTTGTTGAATATAGGTTTGTTGACAATAAAGGGATGACTAAAAGAGATGAATACAAAAGGATTAGAAATTTTGAAAGAGGAAATGATTACAAAAGTAATAGAGATAATTTTTTAGAACACTCTATGCTTTAACTCTTGAACTCTCAGGATTTCCAACTCTACCTTGTGAGGAGTTTGACTTTTCTATTTATAGATGATAAAGTCGAACTTGAGTTGATCTTGAGTCTTCATGCTTGAAAAATTTTTGAAATCCATCACCACGTGTTAGGACAGCTGGAGCTTTGGGTTTTGAAGTCTATAGAAAGGGGGTAAGATCTCTTGGGCTTTATTGTATCATAACCATAATACAAACAAATTTTTCCTGATTATTTTTTACTATCTTATTTTTCTTTTTTCATTTGACTCTTTAATTTGATATTTGTATAAAGAGCTAAACCTTCATTATTGATTAAAGTAATTAATTCTTCAATGTTAATGACTCATAGGGAATTCTTCCATTATGAATATTTCTTATTCTTTGTCTAATCTTTTCTGCAAATAAAGTTGGTAAACCAGATATAAATTTTTCTTTCCAATAATGACTTCCACAATCATGTCTTGACTTAACTTTAACTAAAAACATATCTTTATACCACTTGAAATCTTGAAGTTTTAGACATCTAAGATTATTAAGGATTTCAAAAGTTTTTTCTTGAAAATAGATAGGATCTCTTATAAAATGTTTTGTTATTGCAAATATTAATGTATTCACAGCGTCTTCTTTATAAGATTGGACTGATGTTTCTTCTTCTTTGATTATTGTCTTTTTTGCATTCAATATGTATTCTCTATCATTTTGACTCAAATAATGATCCCACAAACCTTTAAGTAAACCAGTGAATCCTATGACTAAGGCACCAACAACATAAAAGTTAGAATTACTAGTCTTGATTCTATAAGCATTAGCAGTCATCATCATTTCATGAAGTAAATTAATTATTTGATGTTCACTCAATCCATCTATATTCCATTCATAAAAACTACTACCATCATAACTAGCACTTAATTGATAATTTATTTCTTCTAATTGAACATCAGAAAAAGAGGGTTTTGAATAATAATTTTTTCTACATCCAAATTTCAAATTCCCACCTCAGGACCATGTGCTTGCATGTTGTATGGTTGTCTTTTGAGGCTCTATCTTGTGTCTTTCGTCCATTTTGTTTGCATTGTAGGGAGTCAGTTTAGGAGTTAGTTGAGTCTGGAGTCACATTCTTGGAGGAGAGTTGGAGGTCGATTAATCAAAGCAGATTCACATCAAAGTTTAGATAGTTTAGTTGAGATGTCCGACGAGCCAGCTTCCACACTTGCTTCTATTCAGGAGTTCATGGCAAGAGTCAGTAGACGCTTGGATAAGATAGAGAGCTCTTGCCAGGATCATCATCCAGTCAGCATTAGCACTGACGAGACAGTTCTCCATGCATCTTAGACAGCGTAGGTTCTTCCACTTGGGACTTCACATGGCATTCCATTCTATCTATTAGATCATTGTGAGACTACTCCACCACCTACTGCCACAGTGTCACCTCCCATTGTTACTACTACTGATGATACTAGATTGGCCAAGCAGGAAGCCAGGGTTGAGAGACTTGAGTTCAGGATGAGGCAGATCAGATTACAGGATGGAGGTTTCACTTGGGATGATAGGGATGACATACCGGCAACAAGATTGCCCACCAAGTTTTGGTTGCCAGACATTGAGCATTATAGTGGGATTGATTGTCCTAAGATCCACTTGAAACTATACAACACAGTCATCAAAGCACACGGAATAGATGATGCACAATTGGTGGCCATTTTCCCTATGTCACTTAGTGGGGCAGCTCAGAGATAGTTTGCCTCAGTTGAGTCTTCAAGGACATGGCTCATGAGTTTCTAACTCAATTTGCTTTCAGTACCAACATTGATGTATCTAGACAAGAGTTGGAGGCCACCAAACAGAGGCCAGACAATTCTATTTCTTCCTTTGGCAGTTATTGGAGGGCAAAGGTGGCTAGCAAGATAGACCGGCCTAAGGAGTAGGATCAGAGTGATATGGTTCTTAGGAACCTACAATCGAGGTTTTCTAAACGCCTTGTGGGCATTCCATTTTAGGATCTTAAGAATCTAATTCATGCAGCTTTCAGTGTTGAGGAGGCCATTGCTCGAGGATTATGGACAGATATTGCTCATTCCCCTGACAATAAGGGGAAGAAGCTGGTTGGATCATCTAGTAGGTTTGGAGAGGTTGACACTATTAGTTATCAACATCAGAGGCCCGCACTTCACTCATCTTACAGGCCTCCTACAGTTAGAGCTCATTTATCTCATCCATAGTATCAATATCAACCGATTTATGTTCAACAACCTTACATTGCTCAGACTATCATGCAGCCACGACCACCACATCCAAGAGCCACTACTCCCCTGCCACCTAGACCATATGCACAGAGGCCCGTGAGATAGTTCACTCCATTGGGCATGACTTTGACTAAAGCTTTTGAGAAGCTTAGAGACGCTGGTGTGATTGTTCCTTTGAGTTTATGTGTTAGAGAGGGTTCGTATGGGAGCTTCTTTATGAGATTCTATCTTAGTATATATTTTGGGTGAGAGTATGAGTCACCCATTCGATTTTTGTGAGAGAGGCAAGCGACTTTTCTTTAGGATTTCTGGATCCTTGTCATATTTGTCATTACATCCATTTTTATGTGACCTATCTCCATGCTTTGATGCAGGTTGACCATCACTCACTTTTCTATCTTTTTGTCTTCTTCTATCTTTGTTTTATTCCTCCATTTCACTCTTTCTGATCTGATTTCTTTCTATTCTCATCCTAATTGATGTTTGACTTGGGTTTAGCATCCACACTTTATTCTTGCTTATTCGCTATGTCCATTCCGTTATCATCACTTTTCGTGTAGGAGTCCTTAGGTTCGTGACTCATGATGTTTTCTACGCATTACATCTCATGCATGAGGGGTATGGGGATTATATCATTGGGATCTTTGAGTCTAGTTTCCTTTTGTTTCTTTCACCATATTACCTTAGCCTACGTTACGTCCCGTGTCTTAAGACTACCCTGAGGTCATGACTTCACACATTGTACTTGATAGCTCACACATGGGCAATACTTGAGATTGTTTGGAGATTATTTCTTGGAGCATGATGGATGGGGAGTTGTGGGATGACCCTACACTGGGGCATAGCCATTTCAGAGAGCATTTTTATTGGAGATACAATCACTTTACTCGATATTCTACATTGGGACACACTCCACTCATTGATGGTTGATTTTTTAGATGATGCTTTATTTTGAGACATAGTTGCTTCAGAGGTTGTGCATGGTAGACATAGCAACTCTATTATTTCTTGTGGAGCATGAGGTGATTAGGGTCTATTGGGGTTATATTGGTATATTCATTTTCAACATTGAGAGATGAGATTGACCTTATTATGATGACACATGTTGAGACATAGCCCTTTCATTGGCGATGAACTTTGATTTATCTTAGAGCATAGACACTTCAGATGGTTTATACTAGGGCATAGTCACTTCATTCACATTCATAGAGCCCGAGGATTCTGATTCACATAGATTATGTTGAGATGTTTCCATTTTTTGCAGTAGTAGGATGAGTTGAGATTGATTGATTTGTTGTCATACGCTAGGGCATGGTCCATCTCGGCAGTTGTCGATTTTGATACACTACTTTATACTGGGGCATACCCTTCTCATCAATGGTGGATATTTGGGGTGATATGATATACATTAGGGCATACCCATCTTTTGGAGAGTGATCAGTTTGATTCTTTACATTGGAGCATCTAACGGGTGATATAAAGATCATTGGATTGTTTCATGTTGTCCTCATTGCATACTAAGGCATAACCACCTAGTTAGATGTTTTGATAGCGAGACTTGACTTTCTATTTATGATTGCTACTTCTGATAGATTATGGAGCTATTGATACCTTGGGTTTAGTCTTCTCAGCATACTTGGATGATCTCAGATACCTACCTACCTTTCATTTCGTACTCAAACATTTCACTCTTGATACTTTCATGCTTTCTATCTTACCAGGGTCTGATCATCACCTTCTTTTATCCCACACATCTCACCATGACACCTGACCTCACATCCTTCTCTAAATTAGAAGAAGATGTAGATTAGTCCTCGATTTCTTTGGATGTGCTTTCATACATCTTGTGGAATTTAGGTTCAACATATTCCATGATGGCAAGGCCTGATAGATTGTTGATTTATTAGTATTGATACTTTCATTTTAATAGTTGGCATGTTGAGTGTTGATTTGCTTGCTCCTTGCATTTTGAGTACTGGTCATCATTGTTTTTATTCATCGATTAGTTTTGTTTTGTCAGCATGGTATCACGATACATGGTCCTGTTTGGCATTACCTATTCGAGGTTAGACATTTTCATTACATGATGGATGAACATATTTCAGAGCACAGTAGTTTTGAGGCATTTTGTATCTTAGTTTGTTCACCGTTACATGTTGGGGCATACCTCTCTCTACGAGAGCACCATACCTTTTAGCAAAAATTCATTCACATTTTGATCTAGTTACTGGCCCTTGTGAGTTGCATACTAAGGCATACATTTCTTCCCTAGGATCATTGAACCTTTCATAGGTTTCATTATCTTTTGACCTAGTTGTCGATCCTTATGAGTTGTCATACTGAGGCATATCCCCTCCGACCGAGTTTGCTTGCATCGCTATCTTAGTTATCATTTGGCTTTAGGCCACTTGACAAGATCTACCATCTTCTTATCTTGTCAATTCAGTTTGAGTTTGGATTTTTGGGGCCACACCTATATAAATCAGTCATCTTCCTATCAGTTTGTATTCAGTTCGAGTTAGGACAACACCTATATCGATCAGTCATTCATCTTGTCAGTATGAGTTTGAGTTTTTGGGATCGCACCTATATCTATCGGTCATCATCTTGTCAGTTTGAGTTTGAGTTTTCGAGACCGCTTCTATATCGATCGGTCATCTTCCTATCAATTAAATTCGTTTTGAGTTTTTCGGGACTGCACCTATATCGATCAACCATCTTCCTATCAGTTCAGTTCGGTTTGAGTTCTTCGAGACTACACTTATATCGATTGGTCATCATCTTATTATTTTGAATATGCATTTTTGGGGTCACACCTATATTGATCGGCCATCTTTGTATCAATTCAGTTTAAGTTTTTTGGGACCGCACTTATATCGATCGGTCATCTTTTGTGTCAGTTTGAGTTTTCGATGTCACACCTATATCGATCGACCATTTTCTTATCAGTTCAGTTCAATTTGAGTTGTTAGTTTGAGTTTGCATTTTCGAGGTCGCACCTATATTGATCGGCCATCTTTCTATCAGTTCAGTTTGGTTTGAGTTTTTCGGGACCCTACCTATATCAATTGGTCATCATCTTGTTAATTTGAGTTTGCATTTTTGGGGCCGCTCTTATATCGATCAATCATCTTTCTATCAATTCAGTTTAGTTTAATTTTTTCAGGATCGCACCTATATTGATCGGTCATCTTCCGTGTTAGTTTGAGTTTCTGGGGCTGCACCTATATCAATCGGTCATCTTCCTGTCAGTTTGTATTCAGTTCGAGTTTGGACCGCACCTATATCGATCGATCATTGTCTTATGAGTTTGAGTTTGGGTTTTTAGGGCCGCACCTATATCAATTGGTCATCTTTCTATAAGTTTGTGTTTAGTTCGAGTTGGGACCGCACCTATATCGATTGGTCATCGTCTTGTCAGTTTGAGTTTGGGTTTTTCGGGCCACAACTATATTGATTGGTCATCATCTTGTCAGTTTAAGTTTGGATTTTTGGAGCTGCACCTATATCAATCGATCATCTTCCTATCAATTTGTGTTTAGTTCGAGTTGGGACCACACCTATATCGATTAGTCATCGTCTTATCAATCTGAGTTTGGGTTTTTGGGGTCGCACCTATATCAATTGGTCATCTTCTTGTCAGTTTGTATTCAGTTCGAGTTTGGACCGCACCTATATCGATCGGTCATCGTCTTATGAGTTTGAGTTTGGGTTTTTGAGGTTGCACCTATATCAATCAGTCATCTTCCTATCAATTTGTGTTCAGTTCGAGTTAGGACCGCACCTATATCGATCGGTCATCGTCTAATCAGTTTGAGTTTGGGTTTTTGGGGCCGCACCTATATCAATCGGTCATCTTCCTATCAGTTTGTATTCAGTTCGAGTTGAGACCACACCTATATCAATCGATCATCATCTTGTCAGTTTAAGTTTAGGTTTTTGGGGTCGCACCTATATCAAACAACCATCTTCCTATCAGTTTGTATTCAGTTCGAGTTGGAACCGCACCTATATCGATCGGTCATCGTCTTGTCAGTTTGAGTTCAGAGTTTTGGGGTCGCACCAATATCATCCAACCTTCTCATAATGGTTGCAAACTTTGCTTGGACATTTAAACTCTCTGGTAAGGTATACACTCCCCTAGCTCTTGTCCTATTCATTGTTCTACCTCTAGGTGGTTCCTTGACAATTAGTTCTTCCCAACTTCTAGATACCTCGGCAACATAATCAAGGAATTGAAATGCTTCATCGAGGTTTTTATTCATGAAATCTCCTCTGATGGTGACATGCCTTCATAGAAATACGATACTAGCATCCAGTTGTCAAATCCGTGATGGGGGCATGCTGCAACTATCTCCCTAAATCTTTCCCAACATGCAAAAAAATTCTCATCCTCCATAGCCTTGAAATTCGAGATCCCATTTCCAATGCACTGGTTTTATGTGTTGGAAAGAATTTCTGTAAAAACATTGATTGTAGATCACCCCAATTTCTGATACTATAAGGTCTAAGACTATTTAACCAAGTCTTAGCTTTATCCTTCAATGACAAGGGGAACAACCTCTTGCAGAAAATCTCCAAAGGAGTGTTGGCTTCTTGAAAAATTGAAACAATGTCCTCAAATTCCTTGTTGTGAGAGTATGGGTTTTCATTTTTTGTCCCCCTAAAAATGGGTAGTTGAGGCACCACTTGAGGTCGAATGGTAACAAGATCGTGATTTGGAAGTAGTGTAAAACACGATGGTGTGCTCAACCTGGGAGGATTTAGAAACTCTCTCACAATTCTTTGGTCCTGCATAGGTGGTCGTGGCCTGTTGTTATGGTTGTTGGATTCTTCAGTGTCCTCCATATTTGGTTGAGATTCCTTAGCTGTTCTTTGAAGTCTACCTGAAAGATCTCTTTCCCAACCAAGCATAAAATAGAAGAAAATATATATATATAAAGAAAAACAAAATTAAAAGAACTAAAACAAAGCAATGCACTATATCCTAGTTATGACGGTTGCCAATCCCCAACAATGAGGCCAATTTCTTGACCGAACTTTTCTATTGTACCAAAATACTTAGTCTTTTTACGTTGCAACTCTAGTCATGAAAAACTAGAGAAAGAGTCACTACGACTTTTGTAGTATTCCGAGTATCATCCTCAAGGACTGACTTATGGAAAGTGTCAACACTAGAATAAATGAATTGCTTTCGTTTAAATCCTAAAGTGAAACACAATATGAGAATAATTTGAAACAATAAAAAGAATTAAATTAATAACAAAATGGATATTGATTTTAAATTCAATTGATTCAAGTTTAGGGTTTTCCACAATCCAACCAATGGTATATAAATTAGAGAAAACAATGGTCTTTTAAGTAATATGATCTTAGGGTTTTGGGATCCTTGGCCGCTCGTGATCAAGTTAAGTTCTATAACTCAAAATTGCATCTGAAACCTAATTTTTCCTTTTTAATAGAAATTATTAAAACCATCAAATGAATGAGATTGATTACTAATTTAAGATTTGACTTTTTAATCATTTCTACTCATTATAGCTTTGTTTTGGGGCAAATAACGATAGGGAAGATGAAGATAACTAATGATCAAGAATCACTAGTATCGGGTTATAACCTACTATATCATTCTCTAAACTAACTCACAACGATAGGATAAAAAAAAAATGATAAATTGTCACCCAACCAATAATTAATTTCATTGTTATAATAATTTTCCCATTGTCCCTATAGGTTTCCTAACCCTTAGGTTTTTATGCTTCAAGCCCCAAGTTGGCTTTTAGCCTCTCATGGGGGTGATGTCACATTCACAATCCATAATAGGGTAAAAATCCATAATTTGAATCAAAAGAAACTAAAAATAATATATTTAATAAATAAAAAAAAACAAACCAAAGTTCTCGTCTTCTTCCACTTTCAATGTCAAACTCTCTGGAAAAAGATCCAAGATCCCTAAAACCTAGAATTAAGAGAGTTTATATATATAATATCATCAATTACCTAACATGTGACACAGTCTCATTGGCCACTTATTACAAAATAATTTTCTAAAAATGATTAAAAATAATAATAAAATTGTGATTTTTAGTCATATGGGGTCCACTTAGGGCGGATGGAATGCCCTAGATGCAATTCCCGAGGTAGAGGAGGCGAAACATCAAAGTGGCAGTGGGTGAATTCGAAATTGGTGTCATTTCGAAGTGGATTTCGAATTCATAAGTTAAATTTCCAAATCATTTCGAAATGACCATTCAACTTAATGCAGTTTTCTTCAAATAGACATAACTTCTTCATTTTAGCTCTGATTTTTACACCGTTTAAAGTATTGGACTTCTGACTTCCCGAGCTTCGGAAATATATATAGCATGTATAAAATTGACTCAAAAAAGTGCTCTAAATTTGTCCTCAAAGTTAGAGTATATATTGTCATCAGATTTTTGAGTTCTAAATTTCCATGCAGCTAAATCTTTCTTCATGCCTCATTTCCCATGTTTTCTTGCCTTCTTTCTTACTCCATAATGGTCATTTCTCATCTTTCAAACTCATGATATCCTCTTCTTGCATTTCCTTATGGTCCATGAGTCTTGACTCACTTATTTCCTCATTTAGCCCTTTCTTGATCTTTCAAAATCTAAAGTGATTCAATTTGCACCATTTTCTTCCCTTGAACTTGAGATAAGTCTCCAAAGTACAAATTAAACTTATGGATAAGACCTTAGCATTGATTTAGGTCAAGTTGGGTGGTTTGAATGTCCTTTGTTGGACAAATCATAACGAATATGTGTCATTAGAGCACATATTTTTACTCCAATTATCCTCCTCAACCTAAACTTTGCTAGTCCCTAGCAAATGAAAAGAGTAAAAAAAAAAAAAGGAAAAATATGTAATGAGATTAAACCATATTGACTCAACATAACATGCTTCGCACACAAGATACCCAAGTAGACAAATTTCCTAGAATTGAGCAAGATGACATAAGATATGCAATTTCTTAGTTTTCTCACTTTATCTTCATATACATAAATGTGCATCGATGTTTAGCATTCCTCTTACTGTCTCTTGGTTTTCCCTTGATTGGTTATTTCCACCTAAACCTCATGTGCTTAATTTTGGTGTTCACTCGTATTATTTTTCTTAAGACTTTTCTCAAACTCAAATTTCATCATTCTTTAAGGTTATGTTTGGTTCCCAGAAAATTTGAAGGAAAATGCAAAGGAAAGAAAATACAAAGGAAAAGTAGAAGGAAAGAAAAAGTGAAGGAAAATAAAAAAAAAAGATTAAAAGTTGATAAATTATTTTTTTTGTTACTTCAAACTCATTTTATTTATTTTAACTCATTAACATAAAGATTAAATAATTTAAAAATACATAAGCTTTTAATTAGTTTTAATTATATTTGATTTTCTTTGATATTTTTCATATGACAACCAAACATGAAAAAATCATTTTCCTTTGCATTTTTTTTCTTTCCTTAGTATTTTCCGGGAACCAAACATAACCTAAGTTAAAGAGAGAGGAAAATTTATTTTGATTTTTCTTTCTTAGTTTAGGAAATCTCCTTCTATATGGCTTAATAGGGATCCATCGGCAACTCCCGAGTTTCACCTAAGGTACTAGGTATTGAGGACCTTTATAGGACACTTTCCCCTCAGGTATCATCCTAGCTCAAGGTAGAACAAGGTCGAATTTCCCAAACATTTATTTTTTTATTTCTTATTTTTTGTTTTTCAAAACTAAGTTTAGCTTGTGTAACGAGCAAGATACGAATGATTCCTAACCAGTTGGTTTCAGGCACCAGGGCTTGAAGACACAAAGCCATTACCCCCTTAGATAATTCCTCAAGCTTAAATAAGTTATTTTCAATTTTTTTTTTTTCATTTCCTTCTTTTATTGCTTAAGAACAACTCCTTTTAAGCTAAAGAAATTATCTTAATCAATATACTATAAGGGTATACGTGCTTTGTGTGTGCTTTGAGTCTTAAATAGAAAATAATCATCAAAGAAAAATTGAAGGTATTACAAGGATTCAACCTAACTACTTTTGCACTTAAAGGAATATAAAGATAAGGTAAGTAAACTAATACTCTTGCTCTAACTATATTTTTTTCTCAAATTCTAAAGAAATAATACTACTTAAAGCATTCTCATGTAAAATAAACCATGAGTTACCAAGGCAAGTTAAGAATCTCATTAACTAACTAAAGATAATATGCATACTTTTAAAAAAAAAAATTGAGGGCTAATAGGCCTTCCTCCCTCAACCTAAATTACACATTGTCCCCAATGCGTAGGATAATGGGTCAAAAGAAAGGAAAAATGAAGATGTTACCTCAAGATCATCGAGTAAGAAGTTTGTTATGAGACTTCATATAACTAGTTTTGCACAAAAGCAACAAGATTAGTAGCAAAAGTATGCATGGAGAAATACCATAGTGTATACAACCATATCGAATAAGATATATATAGAAATGAATATAGAGCACAAATGATAGGATCGACAACTCCATCTATCTCTTCCAACACAAAGGTGCTACCTGGGCAATATCCTTCAACATAGGTGTAGTAGCCTGATTAGTGATCTCCACGATAGGTGTAATGGCCTCGCCAACACCCTGTATCATAGGAGGGTCATCGCTAATAATGATGTCCACACAAGTGTCAGTAGCACGAATGAAGATCTCACCATCGACTTGTCTTGTAGAACCTGGAATATCAATAGTCGAGGTACGAATCTTAGCTATGGTAGCACTTGATGTCTGTAAAATAGGCATGGTCTCATGGGCTACTGTCGGTGCTCTAGTGTTAAAGCCAGAACCAATAACCTCTGTGTCGCCATCAACCTCTAGGCTGGTATGAGCTGGTGTAACAAAATCTCCCATCTGTTAAGATGGAACAACCAAGGAAGTGAGTTGTTGTACAGAAAAAGTGAGGTCACCATTCCGAGTCTCCATCTTACTTAGGCGAGCATCAATATGGGAGTCCATAAACACAAATAACTCCTGAAGTGTGTCTAAACGAGCCATGATTGATAAGGTACTCAGGGTAGAGGAGGCGAAACATCAAAGTGGTAGTGGGTGAATTCGGAATTGGTGTCATTTTAAAATGGATTTCGAATTCATAAGTTGTATTTCCAAATCGTAAGTTGAATTTCGAAATCATTTCGAAATGACCCTTCAACTTTGTGTAGTTTTCTTCAAATAACCTTAACTTCTTCATTTCAGCTCTGATTTGTACACCGTTTGAAGTATTGGACTTTTAACTTCTCGAGCTTCGAAAAGATATATAGTATGTATAAAATTGGCTCTAAAAAGTGCTCTAAATTTGTCCTCAAATTTAGAGTATATATTGCCATCAGATTTTTTAGTTCTAAATTTCCATGCAGCTGAATCTTGCTTCATGCCTCATTTCCCATGTTTTATTACCTTCTTTCTTAGTCCATAATGGTCATTTCTCATTTTCCAAACTCATGATATTCTCTTCTTGCCTTTCCTTATGGTCTATGAGTCTAGACTCGCTTATTTTCTTATTTTGCCATTTCTTGATCTTTCAAAATCTAAAGTGATTCAACTTGAACCTTTTTCTTCCCTTGAACTTGAGATAAGTCTCCAAAGTACAAATTAAACTCATGGCTAGGGCCTTAGCATCAATTTAGGTCAAGTTGGGTGATTTGAATGTTCTTTGTTGGATAAATCATATTGAATATGTGCCATTAGAGCACATATTTTGGGTCCAATTACACGTCTCGTCTAGTTTTGATGATTTCAGTCATGGTGACCTTGTCCCATTCCTTGCTCTATTTTCGGTGACTCTAGTCTTCACACACCTTGTCCTCACAACTTCATATTCCATCTTATTTCGTATAGTAGATGTGTGGTTTCTCCCTTTGTATGCATTTATTCCTGTGCTCCTAGGTGGTTCGACTACTACTCAACTTTGACATTAATTTTCAAGTCACTTTTGTAGACATCTTAAAGAGAGTTTGGATCCATAGTGCAGCGTTAGAGGCACCTTGAGAGCTACATTTCTCTTAGGATTTTGAGCCTTGAGCAAGCTTGTGTTTTTCTTACGTATCTTTGGGGGGTCTTCTTTTCTTCAGTAAAGTTCACTTTCTTCCACTCACTTTTCACACTTTCTTTTCACTCCAGTGTTTATATTCCTTGCACTCGTGAACTCTACCGAAGATGAGCATATTTGTAAACCCTTTTTCGGCTACAGGAGAATGAACTAAGCATTTTTTGGAAAAGTGAGGGAGGACCTCTCCAAGAGTGCTCAAAGTTGCATGGGACGTGTGGCCAAGGACACCACCACCTTGCCATGGTGGTGGTTGAGATGGGGACTTCCTCTGAACAGATGATAGAGGATGATAGATGGAGTAGCGGAACGGGTGGGGGGAGCTTATAAAAGAAGATAAGGAAAGTTGGACTATGATGAAAGTACAGGGGGGGCTTGAAAAGAAAAAATAGAGGGATTTTCGAGGAAGGGCAAGAAAAATAGAGAGCTATAGAGAAAGAGGATCAAGAAGAGAAAACAAGAGCAAGAGGGATTTTCGGGATTCCTGGGAGCAGAAGCAGAACATTAAGGACTCCCAAGTAAGTTTACTTTGTACTTTCCTTTTCCTCCCGTATTACACCACATTTTTTTTTTATTGTTGTGTTTGGTTGGCATTTGTTGCTCGGAGGTGCGAATCTAAGAGTATATTGATTCAAACTAATTTATGAATTGCATTGACTTTGCCATAGTTGTTTCCTCTTCTTTATTTTGGTGCTGTTAGAATTATTTTGTCTCTGTTTCAATTGAGTTTGATGCTTGGAAATCATGCCTTTTATTTTTTTTAATTCCACTCGCCTTTGGTCTATGGATTTTCTTTCTCACTCCCAGAGTGTGTTGGCTTTAAAAGTTTCTAAGGCACCAGCTTCTACTCAGAATGCTGCGAAGAAATCTGCTTCGACATCCGTCGTTGATGGCGACGACGAGGAGGAACCAATTCATAAGATTTTGGATTTGTTCAACAAGGAACAATTGATCAATTTGCTTCGTTAAGCTTGTGAAACAACATAAAGTGCATATTGGTTCAGTTGTTGGGACGGGGCCATTCAAGCAAATAACGTCGACGGATGTGGCGGCAATCGCCGAAATTTCATCTTCCAAGAGCATTGACGTCATTGTGGTTTCACCTGCTGCTGCTACTATTGCCCCTGCTCCGGTGGTTGCTGTCACACCAAAAGCGATTGCTTCTCCAGCTCCTCCTCCCATTCCAAGGTTTCTGGTTGTGAAGAGAAGCCATGGTATCGTTGAAGCTTTAGAAGCGGTGAGCCGCAATCATTCTCAAGTGTGGAAGAGGCAAGGTCTGGATCGATCCCAATGAGGTCAACGAAATCTCCATGGTTAACTTCAGGCAAAATATAAGCAAACTTGTGAAAGATGACTTTATCATTAGGAAGCCAACTAAGATCCACTCTCAATCTGTGCACAGGAGACTTTTTGGAGATGAGGTTTTTTAGCAGGATAGGAGACGTCTAGGGAAGAACTGAAAATGAAGAAGAAGAGAAGAAAAGTGAGAGAGAGGAAAACATAGACCAATCGAATGTGTCGCCGGAGTTCGGTGGAGCTGCCAGGATGGTGTTAGAGAACTGAGAGTTTATTATGAATTTGATGATATCTATTGTGGTGTTGATCAAGTGCATTGTGGTGTTGATATGGTGGAGATCCGGCCAAAAGCTGCCGAAGACGCTAGAGCCTCCCAAGTCGTTGATTGTGAAGGACCCGAAAATAAAGGTGAATGACGGTAAACAAAAGGTCACAATTTTCTCCGGAACTAACCTAACAAATATGGGATGCCAAGAACATAATGCGTGCTGCTGGAAAAGCTAGAACATGCAAAGAGAAGAGGTGAAAATATCTATGCAGAGTTTTTGGGTGGAAGCTTCACTTGTGAGGCTTATCACATGACTAAACCTCATCTAGAAGGTGTGGTTCTTTGCATAGAGAAGGCTTTAGCACCGACCATTTCCCACTTGAAAGTGACCACCAAATTCTCTGCCCCCCTTGGTTGTATTTAACCACATGCATAAAGAGTTGGCACATGGAAATGGCCATAGAAAAATGATTTTTGTTGGGGAAGACGACACTACATACCTTTGGTGGGCCATCCTTGAAGCATGTGCCCTTACCCTTTTTTTATTTATTCTTTATCCTCATGTGTTCGATTTTCTCAAATTCTCGTTTAAATGATTTTCAAAAGTCCGATTTTTCAAATAATCTTATTTCCATTCCAATTTGAAAATTTAATTTAAAAAAAAAAAAAAATCATTCTCAAATAATTTTTCAAATTTCCAAATTTAATTTTAAAAACTTCAATTTCCGAATTATTTTCCAAAATTTCAATTTTCAAATTTAATTTTTAAGAAATCTCATTCTCAAATAATTCTTCAAAATTCCAATTTTCATAACTTCTATTTTCAAATTATTCTCCAAAATTCCAATTTTCAAATTTAATTTTTAAGAAATCTCATTCTCAAATAATCCTTCAAAATTCCAATTTTCATAACTTTCATTTTCAAATTATTCTCAAAAATTCCAATTTTCAAATTTAATTCTTAAAAATTCCATTCTCAAAATAATTTTTCAAAACTCCAATTTTCAAATCTTCAAATTTAATTTTCAAAACTTCAATTTTCGAATAATTTTCAAAACTCCAGTTTATCAAATAATTTTAATTCCACTCTAGTTTTTCAATTTTTGTTTATTCTACCATCTTTCATCCTTCATTACGGTTTTAAGTCACTAAAAATCTCATTTTTAATCAACTTGCTACCTTTTCCTTAAAGTAAGCACTTTCACAAATTTTCTTTGATGTTCAAATGATTTTCTATTTCTCTTGATTTAAAATAAACATGAATGCATTTTTCATAATTCCATAATAATAAGCATGAATGCAATTATCATAATTCCAAAATAACGGAATTTGTGAGATCAATTTATGCAAAATCAATTGGGCTTTGGTGGGAACCCCACATATGAGTTTTCTTTTTTGATTGTCAATTGTTATGCTTAATGAATATTGCTTGATCTTTGTCTTACTATTTGATATGCATGTGATAATTTTATATTTGAGAGAACCTTGTTTCCATGATAGCGCACAATTATTTGATGCTAAGGTACAATCTCACTCCCACTTTGCTTATTCTTATTCATAATTCGTTTTATTATTTAATCATTTCATTGATATCCTTTGATTTCCTTATCAATTGTCATACTTGTTTCACCTTATTTAGTAGAAACTCGTTTTTAAGGACTTAGAGGGTTGCTATGGTCTTTTTATCGTACATTCCCAATAAGTAACCTAACCCTTGGACTTGACTTTGGTTTTCCATAGATCATCTTTTCCAAATAAGGAGTCTCACTTAAGGTTTTCTTTCTTATTTTGTTTTTCCTTAAAAAAAATAAAACAAAAATAAGTGGTGACTCCAAGTCTTTTTAAAAAAATCAAAATTTTCACCAAACAAAATGAATAAAAAGCGAGTTTCGCCATCAAGTGGGAACGCATCAAGCAAAAATACGGGGTCCACAGACATGCATTCAAAAGATGGACACGTTTGCATAATTTGGAAGATTACAAAATTAAGTCTTGTAAATGAAATCAAATCTTGTAAATTGAGTTAAAAGATAAATTAGAAATAAATATTCTCTTGTTAGCAAATTTAGTCAAATTTTGTAATGAAAGTCAAAATAGTGGCAAATTGAATGAAAAATAAGGGTTATATCTTCTGGATGTGGTTAAAAAATCAACCTAATTGAAATGATGCAGAGTAAGAGCAAACTTTTTTATATTAACAATATAGGTTAAAAACCACAATCTTAAATATGAATAATTCAGGATTTGTTGTTTGAAAATATGTTGTAAAAACACTAAAGTTGGCACAAACAAAGACTGAAGAAACACTTATTTTGGAGAAGTTCAAGCTAACTGTGGAGCAACATTTTTCATGTGCATTTTCACTCAAGGGCGAGACTCACTTTTATTTATGAAAATTTGATTTTTTTTTTCAAAAATTAGAGTCACCACTTATTTTAGTTTAGTTTTTTTAAAAGGAAAACAACATGTTTGTAAAAATCGAATCTAAATTCGAGGTCATGTTACATGTCAGGAAGGTACGGTAATAAGCTATAGTACTCTTTGAAGCTCATATACCTATAATCTCTACTAAACGAATAAAGAGAATTATGACATAATTGGTCAATTCCCCACATGAAAATTAATATAATATATCAACAAGGAAATTTTTGAATTTAGTAAAAATTATTCACAATTTCTCTCAATCAAAATTTAGAAAGTTTTCAACTATTAAGTCAAAACACTATAAATCAACATATAAAAAAATTAATTATATTAATATAGGATTAGTTCAAGTAGCAATCAAACCTTTATTTCACTTAGGTTTAAATATTCATGTGTTTATTTGTCTAAGAGACGCTAGGTCAACAAAATTTACAGATTCTATCCTTAACATGATTGATTCAAACCTTACAAATGGTCCTGTTTATTTTAATCATTATCCAAATTTTTCCATGAACATAAATGACCCTAGTATTTTGTTAAGTCTAGCCTTAAATATTAACAAAATATTTATATATGAATTTTGTAAAAGAAACTCAAACCATAACAATAATTTATAGAATATATTATATAGTCATTACTACTTAATTAAATCCTAGAGTTGTGTATCAATCTATCAAAGATAAAACATTTTTATTACAATGTTATCCTAATAATACTCAAGCTATTGTTCTTAAAAAACATAAATGTATAAAATTAGAATATTTTTCCCCTTACAATAAACCTAAAAGAGCTTATTTTCAAACATTTCCTCATCGAGTTAGAAATACTTTAAGAAAACAATATAAAAAATTTATAAATAAAAGGAAAATGACTATTTCTTTTTTCCATTAGTTTTTCAAACTTAGAAAACAACGAAAGCAACTTATAACCTTAAAAGATGAAAAAGGACATCAATTAACAATAAAACATACATAAATTATTCAAAAAAAAAAAATTGAACAATAACCTCATAATTAAGTTCTCAATCACCCCTAAATAATCATTAATTTAATTTTGATAATAATTCTATTTCTGATTTACCTTTCAAAATTTCAAAAACAAAAGATGAATAGAGTCCCATAATTTACAAAGATATTAAACAAGTTCAACAATAATTAAATTATACAAATCATTCTCTTCAACATTTAAATCAACAAACAACAAAAAAAATTCAATTTTTGTTTTCTTCTGCCTCGAGAGAAAAGATAGGAGAAACATCAAAATCAACTTTTCCTTCTAACTTCTCAACTTTATCATCATCATCTTCTACTAAGTCTTTAGACCAACCTTTTATTATTCCTATAAATGCTACAAAATCAAACATACAACTCGTTATTCCAACATAAATAATGGTAAAAGAAATACAACTTAGATTATATAAACTTACCATTAATGACATTAATCAAACAAATAATCAAATTCAAACTATAACAAAAGATAAATCAGAAATCAATAAAATAAAAGAACAATTCAAAATGTCTCAAGATTCAATAGTAACACCCCCTTCTACAATTAATGCAATATATAATATTAATTTTATAAGTAGAAAAAATTATTATTCAAAGCCATCTTTTCCTAATGTCCAATTAGAAGAAAGAAATTATCAATGGCTACGATACAATAGTAGCCCCTTGAAAAAGGAAAAGTAAACAAAATAATATAAAGGGTAAAAAACCATTAATTGAATCAAAATTTCAAAAGAAATTTGTAAAAAATAATACTAATAAATCAAAATCTTTCAATAAAACTTTCAAAAATAAAACTCCAACTTGCTATAAATGTGGCAAAGTAGGTCATTATTCAAAAGACTGTCAACTAGAAAACAAAATTAATTTTTTAGAAATTAGTGATAAACTAAAAAATATAATAATAAGATTAATGATTAATAAAAATGAAAATGAAAATTCAAGTGAATATTATGAATAAGAAGAAAATCAAATATTAATAACTCAATAAACATCAAATGAAGAATCTAGTCAAGATGAATCAATCGATAAAAAAGATTGTGATGGTATTTGTACATGTTCTTATAAATCAATAAATTTGATTTCAAAAAATTCAAAAAATCCTTTAAATACTTTATTTCATAACTATCTGCCCCTCATAAATTCAATATGTTTTATATTTTATTAAAGATAAATTGTTTAAATATCTCATTTATGTTTCTAAGAATGTACTAATATTTGAATTTTCTTTACAAATGGAGCAAGAATGGATTAAGTTTTGGAAATTCATTCTTCTAGTGTTCTAAAAGTAATCTTTCATTTCAAATTCATAAAAACAGAAAATTAGGCAAATCACAAAAATGCATTTTAAACAACCTTTGGAATGCATGAAGTGATAGCCAAAAGTTAGAAGCTTTAAATGCCTTATTTTTTCATTTTAAATAGACTAATGATAATTTTGACAATTTTTCCAATTGTTCAAGTTTTGTTATACATTGCGTCCTAATGGATATAAATCAACAACTACATTTTCAAAATTTCTTCAAAATGAATTTTGAAAACTTTATGAAGAAAGCTTAGAATTTCAAAAATCAAGATTTTCATTTTATAAACAAAATATTTTAAATCTCCCTCAAGACCTTAAATAAATGATAAGTCTAAAGGCCCAAGCTATATGGGAAGCTAAGCAATAGCATATAGTGTAATTTCTTGCTGACTATAGCACTTTTGGAGTTACTATTCAATGGATGAGTTTTATTTGACATACTCATTATGACAATACCAATATTAAGTATCTAAAACTTGATCCCTTGTGTAGGACAATTCTATTAGGAAGGCAAGACTATAAGTGTGCCCTCACTTATAGTATTTGCAAGGCTAATATCGATTTAGATAGATATAAACCAATAGTCATTAAACTAAAAAATGAGTCAATAGAACTAATCCCTACTCTCCTCATGGATTATGAATTACTTCATCAACTAAATTTCTCCAATCATGACCAAAAAGATGATTTTGAAAGAAAATTAGCAGTTTGCATAATAAAGGCCTTCATCCTATAATTCAAATCCATTGAACTCATCATCGAAAGTAAATCTTTAGAGTGGTTGAATGATGGAGGAGTCTATCCAGCCCAACACATCATCCTTCTTAAAGCCAATCATCGAAAACAACAATTGTTTGGTACAGGGGACCCTTGCCCTTATAACAAATTCAATCTCAAAAAACAAATTTATCATTGGAGATTAAGAATGATTGCTAGAAACCTAGATTATGAGATTTATAGTTCATCTAACTATAAACTTATCACTAAAGACAATAGTAAAAAAAATCATCTCTACAAATGTCTTTCTTGAAGTTCCTCTTTTATTCCAAACCCAATTTTCTTATCTTGTCGATATATAAAAAGGATTGCGTTCAAGAAAAGCAACCTCGAAAGGAATTTTAAAAAAATTCTCTTAGAGATGCTCAGTGAAAAGATTTTAAGAATCTTTTGTACAATTATATCCTTATACATTTGTCTCCTTGTATTTATCCAGTAAAAAAAAGAAGGAAAAGTGCGTATAAGATGTAAGAAAAAAAAGAACTATTGAAATAGTGTTGAATAGTCAAGCACTATTTGCATAGTAAATTTTGTCTACCAAGATGACTTTAAAAAAAGAAACACGGAGAAAGATATCAAAGCCACCAATTGTCCACCTCAATAATGTTTGGATGTCATTCAACCTCAATTCCACGGATTTCAATCAGATTCAAGTCCATCAAAATTTCTCTATAAATAGAGACATGAATTTCATCACAAGGTAGAGTGGAGAAAGCGAAGATAAAAACATTCAAAAGTGTTCTCTTAGCTTTTGTAATTCCTCTCCTTCTAAAATCTCCTCATTTGTATTCATATCCCTCTTAGTTTGTAATTATGAAAACTGATTTATTAAATTGATTAAAAAAGACATTTTAAAACATTAATTTTTAAAAAAATTCCAAAGGAGTTTATTAAAAATAAATTTACATTAATGATTTCTATTTATTTATTTACAAACAAAAATTCAATTTATTTTCAATAGGTGATTTGATTCAATTTCAATTGTACATTCAATTTTCATTTTCAAGAAAGTTATTTTTACTCATTATTATTAAAACAATGCAATTATTAAAACTTTTCAATTTGATTTTATTTACATGAAAAATAGTATTTATTTACTTTTGCTAAAAAATAATGATTTTTAAAATTTTTTATTGGCAAAAGTATTTTAATTTAAGAAAATGATATTTACAAATTATTTAAAAATGAATTTTTATAAATTATCTATGAAAGATATGTCAACTAGATTTTATTTTCAAGGACAATTTTATTTAGAAAAGGGAAATTCAACTCAATTTTATTAGGAAAATGGTTTTTTTTTTTTCACTAAATTGTTTACTAAAGGTACTTCAATATTTTTTATTTTCTAAATTTTTTTTATTTGATTGATTGATTTTTTTAAATATCTTTATTTGGTTTGAGGAAAAGTTTTCAATTTTATTAAAAGAACTTCATGAATTATTTTGATTCTATGAAAAAGGAAATTCGAAATTTAATATTAAAAAAGGGTTTAAATTTATTCAGATGCATTTAATATAGATTACAAAGGTATGTTAAAATAAGAATACAATAATTAAGTGCGTATAATATCATTTAGGGATCTGGTTGAGTGATCAAAAAAGCTATTCAACTATAAAAAAATAAGTTTTACCAATAGTTTTATGTATTTCAAAATTTCAAAGTGATCTGATAAATAAAAAATTTCTTTTAAAAATTGATTGAAAAGCTGAAAAAGATATTTTACAAAAAAAAGTTTTTATCAATAATTCTATGTATTTCAATATTTTTATAGTTATATATTATTCAGGGATTTAGTTAGGTCGTTAGATAAACTATTCAAATATTTTAAAAAAAAATTATTAATAGTTTTATGTATTTCAAAATTTCAAAGTGATTTAATAAATAAAAAATTTATTTTTAAAATCGATTGCAAAGCTTATTTTACAAAATGATGTTAAAAATCTAGTTTTAAAACAATTTTTTGCAAGATGATAAACTTTACTTTCAAACTTTGATTTTGAAATTGAATTTATCAAATGAGAGTTGAATTCCTTATTGACTTCCTTACTTGAGAGTTTTAATAGGAGAAGGATTCTCCACCCTAATGGTACTTCCGTTAGGTCCCAACTTCTTTCATTGTCTAAGAAAATAAAAGCTTCATATGTCATGACTTCAAAGTTCATTTAATATAAATTTTTTGTTTAAATTTTTTATATTATATTTGATAAAATATTAAAAAAAATTATACTTTACTAGCTTATGTGCATCACACGTGATTTCTAACTAGTAAAAATAAAATAAAGGAGAATATTTATTTATTTATTTATTTATAAATAAATCTAATTTCTATAAGTATTGTTTGAGAGATCATTTTCTAAAGTTATTATCAACTCAAATTTCCAATTCTTAAGTTTAAAGCCAACCATTAAAACTAAAATATTATACCTATACATTTTAAAACCATTGAGTTTATAGATATTTTTAAAAATAAAAATAATTCTCAAAATTCAAAATAAAAAACAAACCGGTTTATTAGATTTTGTTTGATAGCTGTTTTTAAAAATAAAATTTTTTGACAATAATTTTTAAAACCGTTTTATGATGTTTTATAGAACAAATATCTATTTGAAAATGTAAGATGATTTTGACTTGATTTCTGTGTTTTTTTTAAACTTATTTTTTGCTTTATTTTTAATCATTTTTTATTTATATAATTATTTTAATTATCAAAAAACAAGTAAAAGTAATAATTTTTTTTTTATGCAAATATCATGTTATATTATTTTATTTTTTAATTTTTAAGAAAAGTGTTTTCTAGTTATCAAATATAATTTTTTTTTATGTTTAAAAATTGTTTTCGAAAACATATTTGACAGTTTTCTTCTAAGAAAATGAATAGGGGTGGCAAAGAAAATAACTTTTAGCAGATTTCTAACCTTCATCCACAGCTACTGACCTAAAAATATATAAAATTAGGCAAAGCTGAAACTTACCAAGTGGCCCACAAAATAAAAAATATATGCGAGAACGATTCTATTTCTCCCTTCGTTTCTTTGCCTTCTCTCTCCAAAACTCCCTATTTGTGTCTGAAATCTAAAAATAAAAATTTCCCTCCTCGGAGGAGTCGTTGCGAGCCCTAGCTTCTTCTCAGCGACCTCTGAAACAGAACTTGGACCCTTCTTTTCTCAGGTGAGTTCCCAAATTGAATACTTGGATTCTAATGTTAGGGTTGTCTTGTTCTTCAATTTCGATCCGATTCTATGCGGTTGGAGTTGTAAACTGTTGTTGTTCGGTGTGTTGTCCCCAAATGCTTTTAGCTTCAGTCTTGTGGTCGTATGAGTTCTTGGTTTGCTGATTTTGCCTTTTGTGGATCCGGTGAAGTTAATGGTGTCCATTGGAGCTATGCTTGCTACGCATTTTGAGGGAGTGTGTTTTAGAATGGTGTTTGGGATATGTTGTTATTGCTGTTCTGTGTGTGTGTGTGTTTTTTAAATAGAAAAAGGAAAGGAAGTTCCTGAAGGCATTGAAAATGAGAATGGAGCTAATTGATTTATAGAAATTCTGTTTTATTTATGAAAATGAGAATATTTTAAAACCCATTTTCATTTCTACTCTGGAAAAGGTCTATAGTATATATATATATATATGTTTTTTGATTATTTTCAATTGGGGAATTTGTTATCCCATTGTTTTCCCTTTCTTGGATTTCAAAATCAAACCAAATCAGACTCTAGGTTGTGTGAAGCCTGAGTAGTGTATAGTCTTCGGAGATGTGGTTTTCCATTATCGATTCCTCATGGATGTGCTAAACTTGTTATGCTTTTCTAATGTTAATGTTCAATTACTCATTGGATCCCATATTTATTAAGTTAGAAAACAAGGAATGACGGAGAGGTACCAGTAGAGTTATACATACAGAATTTTTTTGGGGGGCACTTTTTTAAATGCGTAAAGTATTCTATCATTCCAATCATGGTATCACTGTACAATTTTGCTTCTTTTAGGCGATCCATAAAGCCAAAATCTTTGCTTAATGGCATACCTAAAACTAGTTGTCTTCAAGATTATCCTAATAGTATAGCCTTTGAAAGGCCATAAATACTCATTTGGATCATCTTCTTAGAAGACCAACCATCATAGATAAGCCTAGGCTTCCATTAGGTGGAGGCCCTCGTCTTCAATAGATGCTCTATTTTTTTATCAAAAAAATAAAAATAAAAAGGAAGTCAACACCAAAATTATGGTAAGCGAGATACTCATCTTTTATTGTCTCAAATATGACTGCATGGACACTCATAGCCTGTAAACAACCACTGCTCAACTAAGGACATCAATGGCTTTATTCTTAGTTCTTGCATGATGGTGGAGAACAAACATGTATTCTTGAAGAAACACCATCCACCTAGCATGTTTGGCACTTATCTTTCTTTGAGAATTAAGATATGTTAATGGTTGATGGTTGGAGTACAACACAATTTCTTTAGGTAATGGATAATATCTCAAATGCCAAAGGGCTTGTGCAGTAGCCTAGAATGCTTTATCATAATTGAAATACCACATTTAGCCTCTTTATAATCATTGCACAACGACTTAGAACTCTTTATCATAATTGGATGCCTTTCTTGACGTAAGTTACCACCTAAGCCAACACTTAATGCATTGCATGGCACCTTAAACACTTTTGAGAAATTAGGATGGCTTAAGACAAATGCTTTAGTCATTTTGATTTTATCTCCTCAAATACCTTTCTTGTTGCTTTATTCCAATCAAACTCCCCTTTTCTGATGCAATCAATAATGAGAGAGCCATTATAATACTAAATTCATTAATGAATTGCCTCTAAAAAATGGCTAATCTATGAAAACTATGAACCATATGATAGTCTTAGGCTCATACTGCACTTTAATATTTCTAACTTTCTGAGGAAGGAATGGGACCTCCTCAATAGGGTATGAGATTAAGGTTTGAAAAACTATTAGCAAGGGATGAGACTCCTCAATGATGAGGTTGCTTTTGTTGTGGATAATGTGTGGGGCTGAAGTTTTGGAAGGAGAGATGGTGTGAGGAGGAGCCCTTATGTGTGTCCTTTTCTTTCTTGCAATGTGAAAGATGGGGATGGGATTGGAGTTTGTAAAGCTATCAAGAAGGGATGGAACATTTTTTTTGATAAGTAAGAAAAAATATATAGTGAAGTGCTTGGCAAAAGGCGCAAAAAGGTACACATGGAGTATAAAAATTGGGCCCAAAAGCAAGCCAAAGAATCAAGAAGGGATGAGACATCCTCAATAGTAGGACTGCTTTTGTAGTGGGTAATGGTACTAGGTGAAGTTTTGAAAGGATGGATGGTATGGGGATGACCCTTGTGTGTGTCCTTTCCTTTCTTGTGTGCTCTATCATTATCCAAAGACACTTGGGTGGTAGATTTTTGGGATGTGACAAAAGGGTGGGGTCATTGGATTTGCATTTCTCTAGACACTTTAATGATTGAGAGTTGGGTATTGTTAGATCTTTTTTTATTTTTATTTTTTATTATTTATTTATTTATTTTTTTAAGGTTGCAAGATAAGTTCATGGAGAGAAAAGATATTGAAAAAATGATTTGGAAGGAGTCAAGAAATAAAGTTTTTTTCTACCAATTCCCGTTCCTTCAGTCATTCTCTAGAATTTATAGGTCCTGAATAAAGTGAATATTTTTGCTTGGGAAGCTAGTTGAGGAATAGTATTGATAATGAATCACCTTCAAAGGAGAGGTAGTCTTTGGCAAATAGATCTTTTCTTTGTAAAATGAAAGAGGAATCAATTGATCATTTTCTTCTACACTTTGTCAAATCAAGGGTTCTACGGTAGTTGTTCTCCTTATTTGGCATAGCTTGGGTTGTTCTTTACATGGACAGAGAAACTCTATTAAGGTGGCATGACTCCTTCATAGAGAGAAAATAGAAGAAAGTTTGGAAAACAACTCCCTTGTGGATGTTGTGGAAAAAAAAAACCCGATGAGCATTTGAAAATAACGAGACCTAAGATCAAAAGTTGAAATGTTTTTTTCCTTATTAGCTAACCTCTTAGCATGGGTGAGGATGTACATTAAAGAAGGTTCAATACCTTTGATTGATTTTGTTGATTGGTTAGGATCTTGTTGAGAGAGAGAGTTGTTTTTTTTTTGTTCTCTCTAATGTACCTGATGTATACACCTTGTGTACTTTGATATATTCTTCTCTTTTTTTGTCTATACTTCTTTTATTGCCTATAAAAAAGTGGCTTTCGGAGGATCTTATTCTATAACTTTGAGGAGATTACAAATCCCTAATAGATCACTTAGGAATTGAAGGAAAGAACGTTTCTTTAAGATTAACTTAAAGTTTGAGAATATGTGGTTCGATGCCGTTCAGGTTTGAGAATATGTGGTTGAAGGAAGAGGGGTTCAAAGAAAAAATGCAGGGGTGGTGGATGGGGCTCAATTTTAGTGGGTCTGCGAGCTTTGTGTTGGCTTCTAAATTGAAAGCTTTGAAGCCTCTGTTGAGAGATTGGAATAAGCTGGAGTTTGGTAAAGTGGAGGTCAATAAGACTTTGGCTTTGAGTTAGGTGGATTTCTGGGACAAAATGGAGTTATCTCGGCCTCTCTCTGTTCAGGAGGTGGACGCAAGGAGAGGAGCTAAAGAGGATTTTAAAAAGTGGGCTTTGCTGGAAGAGATATCTTGGAGACAAAATTCAAGGGAAGTCTGGCTAAGAGAGGGGGACATGAATACTAAGTTCTTCCACAGGATGGCTAACGCTCACAGGAGGGGGAACATGTTATCCCGGGTAAAAATAAATGGAGTTTGGTTAACAGAGGAGAATGAGGTTAGAGATGGGGTGGTGAATGAGTTTAAATCTATGCTGTCTATTGCTGGAGGTTGGAGACCCAGCTTAAGGGGAATGTCTTTTGAGAGATTGGAGGCTGTGGATGCAGCCAGTTTGGAGGAGTCGTTTTCGGAGCAGGAGGTGCTGGAGGTGCTTAAAGGATTTTGTGGGGATAAAGCACCCGAACCTGATGTATTTACTATGGCCTTTTGGCAATCATCTTGGGAGTTTGTGAAAGAGGAGGTCTTGGGGTTTTTTAGGGATTTCCATAACCATGGCAGGTTCGTTAAAAGTCTTAATGCCACCTTTATTGTTTTGATACCAAAGAAAGGAGGGGCAGAAGAAATAAGGGACTTCAGGCCTATCAGCTTGGTGGGAGGTCTGTATAAGTGGTTGGCTAAAGTTTTAGCTAAAAGATTAAAGAAGGTGGTGGGGAAGGTGGTATCCAAGGCTCAAAATGATTTTGTGCAAGGAAGGCAAATTCTAGATGCTGTTCTGGTGGCTAATGAGGTTTTAGACTCGGTTTTAAAAAACAAGGAAGAGGCAGTGATGTGTAAGCTGGACATTGAGAAAGCGTATGACCATGGGGAATGGTCTTTTTTGTTTTCAGTCATGAGTAAGATGGGGTTTGGGGAAAAATGGATTAGATGGATGAAGTGGTGTATCTCCACTGTTAGCTTCTCCGTTTTGGTGAATGGGTCTTCCTCAGGTTTTTTTCAAAGCTCTAGAGGTTTAAGGCAAGGGGATCCTTTCTCTCCATAACTTTTTGTGTTGGTAATGGAAGCTTTTAGTAGTCTCCTAAGGAGTGCAGTAGCTGGGGGCTTTGTGTCTGCTTGTAAGGCGAGGAGCAGGGGTGGTGAGGGAGTTAATGTGTCACACCTCTTGTTTGCTGATGACACTTTGGTTTTCTGTGGAGCTTCCAAGGTTTAATTGCTGCATTTAAGTTGGATTTTAATGTGGTTTGAAGCCATGTCGAGTTTGAGAATTAATCTTGACAAAAGTGAGCTTATTCCGGTGGGTTGTGTGGATGACGAAGAGGAGTTGGCTGCAGCTATTGGTTGTAAGGTTGGAAGTCTTCCAACCACTTATTTGGGGTTGCCTTTAGGTGCGCAGTATAGATCGTTGGCTGTTTGGGACGGTGTGGAGGAGAGAATGAGGAAAAAATTGGCTACATGGAAGAGCTAATACATATCCAAAGGAGGTAGGATTACTTTGATCCGGAGTACTCTAGCTAATATGCCCATTTACTTTATGTCCATGCTCTCTATGCCTAGAAAAGTCAGACTGAGGTTAGAGCGAATTTAGAGGGATTTCTTATGGGGAGGTGGAGCTCTTGAGAGGAAGATTCATCTTGTTAGGTGGGAGTTGGTTTGCCTTGAGAAGGATAATGGGGGGTTGGGGGTCAAGAGTCTTTCTATCCTCAATAAGGCTCTTTTATGTAAATGGAGTTGGAGATTTGCTATTGAGAGAGAGGCTTTTTGGAACCAAGTGATTAGGGGAAAATATGGGGAGGAGCAAGGGGGATGGAGTTCAAAGGAAGCAAGGGGGGGGATGGTGTGGGATTGTGGAAAACACTTAGGAAAGAATGGGAAGTTGTGAAAAGTAGGCTTTTTTTTGTTGTGGGGAATGGGAAAAGGATAAAATTCTGGAAAGACATTTGGTGTGGGGATGAACTTCTTTGTGTTTCTTTTCCTTCTTTATTTGCATTGGTTGTTTCCAAGGATGCTTGGGTTAAGGATGTTTGGAGGTGCAATGAGGGTGGGGGAAGTTGGAGTCTGCTGTTTTCTAGACCGTTTAATGATTGGGAGTTGGAAGAGGTGTGCAGTTTTTTTGTGGTCTTAAATAGGAAGCAAATTCAGCAAGGGGTGGATGATAGGGTGATTTGGAGAGAGACTAATTGTGGGAAGTTTTCGATTAAGTCTCTCTACAAATCATTAGTATCAGGCCATCCAACCTCCTTCCCTTCGTCGGCTATTTGGAAAGTTTCGGTGCAGCCCAGAGTGAGTTTTTTTGGGTGGGAAGCAACGTGGGGGAAGACCCTCACCTTGGATCAGCTTCAAAGGAGAGGTTGGGCTCTAGCGAACAGATGTTACCTTTGTCAAAGGCATGAAGAGTCAATTGATCACATTCTTCTCCATTGTGATAAGGCAAGAACTCTTTGGGTGCTGCTTTTCTCAATGTTCGGGGTGCAGTGGGTGCTGCCAGCCATGGTTAAGGAGATGCTTTCGGGGTGGAATGGGACTTTTGTGGGTAAGAAGAGGAAGGGTGTTTGGAAAGCAAGTCCTTTGTGTCTTTTTTGGACGGTTTGGAAGACAAGGAACAAAGTTGCTTTTAAGGAAGAGGAGCTGTCAATTCAAAGACTTAAGTCTTCTTTTGTGTTCTTTGGTCGGAGACGAAGAGGTCTATAAAAGATGGTCCCTCGACCTTAGTTGATTTTGTTGGCTGTGTGGCTTCCCATTAAGGGTGTGGGTAGGGATGCTCTTCGGGCCTTGGCATTCTGCTAGGGAGCGAGGGGTGTTCTTCTTTTTCTTTTCTGTTTCTTGTATTTTTAGCCACTGTTTCGGTGGTTTTTTAATACAATCTCTTTATTTATATAAAAAAAAAGATTAACTTAAAGTTTCTTAGCTCTTAAATGCTCCTCTTCATACTAACTATAAATCAAGATATCATGAAAATAGACCATTATAAATTTTCCTATGAAGGGATGCAAAACTTGTGATATAACCCTCATAAATGTACCATTAGATAACCCAAATGGCTTGACTAACCACTCATAAAGTCCATTTTGGATTTTAAATGTAATTTTCCACTTATCTCTTGATCTAATATAGATTTGATGATAATTACTACATAAATCAATCTTATAAAACCACTTTGATTCTGATATCAAGTCTTAACATTTCATCCAATCTAGGTATGGGAAACCTATTCTTAATGGGTGACACAACTATCTATGCACATTCTCTAAGAACCATCTTTCTTAAGGGTAAGCAAGGTAGGGACAATAAAGGGCTAAGACTGTGTTGAATAGAGTTCATCGACTTGCCAATTTCTTTCCACTCCCCTTTTAGAATTTAATCTATATTATTAGAGATTAGGTAGTTAAGACCTTAGATTTAGGTCAATGGCATGTTGCATGTTCCTCGTGGGTGCTAATTTACTAGGTAGGTCTTCAGGATTATATCTTGAAACTCACCCAACAATTTGTTGACTTGAGTTGATAATATAATATTAAATGCTAACAATTTGTGAAAAATATTTTTAACTATCAAGACTAACGTTACTCTTGAATTTCACTCATCTCCTCATGCTCCATTCATGTTAAACTATGAAGATTTTACTTCTTAAGAGTTTGAGTAGAACTTTTAGGTGTTTGAGATGTGAAGCTGGTTGATTAGGTTAATATCTTAAATTTTTGTTTGCTATGATTTTTAGTGGGCTTTCAAGTTTTAATAGGATAGACTCACTGTTATATTTTAAGTATTTTACCTACCATAATTGGTGACTTTAAGGTCATATAGCCAATGACAGTGTAAGAGAACATGAGCAACATTCATGGAGAGGACATCACACTAAATTCTATATGAGTAGTCTCCCATTGAAATTGGAATTAAACATCTTTTAGTCATAGACAATGAAGTTTTGTCTATCTAAAGTACTTTATATAAATATGTGGTTTAGGTTGAAGTTTCAATGTAGCAACAACAACTTTATTCAACGTTTAATATGTGTGGAAAATACAGGTACATTTCCACTCATTACTATTTGTCAGAGGGGATAAAATAGACTGTAAAACACTAATGTGGGTGTCATAATTAGCCCATTTTTCTTCAACATCCTCTACTAGATTAGTAATGTAATTTGAGGGTTTATGAACTTGATCACTATCTTCACCTTCTTATGAATCCATAGGCTCTTATTCTATGGTTAGGGTGTGATCTGGAAAACGTGACACTATATGATTGGTATCATGACAATGCCCTTGAGGCCTCGCTCAAGTGGGAAAGGGTCGGGGTGGGCTTATGGAAGGGCTTTAGGTTCAAGTCTCAATGGAGACAAAAAAAAAACCTATAAAAAAGAGTGACTCCTACCATGGCAATGGTGACACTCTATGTTAGAATGACTAGATTGAGGATTACTTGAAACTAACTCTCCACTCTTATTACTTCTCACTCCTAGACTAGTGTTGTTGTTGCCACTTGAAATAATTTGACTGGCTTTAACATCGTTAGTAGCCCTTAAGTTGTTTCTTGCTCTATCATAAAATAAAACTTGAGAATGATAAGATTTGTCAATTTGATAAATTGTATGTTTTTTGACTAGGAATCCTAAAGTATCTCTCAATTTATAAAAGCTTTGTGATAGACTTTCTTTAAAATTTCAAGAGAGCTAAGGTCTACCTCTCTTTTAATTTATGATCTCAAACCATTAATGAATTTTGCCATACCTAAGATTCCTCCCTCATTTCGCATATTAATTAATTCCCTCAAAGCATGGTAAGTAGTCACATTGAAGGATAATTGCCTAGTTCTTCTTGGTCTTGTCCAATTCCTCATATCCATTCCCATTCTTTTTGGGCAATTTTATTTGGAAATCAAAAGCCCTTTCAAAGGTCAAAGCTTTTGTTTGGTTAGTGGTGCATAAGAAGGTAAATATCAATGACTTGCTTTAGGTGAGAAGACCCTACAAATCCCTTAGTCCTCATTAGTGCATTTTATCCAAAGGAAATGGAGAATTGATTGACCTTCTTTTTCTACATTAACTAAATAGTCAATGTGGTTTAGGTGAAACCTAGGAGTATCAGAGATATGATGGTTATCTCATTTAGAGGATTGGGGAATTCAATCAAAGGTAAGACTCTTTGGCAAATTGCTTGCCTCATTATGCTTTGGATTGCGTTTTAAGGAAAAGTGTAGAATGGAAGGGATGTCGTGGGATCTACTTCACTTTTATTCCTCCCTTTGGGAATTTTGTACTGTGGATTTTAGTGGAGTTCCACTTAATGTTATTCAACTTAGTTGACTTTCGTTTTGTAACTCAAAAGGGGTAGATAACATTGAGAGGGGTTAATTTCGGCTTTTGAGTTATATTGTGTATGGCCTATGTGCATAATTCTCCTTGTATAGTGGAGGAGTCTGCTCTTACTTTCATCAGGTTTTGTATTTTGTGGGAAGGATGTCTCATCCTTCTCTTCAACTTTTATTGATATAGATATATCTTTTGTTTCTAATTAAAAAATAATTGCCTATGGTTAATCCACAAATCTAGCAATTGCCTCTTATGATATGTAAGGAAATATATATATATATATATATATATATATATATTTCCACTTTTGTTTCATTTTCAGCCCTATGGTTTTGGTTCCTCACCTAAATGTTCTGAGTTGGGTTGGACTCTTTACCAATATTGCTTGGTAGAACCAACAATTTCATTTTGGTGAAGCAAAAGCATTGAATGTTTGGTGTATCATACTATTCAAAGGAATCCTCAAGATGAGCTAACCAATAAAAGAAAACATTAGTCTAACCATCTATCATAACTTAGGGCATCTACTTTAGCATTCTTGGTTATATCACTTGTAGTATCATGTGGCCTTGGTAATTGTCTCAAAGGTACTCAAACCAATGTCTTTCAGTTTGGTGTAACTTTAAACCAACTTGTAATTGGGAGAATTGTCAAGCCATCTCAAAATGAAATTTGGTTGACTCTAAGCGAAATTTTGCTTGAAGCTCATCACAAATTGGTTTATAGAATTATGCTGAGACAAGTTGAGTCATGGATTGGATGATTCATAGGTTTATAGAATTCACTATTATCTCTATATTTTTTTGATAGGTAAGGCCTCCCACAATTATCTATATTGATTTCAAGGGTGGAAACCATCCCAAAAGTTTAAGAATAAAATTAGGATCATCGATAACTTCTTCACTAGCATTAGAGAAAGACATGGTTTTGTTTTCAAGTTACAAATAGGAGCCTCTTGATCTATCCTTTCTAGCCTTAAAGTTGCAACTAGACCACACTCTCTTGCCTTAGAAATTAAGTTATTAAGAATATTGATTGCAAAGATAAACAAGAAGGATGAAAGGTATCTCATTGTCAAAAATACATTTGGAGGCTACCTATCAAAAAAGAAAAAACAAAAAACATTTGGAGGCAACAATTCATGCCTTAGCATCACCATAAATCAATGTTGCAAAACCCATTGACGAAAGAAAAACCTGGGTCACATTCGCTAATTAGTTTTAAACATGTTCTCAGAGTGAGTGTATGCTAAAGAAAACCATTTTCTTTTCTGGATTGTCATATCTTATCTATAATTTTTGTATCAATAACATCTTTAACAAATAGTCTTTGAGAGGAGGAGATATTCTTTGGAAGCCTTATGCTAAGATGCTTGAAGAGGGCCTTTTCTAGGACCTTATAGAGACTAGTTACCAAGTTATTAGGTTTAAAAGCGTTAATCCCTATGGAGCAATCTCTTTTGCTGAGTGCAAAAACCATTATGGTAGAATATTCCCTAAGAAAGAATCTATCCGAAGAGGAGATAGTCTTATGGAACATTACGAGGTGTTGGTCAACAACTTTGATAGATTTTTGTCCAAGGTTGAGGGCTTTATCCCCGTTTGTTTGAAAGATGAGCCCCTTAAATGGCCTTGTCAACCATTTTGCGCTATCCTCTCTAAGAAAGGCAAAGAGTCTAACCCCATGATCTCATCTTGTTTGAAAATCTACAAATTTCCTTAGAAATCATCTTGTTCTAAGATTGACTTATCCTCCCTTGAGATATATTTGATTAGTTTTTTCTCTCCTAAGGTTTACCAATCTAGCAACAATTTAGAACTACAATCATCCTCCTTAACTCACATCAATGGAAACCTGCCTCCAAATCACATATTTGTCTCTTGTAATTTTCCCTATCTCCATTGTCCTACTTATTATCAAGGATCAAGCTCATATGATAAGTGACTCATTCCTTAAATTTCAACCTTTGCAATCTTCATGAGTGTTGAAGCGTTCCTGTTTCCAATATCACCAAAAGTTGCTTTGTTAAATTGAAAGTTGCACAATGTAAAACATTCATAGCATAACATGCTTTGGATTCACTTAATCATGATGCAGTATTGATGTTTGAATGTATATACTGTCCTTCTTTGATTATATGTTTTGATAAGGATTTTGATTATTGTTTTGACTAAAATATTGCTCCCTAATAATTAATGACACATTCTATAAAATGCAATTATACTTGATATATTTATAAAATCATTGCATGCCACATGTATAGTTGTGACATATAGGCATCATTGTTATGTAGCCAATCATAAAACATCACATCTGTTGGGACTTAATTCCACTTAACCAACCAAGATAGTAATGCATGACTATGTGCATACACTTTCCCTTGCTCAGACCATCTCACATCCTTTCTTATGTTGTAGTGTTGAGCTACTTGGGTTAGGGGAAGGGTCTCTTGTGCAAGTATGTGTCAAGGTGTTTGATCATTCACATCTCAAATTTTACGATAATGGACTCAATTGAAAACATATTTTGACTGGTACTTGGATATGACATAATAAAGGGGGGAAAAAAAATTAAAAGTCAATTAGAAGCAAAAAATCCTTGAAAATAATAAAATTATCTTTCTTTTTTGATTTATCCTTATTTTTAGAAAAGAAAGAAATGCTAGGATTTGAGGACAAGGCTCGGGCTTCAAAGGCTCTTTGGGATATCATTTGTTTTTTTTGCTTTCTTTTGGGCTTCTTGCACCACAACATTTAAGGGCATCACCCTTAATGTGGTCCAACTTGATTGGTTTTTAGTGTGTAGCTCGAAAGGTATGGGTTAGCAAGGAGAGGCTGCTTGGAAGGAAATTATTCAAATATTAGAGTTATGAGTTGTTTTTTTTTATATTCTCATGTAGTACTTTAGTGTTGTATAAGTTTACTTAGTACTTTGGATGCTTCAACATGCTTTATGATTAGTTCATTGTATTTTGGGAGGATTCCTCATCCTTCTTCTGTATTTCTTTATCCTTAATTTAATACATTTGTTGTTTCCGATAAAAAAGAAAAAAGGAAAAAAATCTTAGAAGGATCCCCACACCCACACCTTTTTCATATTGTGTTGACATGGGTATGTTGGGTTAAGTTGACGAGTCTGGGTATCAAAGGTTGATAGCATTTGGGCATGCATGCTACCATTGGTTAGGTGCCAAAGTACCTCAAATAACCACAGAATGTGAATGCCTGCATTAGTAGGAGAAGAGTCTATATATCTCTAAAATATCTTTGAATGTGTCACTTTGGAACGATACCTTGATACAAATGTGCTTACTTAGATGGTCCAATTCGAACTTGATGCATCTTGATGGTGGAATTAATCCTCCTACCATTTGAGTATTTTGCCTTAGTTTGATAATTAGAGTTGAGACTCACTAAGGTGGGATTAAGGTTCCACCAAGCTTGTTTTGTCCAAATCAAGCCACATGTTACAATATGAAGCTTTCATGTCATCATAGGACAATTAGTATAGGAGATACCTTTATTTTGAAGCACTATAAAAATGATATATATCTTACCAAAAGGAAGAAGAAAATCTCCTCCTAAATTTGCTCCCAAATTCTGTTGATCCTTCATTATCTGGATAACATACCTTCTTGCCAGTGTGCCAACCCTTTTGTCTGCCATTCCACTGCATCTCCCTTCATATTTAGACATTGCATCTACCCTTGTGATTGGCCTCCTTCAATTAAGAACCTAACCTTTAATATGAAGTAAATAAAGTATCCTTATTGATTAAAGTATATTATTATATTTCTTTTTGGAATGTGAACTTTGAGAATGAGTGCTCATTGAAGAAGGTTAGAAATTTTTAAGCCTCATGAAAAAAAGAGAAACTTTTGCAAATTGAAAGTTGTAACTTTTGTAGATAGTGCAATGATGATGGGTTAGTTTAGCAATAGTGATCAATGGAATTATTCTATAATATATTGAAAGAGAAGGTCTATCTCTCTATGACCTTTGTGCATTCTCTTTCTTGGATTCCTATAAGATGAGATCTTTCATTTTGACCACATAGCAATACCGGTCAGAAATGGAGGTGAATCTTCGTGTTATCTCATGAGGTAAGACATAAGAATAAAAGCTTGTAACAATAGGGAAATTTTATATGATGAACCAAGCTCGATCTTGTTTGATTGGAAAAAGACATCATATTCCTATTAGGAAAGAGTCTTTTTATTAGGAAAAGGAATTCCATGAATTTATATAAACCTATGTAGAAGTATTGAGAATTTAGTAACTATCTAACGATTTAAATGCGTGATTGTCTTATCTTGGTGTGATTACTCAGGAACCTTGTTTTTTTTTATTTTTTTGATAGGTAAGAATGCAAAGGTATAGAAATAAAGAAGAAAGGGCGCCCAAAGGTTAATCCAAAGCATACCAATAGTGTACAAGAGGCGCCTAAAGGCAAAGACAAAAAAGAAGAGGGGATACAAAAAACTCATCCACCTTCATCTACGACTGATCAGGAACCTTGTTGTGATTATTGAGGATCTATGTTTTTCTTTCCTTCTCACATAAGTGGGCTGCTTAGGAAACCTTAGGTGTGTTTGCCTATGAACCTTGGTGTGATTTCTAGAAGCCTTGGTGTGATTGCCAAGGATCCATCTTTCCTTTCCTTTCCTTTTATCTTCTTTGATCTTTCATCTCATTATACAACAAGGAAAAATCTTTTATAGTGTTGGAAATTTATAGATATAACATCATATTCATAAGGATCTTAAGGTAACTTAAAATTTAATGTTTCTATTCTAGAAGCCTTGGTGTGATCGCCAAGGATCCATCTTTTCTTTCATTTTCTTTTATCTTCTTTGATCTTTCATCTCATTATACAACAATGAAAAATCTTTCACAGTGTTGAAAAATTATAGATATAATATTATATTCATAAGGATCTTAAGGTAACTTAAATTTTATTGTTTTCTCACTCTCGCTGGCTGGGATTTGTAGTTTGTTGAGCCTTTTTTTTTATAGATTTATTTTTTTGATATTGTGGATAGAGCTCTTCTCTCCTTTCTATTATGTGCTCTCTCTCTCTCTTTATCTCCCTCTCGATATTGTGGATAGAGCTCTCCTCTCCTTTCTATTATGTGCTCTCTCTCTCCCTCTCCCCCTCTCTAGAAATAGTATTTTTTTTTGTTTCTTCAAAAAAAATTATTAAGTAATTGAGTATCTTTGTTGTACCACGTCAGCATGCTGATGTGGTACAACTATCTATTCATATTCTATCATCTTAAAGCTTAAACATAAGCAAAATGAGAAAGTTATTTGGATTTGAAAATGATTATGGAAAATTTTTGGTTATTAGAGAAATCAATTTTGAAATTTTATTTCTAATAAAACAATTTACCATTTTATTCATTTTTACAGAACTAATTCCTGATGAGATGGCAAAATATGAATGGATGGTTGTACCACATTAGCATGCTGACGTGGTACAACAGAGGCACTGGATATTTGCTCATAATTGCAGTGCTCATTTGTGGTTTTCTTTCCTTTTTGCCCCTTCTGCATTATGGTTGTACCACATTCCTCTGATTGGCATATGATTGCAGTATTTGTTAGGGGTTTTGGCCATTTATTATTCTTACTACTAGTCAACTAGTTTTTAGATTTTTTCTCTTCAATCCGAGGCCTGTAGATTTAACAGCTGTAGTTGTTAAAAATGAATGGGCACAGGGTAATGATATGGTTAGTTTAAGATTATATTTTATACTAATAAACTATTCTGGTACAAGAAGGTTATTGTAAAAGTTATTATTATAATACTAATGCCAGTGGAGAGAAATAGGAAATTGCCTTTGAGAATTGTGAATGTGCAGATCATTCTTTTAAAAGTTCTTTTTTATATCTATTTTGGGATTGGGTAAGATTGTATATTGGGGATGGCTCCATGTCGATGCTTGATTTTGTGGATTGGTTATGAACTTTGTAGGGTGCGGGTGCTTATTTTTGTGTTTCCGCGCCTTTCTGTTTTTTGGTTGCTTGTATACATCGTGTATACTCTTCTCTTTTTAATGCAATTGCTTTTACCTATCAAAAAAAAAAAAAAAAAAAAATTATAATACTAATATGCCAATATTTTTGGATCTTCTTATTTATGGGGATGAGGCTGTTTTTGTGATTTCTTTTTGTGTGATCTATAACTTATTGACAAATAATTTTGAGCTACTCCTTCTCTATCTTAATTTTCTGATACGGTTTCTTTCTTTCCTAGATATTGTTTTATTGGGTTACCTATTCAATCAACACGACTTATGTAAGAGATGGACGAAGAACATGAGGAAGTGGAAGATGTCGAGAGTAGTTCTAGTGATTCTTTCATTGATGATTTAGACAACAATGAATCAATGACATCTGGTCAAGATGATGGATTGCATCTTGAGGCAAGCCATAATTGATGTCCCTTTTCTTCTTCCTTCCTCCCTCCCCACCCCCAATTTGAATTGTCTTTTGTTCATATTTGCTGCATTATCCTTTTTAATTTCCCTTCTATGCTAAATCATTTGAAGCTTTTTCGTGCTTCCTTTGTTTTGCACTTTTTTTTTGGTTGTGCAGGTCACTTTGACTGAGGAAGAAATAGAAGAGTTAATTGCTGAATTCTTGGATGTTGAGAGTAAGGTATCATTTTTCTTTGCTAGATTCTAACTTTTCTTTTTAATAGGTTTCAGATTTCTTTCTTGGTTCTCTCATTTTCATTTTAGGCTGCAGAGGCCCAAGAATCACTTGAAGAGGAATCACTTTCCAAATTGGAGATTGAAGTTAGAGAAGAGTTGGCACAAACCCTTCAAGGGAATGATGTCAGTTCTCTGTCCTCACCCCCATCTTAATATTTCATTTGGTCTGGCCTATTGTTGATGCTAATTCTTTTGTTGATAGTTGGAAACGGCTGTTGCAGAGGAAATGGCAAATTTTAAGGAAGAGTGGGAAGCTGTGCTTGATGAACTTGAGACTGAGAGTGCTCACTTGTTGGTCTGCTTCTTTCTTCAATCTGAGTAATTTATGTAGTTCTTGATGCATATTCCACATCCTTGCATTCACACTCAACTTTGCTTCTTTTGCAAAATGTTTGTGTTCAAACCAAATATTTATTATTATTATTATTGTTATTTTCTTTTACTATGCTCTTCTTTATGCGAGTAATGATTGTGATTAGTTATTTTGTGTCGATCTTTTATTAAGTTTCCCCCCAAGAACTTAAAACAAAGGTGATATTCGAAGCTGCATGAATTAATCTGGTATTGAACTTACGAGTCATTTCTTGTAAAAGAAAATGGATGAGATCTTTTCAAGTTAAGAATATGAAAGATGTTTGAGAACATTTCTTGTAAAGCTGCAAAATGTTTGAAACCCTTTTAGTTCCAGCCCTTTAAGCAATTTGGGAGTGGATTAGTCCCCAAAAGGTATTTGTTATGCCCTGTTAAACAAGATTGAGGAAATTTTGTCAAGTTTCTAGTCCTTTTGGCCACTTATTCTGGAATCTTGAATAAAAGAATAAAGATCACAAGAAGGGGGTTAAGTATATACTGGATTAAATTGTCCTCTCTTAGAGAAATGTGACCATTCTTTATCGTACAATGTTGCTTGTTTATTTTGTAGCAATTGAATCTGAAAGTTTTAATTTCTAAGGTGGCATGTGGGCTGGGCTGTGACTGTTCTAAGACGGCCCATTGCCCTCCTGTTATTTGTGTTGCCCAAAGAGGAGGTGAGGGCTCTATTATGCTGGACTGCAGTGCTGGTTCTAAGACTAGCCTAGTGGAATTGGCTATTTTTGGGGCTTCTTTTGCCTTTAGAGGGAACAATTTCCAGAAGTCTGAGCTCTCCCTGTTGGTAGTACTTCACACAAGCACCTACATGGCCCTCATGGCAGAAGTGACAAGACACCCCGGTACTATTTCTCTCTCTGTTTTTTCGTTGGGGACATGTGCAATTTCTTCTCCATCTCCTTCTGGGAATGGTCCTGGTCTGGAGGGATGTGAGGTGGATTCTATAGTTGATCCACTGGGAGAGGGTAGCAGTCCTCTAAGGATGGTTTTGGTGGACGAAACTTCAATGGAGTTTGGTGAGATTGGTGTGAGGCTGATCAAAGTTGTGGTGGGTGAGATGGATAAGGAAGAGGGGGCACGCCTTGGTTTGGTTCAGAGGGTGGAGGTGCCTACGGAGGATTGGTCCTCAAGCAACCTGGCAGCTTTCAACAATTGGTTGGGCATGAAACAGTGGGGTTCGAGATTGAGATCTTGGCTCTACTTAGAAAAATGAAGGTGAGGGAAGAGGTAAAGGTCCAGGAGGGTGGAACGAGGAGGAAGAACTCGTCTTCAAAATTTGAAAGGGAACTAAAGAAGTTGGAATGTTTTGTGAATTATAAGGGACCATTAGGTAGACAATTAGAACCTGTCAAAAAGAAAGAAAAAGGTAGACAATTAGGAGGTGGAAATGGAGAGTGGGATATTGCTGCAGTGGGTAGGTGATACCTTTTTTCATTGCTTTGGAATACTAGAGGGTCTTCTGACATCATCAAAAGGAAGTTCATCTAAGCTTTGTTTGGTTTGCAGCAACCAGTTTTTATATGCCTGCAAGAAGGTCGTTGGGGGGTACTGTGTTTCTTCTTGGGCTTTAGGCTTGGTTTGAGTGGTGGGTTGTTGTTGCTCTTTCCTTTTGCTTGTTGTAAGGTGCTATTTGTAAATTCTTTATGTACTTTGCTGTGCCTTTTCAATCACTTTTAATATAATCACCTTTTTTACCTATCAAAAAAAAAAAAAAAAAGGATCTAAAAAATCAATTGGTATAAGACCATCCTCTAAAGAAAAAGCTAATTATCCATATTGGGTTGTTTACTAAACTAAATAGGAAACAGAATAGAAGAGAAAATGATTCAGATAAGGAATGAATCAGAGTTAGGTTGAGGAATCCCATTGAAGAGTTTACAGAGGAAAGTGAATTAGAAAGAAATTGATTGTCTTTGAAGTGTTTACAAAACTGATAGGAAAATGGAATAAAAATGAAATTGAGTGGCTTTGAACTGTTAACTAACTGTCATTTTTGATACTGTTTCAATCTCTGTTTGCTTCCCTATGTTTTAATGATATATTTTGTTACTAAGTTGTGAGATCCACCTCTAGTCACATTTGTTGGATTTTATTTATATGCTCTAAACTTGTTATTCTTTTGCTCCTTACTATATGTAGTTAACTAAATGTAAGCCTTTTCGTTTGACATTGTTTCACTGTCAAGCCGATGTTGGGATGCCAAATGAGCGTCTCCATTGGCTCTGTGATACCAAAATTCTGTTTTCAACCTCAAACCTTGAAGTAACTGACAGGAAATATGGAATGAAAAATAATAAGTTCTGTATATTAGATTGACTATACACACAATTTATATAGAATATTACAAGAGAAGAAATAGGAAACAAGAGACATGATCAGAAACTAACTTATTCCTAAATCATAAAACTATCTATTTACAAAAATAGGAAACTAACATAATAGGAAAATAATTCTTCTATTCTATTTACAGCTCAACACTCCCCCTCAAGCTGAGGAATAGATGTCTTCCATTCCCAGCTTGAATACAAGATCGTGAAACATTGAACTGTTCAACCCTTTTGTTAGGATATTAGCTAATTGATGTTTTGATGGAACATAGGACATACACACTATTCCTTCCTCCAATTTTTCTTCGATGAAATGCCTATCAATCTCAATGGGTTTTGTCCTATCGTATTGTATAGGGTTATGAGCAATATTGATAGCGGACTTGTTGTCACAATAGAGCTTCATAGGACCATCCCACTTGATTCTCAAATCATCTAGAATAATCTTCAGCCAAAGTAGTTCACACAACCCTTGAGCAATGACCCTAAACTTTGATTCTGCAGACGACCTTGCTACCACATTTTGTTTTTTACTTCTCCATGTTACCAGATTACCTCCAAGAAAAGTACAATACCCTGTAGTTGATCTTTGATCCACTAGGGAACTTGCATAGTCAGCGTCGGTGTATGCTTCTAGAGCAAGAGTATTGTTCTTCTTGAACAAAATTTCTTTCCCGGGGTTGCCTTTCAAGTAATGTAGCACTTTGTAAGCAGCTTGAAGATGAAGTTCTCTTGGATCATGCATGAATTGACTGATTACGCTCACCGAGTAGGCGATGTTTGACCGAGTGTGAGCAAGGTATATGAGCCTACCAACCAGCTTTTGGTACATTCTTTTATCACTACTGGTTCTTCTTTAGCTTCTCCCAACTTGTGGTTTGGATCCATTGGGGTAGAGACTGGTTTACACCCAATCTTCCCTGTTTTTGCCAATAAATCAATCACATACTTTTGTTGAGAGATGAAGATCCCTTGTGTGGAATATGCCACCTCAATACCGAGGAAGTACTTCAGTTTCCCTAGTTCCTTTATCTCAAACTTTGTTGCTAATCTTTGTTTCACTTCATGCTTTTCTCTCTCATCATTTCCAGTCACTATGATGTCGTCAACATAGACTAGAAGAACAATTACTCCCCCTGCAGCCGAGTGCTTAATGAAGAGAGTGTGGTCACCTTGACTTTGTTTGTACCCAGACTCTTTCATGACTTTTGCAAATCTCCCAAACCAAGCCCTAAGAGATTGTTTGAACCCACAAATGGCCTTTTTCAGGTTGCACACGTTGTTACTTGTGTTTCCCTCAAATCCCGATGGGATGTTCATGTAAATCTCTTCATCTAAATCACCATGAAAAAATGCATTCTTAACATCATACTGTAGGAGTTGCCAATTGTAGTGGGCAGCCAGTGACAATAAGATTCTTACATGGTGTACCCTTGATAATCAACTCCATAAGTTTGAGTGTACCCTTTGGCTACCAATCTTGCTTTATGTCTTTCAAGAGATCCATCAGCCTTATATTTTAGTGTGAAAATCCACTTGCTATCAACAATGTTTTTCCCTTTCGATCTTTCAACAATCTCCCATGTTTTATTCTTTTCTAATGCACTCATCTCCTCTCTCATAGCATCCTTTCATTCCCTTTTTGTCAATGCCTCAGAAACAGTGTTAGGGATGATAGTGGTGTTTAGACTCACAATAAAATTCTTGTGGGCTGGTGATAGGTGCTTAGGAGACACATAATGTGATAGTGGATAGAGTGGTTGGTTAGTGCATTCTCTGGTGCCTTTTCTGACAACAATGAGAAGGTCTAGGCCTAGGTTGTCTGTTGAGTCTGTGGAAGTTTCACCAGGTTGTGTATGTAAATGTGGGTCTGATCTTACCGTGATTGCATTCCCAGGGTTTGAGTTGGATTCTTGGACTTACTTTTGTTCTGGAATGACCTTTTCCCTTGTCCCTTGAATACACCTTAGGAAATTGTGGAAAATTGCGAGTGACATTGGCTAGAATAGGGGATGACACGGGTTCAATGGTAAAATTGGGTGACTCAGGTGTGATTGACCCGGATGACTCAGGTTCTTCATCACCATGGGTTGAGACATGAAGAAAGTCAAGAGGTTCAAAGGACTCACAAGGACTATCTTCCATCATTGAAATCTCCCCTTGAAGATGGGATTTGGGGAAAAAAGGTTTATTTTCTGTGAAGGTGACATCTGTAGGGATGTAAAATTTTCTGGCTAAGGGATTGTAACACTTGTATCCTTTTTGAGTGGATGAGTAACCAAGGAAGACACATTTTATGGCTCATTTTCTATGAAGGTGACATCTATAGGGATGTAAAATTTTATGGTTGAGGGATTGTAACACTTGTATCCTTTTTGAGTGGATGAGTAACCAAGGAAGACACGTTTTATGGCTCGGGGGTCTAGCTTGTCTCTATGTTGGGTGTGGACATGAACAAATGCAGTGCACCCAAATACCCTAGGAGTGAGTCCATTTGAGGTACTGAAGTGTGGATAGAAACTCTTAAGTATCTCTACGGGGCTTTTGTTGTCTAACACTTCTGAGAGAATTCTATTTATTATGTATGTGACAGTAAGAACAGCTTCCCCCCAATAGGACTTAGGAACATTCCCTTGAAAGAGTAAGGCTCGGGTTGTGTTGAGTAAATGCCCATTTTTCCTCTCGGTTACCCCATTTTGTTGGGTTGTGTTAACACATGATGAGTCATGGATAATGCCCTGTGATTGAAAATAGGGTGACAAAATCTGGTTAAAGTAATCTCTAGCATTGTCTGTCCTAAAGCTTTTTATTTTAACCCCAAATTGGTTTTGAACCATTGAGTGGAAATTAGGTATAATAATGCTAACATAAGATTTTTGTTTAAGAAGAAAGATCCATGTAACCCGAGTGCAGTAATCAATTAAGGATACAAACCAATGAGCCCCGGAAACATTAGGTATAGTTGAAGGACCCTATATGTCACTATGAATCAAATGAAAAGGATGAGAACTTCTTTTATTGCTGATAGGAAAGGATACACGAGTATGTTTTTCCAATTCACAAGTTTCGCAATGAAACTCATAAATATCTAATCCTTGGAACAAATGAGGAAACATGACCTTTAAAACCCTAAAAGATGGATGATCTAGACATAGATGATACAACCAAATGGTATCTTTATTTGAGGAACTGAGAAAAGATGACGAATTATTACTAGTTTGCTGAGATGATTCAAGGTGGTAAAGACCGCTCCTTTCCTTAGCAAGTCCAATCCTCCTCCCCGAGCCTTGTTTCTGAAAAACATAATAAGAAGGGAAAAAAATAGCATAACATTTAAGATCATGGGTAAGCTTTTGAATGGAAACAAGGTTAGCCGACAATTTTGGTACATGGAGGACATTTTTAAGAATAAGGGTAGGTGTGATGTATATGTCTCCGAAACTTGCAACGGTAGCTAAAGAGCCATTGGCCATTGCAATTTTCTTATTACTTGGGCTTGGGGTATAGGTATGGAAAAGTTGGGATTTGGAGTCATAAACCCTGTGTGAGACATTTATGCAAAAAGAGAGTGAAGGTGTACCTGAAAGAGCCAAAGAACAAGTTCCAATAGGTTTGTCAAGGGATCCCAACAAGCTTCTCAACTTCTCCATTTCTTCACTATTGAACCTGCTTGTTGTTGAATTTTCCTCAGTTTTGGGCTGCTCTGCCATGTGTGCTTGAGACCTTTGCTGCCCTCCACGGTTTCCCCATTCACGACTTGGTGGTTTACCATTCAGCTTCCAACACTTTTCTTTTTTGTGCCTTGGTTTCTTGCAACAGGTGCACCAGAGATTGTCCTTGTTCTCCTTCCACCGATTTTCTCTACCTAAGTGTTTAGGCAGATCATTATTTCCTTGCTCTGAATATTCTGTTTTTGCAACTAGGGCTAATCCATCCAAGGTTTGTGGTTCAAGCATAACACTCCTTTGGCTTTCCTCGCCTCGAATCAGTGCCACCACCTCATTAAAAGCATGGAACCTCCTGCTTGCCAAGAATCTGGATTCTCACTTGATCAAATTCTGGGTTAAGCCCAACAAGAAAATCATAAATTCTATCTTGTTCAATGAAATCCTTGAGAACAGCGGCATCCTCAGGACATTTGGTTTTTATCACCCTATAATGATCAAGTTCTTGCCACAAAGCTTTCAATTGAATGACATATTCAATAACTGTTTTACTTCCCTGTTTTGCAGCAATCGTCTTCACCTTAACCTCATATACTTGAGCCGCATCTCTAGCTTTTGAATACGTCTGTTGGATTGCATCCCAAATATCCTTAGCCGTAGCCAATAACATACATGTGTCGCTAATCTCAGGAGTGACAGAATTCCACAGCCACGCCATAATCATAGAATCTTCTTCATCCCATGCTTCAAAACGGGGGATCTCTTGGTTTCGGCCCTGTACCCATAAGATGGTTGATCTTCCCTTTCCCTTTCAGCATAGTGCAAACAAGTTGAGACCATTTAAGGTAATTTTTTCCATCTAGCCTATACGCAGCTTGAATGTTTTGCAATTCCTTAGGTTGTTGAGATCAAACAATCTCCTCCGATTGTGCTGTAGTAGTCGTCTCTGCAACCTTTGACATCTTTCACGAAAACACCTGATCTCTTGGGAATTAAGGCAGATCGCGAAACAAAAAAAAAAACCAGCAGCAATGAAGGCTAGTAAAAGAACACGTGAATAAAAAAAAAATCCAGCTATGAAGGCAAAAAAAATGGCGATGAAGGTCAGAATGATGCCCAGGTTGTAAAAACCTATAACTTTGATACCATGACACAAAATATGGGATGGAAAATAATAAGTTCTGTATATTAGATTGACTATACACAGTTTATATAAGAGATTAGAAGAGAAGAAATAGGAAACAATAGACATAATAGGAAATTAACTTATTCCTAAACTAACTTATTCCTAAATCATAAAACTATCTATTTACAGAAATAGGAAACTAACATAATAGAAAAATAATTCTCCTATTCTATTTACAGCTCAAGAGTAACCTTTTCAAGGGACTGGTTCATAGTTAAGTAGTTCTTTTGTTTGGGCAACTGAGTTGAACCATGACACCATACCCATATGAAAAAAGCTGAAAGGTAATGCAAGGTGGTGTGGTAAATATTGTAAAAATTTCTACAAAAGGCATGGTTGAGATCAATCTGTTAATTTGGCTTCAAGGGGTTAGTTCACTGATTGGTTCAACTGTCAAAGCCGCTAAATTGAACTATGACATGATGCTAGCTTTAAAATAATTATGTTTTTGATATATACTTTTGTTTTTGGTTGTTTTGGATTTAAAAATCGATAATTCCCCTCTTCCACACCTGCTTTTATTACTCTACAAAATCAATAATCCTGTCAGGGAGGAAGAAAAATGTGTGGTGTGGGGTTTTAGAGAAACAGAAAAACAGTGTACAATCCAAGGCCCCTCTACATTTAAGAGGGTAAAAAGTCTCTCACAAACACAAGGGTGGAAGATGAGGGTTATTCGGGGAGAAGATGAAGTTGCCAAGGGTGGAAGAAGTTGGTCTGTGGTGGATTCCAAGTTGTTTGAGATTTTGGTTGAGGATATGAGAGGGAAGCTGAAAGGTTGTATTTGGGAGAGAAGTAGAGGTATCTCTTCATGGATTAGATTTGGGGAGGTTAGTTTACAGTGCTTACTAGAAGGAGTAGAAGCATGTTGTAAAGAGGTTGATAATTGAAGTTGAGTTCTTGGCTGGGAGGAGGGGGGTAGGAAGTATAGGCTGGAGCAATGTTTAAATGAGGCAAGAAGGTTCATTCTCTGCTCTGTCCGTGATCTTGAGGAAAAAAAATCAGCATTATTTGTTCAGAAGGGAAGGGGGTTGTCTAATGGATGGAATTCTCTGGCCGAGTGGTTGGGAGGCCTTGGAGTGGTCCCTACAGGAGGCTTAAAGGAAACCAGAGTTCCAGAGGTTCCGTTGAGGGTGAAGGGGGGCCCGAAGGTTTTGTGGAGAGAGAAGGGGGGCCTGAAGGTTTTGTGCAGGGAGAAGGGGGTGGAGACAAAGTCCTACGCAGATGCTGTAAAGTTGAAATCGGGAAGAATAGGCGATTCAGTTTGGTTAGAGGTGGGGGAAAGAGAAGTGCGAGGAAGGTTAAATCAGATGAAACAATGTTTGGTGGGTTGGCGGGGTGATAATTAAGCTCCATTACCTGAGTTGGATTTCGTAAGGAGATGGACGCATTAGTATTGGCCTTTAAAGGGGAATTTTAGTGTTGTTGTGTTAGGCAGAAGACTCTTGCTGTTTGAATTTGAGATGCCAAGTGAGGCTGAGCAAATTCTAGCTAGAGGCAAAAGAAGTACTAAGGAAAATTTTCTTATTTTGGATAGATGGAACCCAGAGGTGGGGTGTCTTTGCAAGGACTCCTTTGCTAATGAAGCTTGGGTGAGGGTGGTGGGGCTCCTGCTTCACTTGTGGAGTCGTGAGGTGTTCAAAAGAATCGGTGATGGGTGTGGAGGCTTTGTTGCAGTGGATGAAGATACTGATTCATTTTCTAAGCTGCAGTGGGCTCGGATCCTGGTGAAGCGTGCGGAAAGGGTTTTACCTAACATTGCTCAGGTTGTTGTGGGGTCGGGGTGCTATTTCTTTCATTTGTGGTGGGAGACTCCACCTAGTTTCGTGTAGGTGGTGCCGATGGGAAGAAACTGCGGGGAGGGCGGTTCAAGGGAAGGAGAAGAAGCAGGGGGAAGCTCACGCGTTGCTTGCTGTGGGAGTCAAAGGGAGAAGGTGGAGCAGTTGAACTTGCAGCTTGGGGTAGATGTCATGTCGTCAGTTGGAGGCAACGCAACTACCCTTCCTGCTGAGGTCTTTGTCGTAGAGACTGAAGAGAGGTTTAGGGTAGGTAACTCTCCTTTCTAAGTGAGAGGGGTTCAGAAGTCTTTTTTAAACAGGCTGGGCGGACTTGGTTTAGAGACTAGTGGTCTTAGTTGTGGGCCTTTTGGATTGGGCCTTGGGGAGGCCCAGGGACAAGATAAGGAGTTGTAAGTGGGTTTGGGCCGGGTCTTTAGGCCTATCACTTTAATTGATTTAAAAGGGTGCAGTGAGGGAGAGTTGGTCGTGGGCCTTGGGCCTGAAGTTGTTGGCGCAACGGGAGGAGGGGATTTAATTGGGCCAAAGTCTTCAGTCCCTTTTTCTGGGGCACTAGATGAGTATTTGCTTAGGAAGGTTAGAGACGAAAGCGGAGACGAGGATCCTCTCGTAGGGATGATGAGGGCTGCTTTGTCGCTGGAGGCCCTTGAGGTGGTGGAAAGAGCGTTGTTGACTAGCAAGATGGAACTGATGGACTAGCAAGATGGAACTGATGGACTAGCAAGATGGAACTGAAGGGCCATCAGTCGACAAAGTCTGAGTAGAGGAGAGGCATAAGAGACGAGCAAACACATCATCCAATGATGGAACTGATGGACTAGCAAGAATCTGATCTCGGACAGACTCAAGATCTCGACGGAGGCCAATGAGGGTTAACACCATAAAGAACTTGTCAGTTTGTATTTGTTGAGCTTCAGCACCATTAGTGAAGGGCATCAAAGTTAAGAACTCCTCCTTAAGAGACGCAATCCGGCCAATATCAGTAGACAGATCCATGTCCTGCTGTCTCACATGAACAATACCAGAAACCACCTTATAAAATCGTTGAATATCATTCGTGTATAATCCTTTAGCCTGAGTCCAAAATTTAAAGCAGGTTTTGTAGGCACGAAGATGATGGAAAATTTTGGGATCAACAAATTGCCATAATACGCTGCATAATTGTGCATCGATCTTCTTCCATTGCGCTTTGTCAACATCAGCTATAACATCCTCAGGTGTAACAAGATGATCCTCATAACCTTGTCCCATAAACTAGAGTTCCACGGACGCTGACCAGGAGAGATAATTCTCACTACCAATCAATTTTTCCGATATGATAGTAGGAGATCCAGAGATGACGGATGTAAAAATGGAATTTTTAGTCGCCATATCTACTTCACCTGAGATTGAATCATGTTTGGATCGAAGAGAGCCCTAAAGGGAGGTTGGATCACAGCTGTGGAAGAAGAACCTGGTATGTCGGGACCCAAACAAAGGATAAAAGTGATTGGGGATGAAGAAGAGGCCTTCCCAAGGCACACACAGGTCTCGGCCAAGGAAGAGAGCTGCTGTCGGAGGCCGGAGGAGGTTGAAAGAAGACCTGCGGAGGCTGAAATGCCAAAAAAATGGAGAAGCAGGGTTCGGAGAGGCTTGACGGAGGCTTAGAAGTGCAAGACGGTGCTTGACGAGCCTGTTGGAAGAAGCTTGACACTGGAAAGTGGGCCACGCGCCCTCACGCGCTGGCGCGTGAGATTCAGGCCGTCGGAGAAGAGTGGCGCGTGGGAGGCGCGTGGGTGGGTGTTTGGCTCCGGTGATTTGAGAAAAGTTGCAGATCTCCTCTTTGCGCTTCTGATGGTGTGGTCGATGTCAGAAAAAGTCGCTGGAAAAAGTCACCGGAAAAGTCATTGGAAAATATCGCCAGAAAAATGTTGACGGTGATGAGGGTTTTCTAACCACGATATGGCTAATCGGAAAGCTTTGGGAGATGGAAAAGGTGATCGGAATGAAACACGGTCACTGAACGGATTCCCGGAATTAATTACACGGATAAACCAGAAAGAATAAAGTTTTCTCCCTTGGCTCTGATACCATGTTGAAAGAGAGAGAGAGGGAAAACCTTAATTCTTATTCATATTCATGGCTACTTACAACTTACAATAGAGGAATATATATACAAGGCTAGGTTAAACTAACTACCATATATGTGACCTATATTAAGAAAAGAAAGAAATATTGTACATTATATAATGCATTATATTCAATAGTTTGTAATCTTTGGTCTTGGTCTAAGACATATTTAGATGTAGGACCTCTACCTTTAATCAACTTTTTTGATTGGTTGGGTTCTAGTTGAGGGCTAGTGAGTGTTTGCTTCTTTTTGTTCTTGCCTTTTGGTGACTCTTGTATACTCCTTGTATGCTTTGGGTTGCCTCTTAAACGCCATTTTTCTAATATATATTTTGTGTGTTTATCCATCAAAAAAATAATTAAAAGTGGTGTTTACTTAGCTCTTGTACGTTTTGTATAGGTTGTTGTACATTTTATATAGCCCTTTGTGAGGAGGTTTACTTAGCTCTTTTTGATCAGGTTTGTATTTCATGAGGAGGATTTCTCATCCTTTTCATGTTTTTTATTCTTATTTAATACATATGTTTGTTTCTGAAAAAAAGAAAAAATTAAAGTTGTGTTTGTAATTGCATTCAAGCACAATATCATTGTTGTATGTGATAGAATACCTTAATATCACACATGTGAGTTTTTATGATATTTGGCTAGTTCTGTGGCATCAAGTCATTCTAAGCATTTACGGGACACACTCAAATAGTTGGGATGCCAACACTTTAGTCAGATGGTCACATCGTTGTCCTTGGAAGGCTATTGCACAAGTCTTTTAGGATTTTTCCAAGTATACTCAGTTTGTTGGAGGAGATGGGGAAAAAATTCTTTTTTGGGAAGAATTGTTGTGGGGGGATCAGATCTTCAAAGTCCAATATCCAAAACTATTTAGAGTAGTCACGAATAAAAATATTTCTATATCTTCAATTCTTGGTTTTGTTCACCCTTTTTCATGGAACTTTAATTTCCGTTGTAATCTTTTCGATTCTGAGATAGAAGATTTAGAACGTCTGATGCGATCTCTTGATTGTATGCATATATCCACTTCGGTTTCAGATGCGAGATCATGATCCTTATTTTCTTCAGGATTGTTCACAGTCAAGTATTTCTTTATACCCTTGTCCCAAATGCCTGATTTATCTCCTCTTTTTCCTACTAAGTTTGTATGGAATTCTCAAGTACCCTTCAAAGTTAAGGCCTTTGCCTGGCTTGTGACACACAAGAAGGTAAATACTAATGACTTGCTACAATTGAGGAGACCCTATAAAACTCTTAGTCTTGACATTTGTAAGTTGTGCATGAAGTAAGGAGAATCAGTAGATCATCTTTTCCTACATTGTTCTATGCCGTTGGGGTTGTGGTACAGATTATTTCAGCTAGCCAAGATGGATTGGGTTTCTCCGATAAGTATTTCAGACATGATATCCATCAACTATAAAGGTTTTGGCAACTCTAAGAGAGGGATGGTTTTGTGGCAAAATGTGTGCATAACTTTAATTTGGGTTGTGTGGCGGGAAAGAAATGCCAGGATATTTGAGGACAAAGCTCGGAATTCAGAGAATCTTTGGGATTCCATTTATTTCCTTGCTTCTCTTTGAGCTTTTTGTTCCGCGGTTTTTAAGGGCATTCCCCTTAATGTGTTACAACTAGATTGGCTAGCAGTGTGTAGTTCCAACGGGACGGTCTAGTCAAGGGAGATTGTTTGTAGTTTTCATAGTGTAGTGTCTTGTTTTCTTTTTGTGTTGTTTAATTTTATCTCTGGTGGGAGGATTCCTCATCCTTCTATTGTACTTCTTTTTCTATCAATATATACATGTGTTGTTTCCTATAAAAAAAAAATGATATTTGGCTAGTTGATTTATCTGTTAAGAATAGTTGCCATTCTGACAATTCCTTGGAACAAGTATTGGAGCTTATATCATTTGCTTCTGCTGCTTATGATTTACATGTTTCCATGAACAGGAACAACTTGATGGGGCTGGTATTGAATTACCAAGTCTCTATAAGTGGATTGAAAGTCAGGCTCCTAATGGTTGTTGCACTGAAGCTTGGAAACAAAGGGTACATTGGATAGGATCTCAGGTGACTGGTGATACTACTGAATCAATCATAGAAGCTGAAAAGCATCTCCAAACTGACAGGCCGGTGCGAAGGTATGCTTTTTTCCTTCTGCATTAGGAATCCATGTAGGTTTATGTTGATTTCATGCTTGGATCTATGTTGTTGAACAGACGACATGGAAAACTATTGGAGGAGGGTGCCAGTGGATATCTGGCAAACAAACTTGCTAGTGATGGGAACAGAGAGGCTGTCACAGAGAATGCAGAAGTGGATTGGTGCTCTTTCAACAAATGTTTTTCTGATCATGCATCTGAGGATAGTACTTTATTCGGCAGTGAGCACTGGGCTTCTGTGTACTTAGCAAGTACTCCACAGCAAGCGGCAGTGATGGGGCTCAAATTTCCTGGAGTTGATGAGGTAACAAAGATGGTCTAGTTCAATTTTTGTTTCACAGTTTACTATACAAGTGTTTTCTCCCTCCTATAAAAGTTGATCACTATGGAACGTCTCAATTTAATTTACATTTTAATGTCAGTACTTTGGTTCATTATGGTTCAAGATATAGCTGATGCTCTTTCTTGGACTTAATTAGGCCTAGTACTGAAATAAAGATTAGATTCAATTTTTGTTATACTGTTGGGGCATGTTTCTTTGATTATTTCTTAGAAGCATATTCTGCCAGGCTTAGTCAAAGAAATTGATTTTTGCAACCTATCATTTAGATCCCACAATTTCTATCCTAGGACATCTTTTTCTTGTGCTTTTACTGTCCATATGCCTCCTTGTATAAGGGTGATAGTTTGGCTTGATGTTACCTGTTCATTAAGAGGATATAAAATGGTTTCAAAAATATGGAATGGGGTTGGTGGTGGCTGTAAAATCCATTTAAGAGGCAAGTAGTGATGGTCCCAAATGTCTGACAACAGAGGAATAAAGAATAACCTGTAGAAGAATATGAAAGAAATTTACTTGACAACTAAGATGGAAATTTTTTCTCAGCTGAATCTGCTTGGACATTTCCCTTTTAAGTTTTCATGGATTTTGTCTCTGTGCTTTTAATTTTCTCTTAATTTGATCCCCCAAAATGTTTAAATGACCTTGTAATCTATCTTCATATTTTATAAAATCAAAATTGATAGAGTTTATGAGTTTCTCATATTTTATTCTCTGGATAAGCTTTTGAATTTAATTGTGGTCAGGTGGAGGAGATCGATGATATTGATGGCAATTCAAGTGATCCATTTGTTGCAGATGCCATAGCGAATGAAAGAGCCGTGGATCTTTCTGAAGAACAGAAGAAAAAATTTAAAAAGGTTTGTCAATCATAGTTGTATTTATCATTAGTTCTTCAGAGTAGCGCTTTTAAATATTGATTCTTTAGGTATCCTTTGGATACACTTCTTGTTTTGTGTTTTTGAAAACAAAAAATAGTATTAATCTCAACATAAAATACAATAATTCTTGGAGACTTATCTTAAAAGGATATATATAAACTGTTTTAAAAAAAAATGAGGCATAAAAAATTTCTTGATAACTCAGATTTAAAAATTTTTAAAATTGATTTTTAAGAACACAAGATAGTCCATACTTTTAATATAAGAGTTTTTACATTTTATGTTTAAGTTAGTACCATTTTTTGTTTTTTTGTTTTTTTTTAAAAATAATTTTATCCAAATGAGCACCTATTTATTTGTTTTTCTTTTTGGAAGCTCTATTTGTCTATAGTGATTGTTGAGAGAGAGAGAAAGAAGAAAAACCTTAATTCTTATTCATGTAAAAACTACTTACAATTGAGAAATATACATATACAAGGCTAGGAGTCCTAACTACCATACATGTCCTAACTACCATACATGTGACCTATATTAACAAGGAAAGATTATATACTATAAATACATTATATTCAACACTCCCCCTCAAGCTGGAGCATATACGTCATATGTACCAAGCTTGTTACAAATATATTTAATCCTAGGACCTCTGAGAGATTTAGTGAAGATGTCTGCTAGTTGATCATTTGAATTAACAAAATTAGTAGCAACACATCCTGATGCGATCTTCTCTTTAATGAAATGACAGTCAACTTCAATATGCTTGGTCCTTTCATGAAAGACTGGATTGGATGCAATATGTAATGCGGCCTGGTTATCACAGATGAGTTTCATCTGTTCATGCTTTCCAAATCTCAACTCTTGAAGAAGATGTCTCAACCATATGAGTTCACATGTTGCCAAAAGCCATAGCTTGATACTCGACTTCAGCACTAGATTTGGCCACTACATCTTGTTTCTTACTCTTCCAAGATATTAGATTACCTCCAATAAAAACACAGTACCCTGAAGTGGAACGTCTATCTGTGGGTGAGCCAGCCCAATCTGCATCTGTGTAACCAACAACCTGAGTATGACCTTTGTTCTCGTACAACATACCTTGGCCTGGTGTACTTTTGATATATCGAAGAATGCGGATTACGACATCCCAATGGCTATCACATGGTGACTGTAGGAATTGACTAACAACACTCACAGGAAAAGAAATGTCTGGACGAGTAATGGTGAGATAGTTCAATTTACCTACGAGCCGTCGATATCTCTCGGGGTCTCCTAAAGGCTCCCCCTGTCCTGGTACAAGTTTGACATTCGGATCCATAGGTGTGTCTACTGGTTTACAGTCTAACATACCCGTTTCTTCTAGGATGTCTAAAGCATACTTCCTTTGGGAAAGGACCACACCAGAACTGGATTGAGCTATCTCAATTCCCAAGAAATACTTGAGTTTCCCCAAGTCTTTGGTCTGAAAGTGGGTAAAAAGATATTGCTTTAGTTTCTGAATACCATCTTGATCACTGCCTGTAATGACGATGTTGTCCACATAAACAACCAGATAAATACATTGCCCCAAGGAGTTATGATGATAGAAAACTGAATGGTCTGCTGTACTGCAAAACATGCCAAACTCTTGAACAACAGAACTAAAATGGCCAAACCATGCTCGAGGAGATTGTTTCAAGCCATATAGAGAACGACGTAACCTGCACACTAAACCAGACTCCCCCTGAGCAACAAAACCAGGAGGTTGCTCCATATAAACTTCCTCGGCAAGATCACCATGAAGGAATGCATTTTTAATATCCAACTGATAAAGAGGCCAAGAACACATAGCAGCCATGGAGAGAAGCAGACGGACAGAAGCAATCTTGGCAACAGGGGAGAATGTGTCACCATAATCAGAACCATAAACCTGAGTATAACCTTTAGCAACTAAGCGGGCCTTAAGGCGATCAACCTGACCATCAGGACCAACCTTAACTGCGTAGACCCAACGACAGCCAACGGTAGATTTACCAGAGGGTAAAACAACAAGATCCCAAGTGCCATTAGAGTGCAGAATAGCCATTTCATCCACCATTGCCTGTCGCCAGCCTGGATGGGAAATAGCTTCATGGGTGCTCCTTGGAAGAGAAACAGAGGATATAGCAGAAACAAAAGCAGAATAGGGTTAAGATAATCGATGATAACTTAAAAAATTGTAAATAGGATGAGGATTACGAGTAGAGCGAGTACCTTTCCGAACAACAATGGGTAAGTCATTAAGAGAAGGCAGAGCCGGGGCAGGTGAAGCCGAAGGAATAGGAAGTGAGTCAGCAGGTGCCTCAGCAAAAGGGAGAGGAGTAACGACACGAGGGCGATGATGATAAACCTGAAGTGGTCGAGGAGGCATAGCATCAGGTGGGGAGACAATGGGAATGGGCAAGACTTCAGAAACAGGAAGAGACTCAGAAGTGGTGGAAAAGAATGGTGAGTCCTCAAAGAAGGTGACATCAGCGGAGATAAAGTATCGATGAGTCTCAAGGGAATAACAACGATAACCCTTCTGAAGTCTGGAATATCCCAAGAAGAGGCACTTCATGGCTTTGGCGGAAAGCTTGTCCTGTACGGGAGTGAGAATATGAACAAAGTAAGTACAACCAAAGACACGAGGAGGAAGGAAATAAAGGGGTTGGTCAGGGAAGAGAAGGGAGTGAGGAATCTGATCGTGTAAGACAGAGGAGGACATACGATTAATCAAATAACAAGCGGTAAGAACAATGTACCCCCAAAAACGAAAAGGAACATTACTATGGAGGAGGATAGTATGAGCTGTCTCAACAAGATGTCGATTCTTGCGTTTAGCTACCCCATTTTGTTGAGGAGTATGAGCACAAGAAGACTGATGAAGAATCCCATGATGAGACATAAACGAAGTAAATGGGGCTGAAAAATATTCCCTGGCATTGTCACTGCGTAACACACGAATAGAAATATTGAACTGGGTTTGGATTTCAGCATAAAATTTCTAGAAAATAGAGAATAACTCAGCTCGATTTTTCATTAAAAATAACCAAGTACATCGAGAATAGTCATCAATGAAAGTGACAAAATACTGAAATCCTAAAGTAGACGCAGTCCGACAAAGACCCCAAACATCAGTGTGGACAAGCTCAAAAGGAGACTTTGCCCGATTATTCAAACGCTTTGGGAACGAGACACGAGTATGTTTCCCAAGCTGACATGACTCACACGGAAGCGACGACAAAGTGGAAAAACGAGGGACCATCTTCTGGAACTTGGAGAGACTAGGGTGGCCCAGACGATTGTGAATGAGGAGAGGAGCATCAGTGGAAATGCAAACTGCAGGAGATGAATCCGAGGTGAGGTGATAGAGGCCTTGAGACTCACGTCCTATGCCAATCGTCTTCCCCGTACTCCGGTCTTGCAAGGTCACAAATTTATCGGAAATGGTAATAGAGCAATTAAGAGTACGAGTGATTTTGCTGATGGAAATAAGATTAAAAGGACATTCAGGAGTATAAAGGACAGAAGTGAGAGGTAGAGAAGGCAGAGGAAGGGCCAAACCAATACCTTTAGCCACAGTTTGAGAACCATTAGCTAAGGTAACAGTAGGTAATACAGAGGTAGTAGTAATAGAGGAGAAAAGATCCTTATTACCAGATAGGTGATCAGAAGCTCCAAATTCTAGAACCCAGGGTCTAAGAGAAGATGTGTGGGTAAGGCAGGCAGAGGCATTACCAGGCTGGGCAATAGAGGCAACAGAAGCCTGAGATGCGGAAGAGCTCGGAGGCTGAGGTAGTGGAGAATCAGAGGACTGGGCCACATGGGCAGTGTGAGGAGGCCGTCCATGTAACTGATAGCAACGATTGCGAGTGTGGCCAAGTTTATTGCAATAGGTGCAATGAGGACGTTGACCTCTACCTCGGGTACCACTGTGGCCTTCTCGAGAGCTAGTTTGAGAAACTAACACAGAAGAATTTGAAGTGCTATCAAATGGCAAAGTCTGAGTGGAGGAGATATGGGGGAGGCGAGCAAACACATCATCCAAGGACGAAACTGATGAACTACCAAGAATTTGATCGCGGACAAGCTCAATATCCGGATGGAGGCCAATAAGAGTAAGAACCATGAAGAACTTGTCAAGCTGTGTTTGTTGAGCCCTAACATCAGGAGTAAGAGGCATCACAGTCAAGAACTCCTCCTTAAGAGAGGCAATCTGGCCAATATAAGTAGATAGATCCAAGTCCTATTGGCTGATATGGACAATATCAGAAGCCACCTTATAAAGACGCTGGATATCATTCGTGTATAATCCTTTGGCCTGAGTCCAAAATTTAAAACAAGTTTTGTAGGCCCGAAGATGAAGAAGAATCTTGGGATCAACCGATTGCCATAATACACTACATAACTGTGCATCTATCTTCCTCCACTGTACGCGGTCAACCTCAGGGATATTTGCCTCCTGTGTAATCAAGTGATCCTCATATCCTTGACCCATAAACCAAAGTTCAACAGAGGCAGACCAGGAAAGATAATTGTCACTGCCAACCAATTTCTCCGAAGTAATCATAGGAGATCCAGATATAACAGAGGAAAAAAATGGAAGTTTTAGTAGCCATATCTATTTATGTGGAGAATGAAGTATATTTGGATCGAAGAGAGCCCTAATACGGTTGCAGATCGCGGCGTGGCACCACTGGAAAGGGAGACGGCTTCAGATCGCAGCGTGGCACCATCGGAAAGGTAGAAGAACACTTCCTTAGGCACGTGCAGGGATTAGGATGGAGAAAAAGTAGCCGAAGCTTGTTGGAAAAACTGTTTGGAGGGTCGGCGGAGGCAAAAAAACCCCAAAAGAGGTACGTGCAGGGCTTGGATGGCAGAACCAGGGATGAAGGAAGGCTAGTCGGCGTCAGGCGAGGCTGGAGGAGGAGGCGCGTGGCCGGGAAAGTCCTCACGCGCCCTCACGCGCCGGCGCGTGAGATGCAGTTGCCGGCCAGAAAATTGCGCGTGGCAAGCGCGTGGATGATCTTTTGGTTCTAGTGCCTTCACAAAAGTTGGAGATTTCCTCTAGGCGCTCCTTCTGGTATGGTCGGTGTCGGAAAAAGACGTCGTCGGAGAAGTTCGTCGGAAATTTTTTTTAGGCGGTGAGTGTTTTCTGACGACGATCCGACTGACCGGAAAGTATTGGGAGATGGGGAAGGTGACCGGAATGAAACACGGTCACCGGAAGGTTTCCCGGTGTTGATGACACGGGAAATAGGAAAGAATTAGGTTTTCTCCCTTGGCTCTGATATCATGTTGAGAGAGAGAGAAAGAAGAAAATCCTTAATTCTCATTCATGTAAAAACTACTTACAATTGAGAAATATATATATACAAGGCTAGGAGTCCTAACTACCATACATGTCCTAACTACCATACATGTGACCTATATTAACAAGGAAAGATTATATACTATAAATACATTATATTCAACAATGATCAAATAAATTCTCATTTTGCATTAGATATGTCGTTTCAATATATATGTATATATATACATATACCTTTTTTTTAAAACTATTTTAAAAAAATTGAGGTATCAAAAAATTTTTGATAATTCAAATTGAAAAATTTTTGAAAGTGATTTTTAAGAACACAAGATAGTTCATACTTTTTATATAAGAGTTTTAAAATTTTTATGTTTAAGTTAATACCATTTTCTGTTTTTAAAAACAAAAATAAGAAGTGTATCCGAATGATCACCTATTTATTTGTTTTTCTTTCTTTTTGGAAGCTCTCTTAGACCATAGTGATCAAATAAATTCTCATTTTGCAATAGATGTGTTGTTTTTGAAAGTTTTGTTTTTTATTTACTTACTAGAGAAAGGACCACTTTTTAATTTTTTGTGGGGGATGGGAGGGGCGGTGGGTGGAATACAAGATGGATCCAATTGTTGGTAAAGTATTTAGACTTCGGATGGTTGGAAGAAGGCATAACCCTATGGTAGTGTTGCATTGTTTCAATAACGCCATGTTTCCAAGAGAGGCAACTTGACCTTATTCTTCTGCTAGTCAAACTAATTTGGAGATCAAAAGCCCTCTTAAGTCAAAACATTAACATGGCTAGTGGTTCATATGAAAGTTAATACCTCCAACATGCTTAAGATCAAGAGATCCCATGGAGTTATTTTTGATAGGAAACAACAATGAATTATATTGAAGAAAGAATTAAGAAGTACAAAGAAAGGATGAGGAAAATCCTCCCACAAAAGAAAACTAAACAACAAGAATACAAAAACAATAAGCTATTTGGTAATTACAAAAAGCAAACTCTCCTTGCTAGACCACACCATTGGAGCTACACACCGCTAGCCAATCTAGTTGCATCATATTAAGGGGAATGCCCTTAAAAATCGTGGAGCAAAAAGCCCAAAAAGAAGCAAGGAAGTGAATGGTATCCCATAGAACCTCTGAATTCCTTGCCTTATCCTCAAATATCTTAGCATTTCTTTCTCGCCACACAACCCAAATTAGAGCTATACAGGTAGTTTGCCACAAAACTATGCCTCTCTTGGATTTTCCAAAACCCTTATAATTGATGGTCATCATGTTAGAAATGCTCATTGGGGGGACCCAATCCATCTTAGCTATCTGAAATAATCTGTGCCACAACCCCATCGTCAAAGAACAATGTAAGAAAAGATGATATGTTGGTTCTCCGTACTTTATACACAACTTACAGATGTCAGGACTCTAAGAAGATAGGAATAAAGTTGGCTATCAATGTAGAGATATTGACATTGCTAGAGGGTTGTTTTAGGCCATAACTTTAAACCTTTCCATTGTAATTGTAAAGGGAGATTCTACTACTGTTGTATCTTAGGTGATTATAAGGAAAGAGGTTCATGGAAGTTTGATAATTGGATATGCAAAGTTATAGATGTTGTCAATGAATTAGGTTGCTCATTTTCTTGGGTTCCTTGTTTAGCCAACCAAGTGATAGATTGGTTAGCCAAACAAGGAGCTAAGCATTTGTCTCCTTTGTTGGAGACTTTCTTTCCCATTTGGGGTGCTATATTTCTCTTCTTTGTACCTTGGTTTTTAATTTGTAAGGTTGGAGGAGTTTTTGTGGGGCTTGACACTTGTTTCCTTTATAAACTTTTTGTACATCCTTGAAGGATTGCTTATTCTTCTTATGTTTATCCTTTTAAGATAAATGCAAATGGTTGTTTTTGATAAAAAAAAAGGGAATAGTCTTTGGGTCTATAATGTTGCATTTTCTCAGGGCGAGTTTAACTTTGGGTTTCATGCTAGTGATTTTGGAACAATGGGGTTTGGCCAGAAATGGATTAAATGGTGCATTTCCATGGTAAACTTTTTTGTGTTAGTGAATGGTACCCCCTTTGACTTTTTTCAAAGTTCTAGAGGTTTGAGACAAGAGGATTCTTGTTCGTTATTTATTTGTGTTGAAAATGGAGACAATTATCTTTTAGAGAGGGTCAAGGGGAGAGGTGGCAAGGGAGTAGAGGTGTCCCATCTATTGTTTGCTAACTAAGTTCTTGTCTTTTTTATTTTTTGAGACTTTGCAAGTTCAATTGGCTCATTTATAATTAAATGCCAAAATTTTGGTAAAGCCTCATCGTTTTTTTTTTCTTCCCTATATTTATAATATATTTGTTGACAGGTGAAAGAGGAAGATGATGCAAATATAGATCGGAAGCTTCAACTTCATTTGAAACGTAGGAGATATAGAAAGAGAAGTACACAGGTGTAGTGTTCATTTCTTGGCTTTTTTGGTTCATTCCATTGTCCTCATCTGAAAACGGTTGAGAACTTTGTGCCATCTATACTGCCTTTCTATCTTGATTTTTGATTTCCACTAGTGAAATTGAAATAATAAAACTCACTCGGAATGAGGTTAGAATTTCAAATGTGGTGAATAAAATTTTATATTTGGTAAGTGCAGATATGATGGGCTAAGAATATGGGCCCTAGGCTGCACTTTGTTGCCATGATATTGTTGCAGACATTTTTCATAATGCTACCGCTCACAACTTAGGATTTGGATCATTGTTAACCAAACAACTATACTGGTATAGATTAAATTTAGAAAAATCTTAGCACAGTACTAAATTCCACTTCTTCAGTCAAAAACTGTGTCAGTTTCACTTTAATGTCTTATGGTACATTATTTCACTTTGGTGTTTTTTTGATAAGAGCTTATGGACAGATTTGGCTGGTTGACACATATAACATTTAAATGCTAGATTGATTCTGTTTGCAAATATCTTAATTAGTGGCCAGGTTTTATAGAGTCTTAAGTTTGATGCTTGTGAGTGCAGTCAAAAAATAGATTTTAGGGCTTATGAATGAAATATGGTGAGTAGAGGGTTCATCAGATCAAGAATGTTATGAATTATCCTCATTGTTGCTCACTTTGCATCTTATTTTTTCTCTCCATCATTTTCTAGTGAGAGGATTGGGATTTTGGTTCCCTTAGGACTGTTTTCATCTAACTTTTTGTTTTATGTTCTTGCCAAGAGTGATTCTCTAGTTTCCTTTCTACATGCTAATTTAGTTTGGAAGTCTAAAGTTCCTCCCAGATTCAAATACTTTGTATGGTTAGTGGCTGGTAAAAATGGATTAATACCAATGAATTATGACAGATTAGGTGATCCTTTAAAACTCTTAACCCTAGATACCTTGTTCTTTGCTTAGCTTTTATGTGACTGTGAATCACCTTTTTCTTCATTGTTCTGTGGCTTGGAATTTTATCTTACAGATTGTTTGGAGACATGGTTTGTCTTGGGTCCTCTAAGGGATGTTGCAGAGATGATGCTTACAAAATGTTGTGGCACCATGATTTCTATTCATTCGGCATTTTGGCTTCATATGACAGGATTTTTAGAGAAGTGGATCCCACTTGCTTCCTTAATTATCTACTATCTTACTTGATTGTGGAGCTTAGTTTTTATAGAGTTCTTGGGTTTACTCCTCTGGGCATTATTATGTTGAATTGGAGAGATCCTTGGAGTGGTAGAGCTAGTAGGACTTTGGTTAGGGTTAGTGCAGTATGGGACCTATGGATGTTCCAAACTAAATTTTGATAGGTGTTTTTCTTGCTCTAGTTACAGTTTGATGGAATGATTCAAGATCAAAGTGGTAGTGTGATCTGGGCTTTCTCAAAGCCATCTGGTTCAGTTGGCAATAGAGGTTCAGAACCTAGCATTGATGGAAGGCTTGACTGAATCAAAATCTATGGGGAGTAGAAACTTCCAAGTGGAAAGGGACTTGGCTTTTCTTAGGGGAATGGGAGTATGGAAATGGGATACATGGATTCAGAAGGTATAGCCTGTGGCTTCTCTAGGACGCTGAGGTCCACCATTGAAAGAGTGGACAGTTGCTGGAAAATTTTGAAACTTTTAAATCCATGATAAGGTTGCATTTTTTCTTATTTATTTATTTATCATTATTATTAGTCTTCTGAATGGACAATAAATAGAGAGAAAGGAACTTACAAAGAAAGATGAGGAGTCCCTTCTACAGAAAGGAAAAAGAACTACAAAGAAGAAACACCAGAAAGAACCCTAGTAAAAAGCTAATTAGAGGGTGGGGTTAACCAGCTTCTATAAAAGATGTGTGGGTGGCAGTTACTTGGGATGAGATAAGGGTGGGGGGTTATTGGAATCTGCATTTCTCTATGCGTTTAAATGATTGAGAGTTGGAAGCTGCTGAGACATTTCTCTCAAGGTTGCAAGATAAGTTATTGAGGAGGAAAGATTTCAATCGGATGATTTGGAAGGAGTTGAAGAATGGTGTTTTCTCAATGAAAACCTTTTACTGTCTGTTGGAGTTGAGGTCAATCCCCTATTCTTTGAGCATCACTTGGAATTCTCGGGTTTTGACTAAAGTGGGTTTTTTTTTGCTTGGGAAGCCAATAGGGGAAAAGTCTTGACCAATGTTTTAAAAACCGGACTGGACCGGCCGGTCCGATTGGTCCAACTGTCGACCGGTCACCATTCCGGTCCGATCCGATCATTTGGACCGGATTGAGATTGAACCGGGGTTGAACCGCTCGAACCGGTGAACTGGACGAACTGACCGGTTCAAATGATTTTAATTTTTTTTAAAAAAAAATTACAAAATGAAAATATTATCCTCTCATTGATGAAAGGATTCCATAGAATTTAAATGGTTTTTACTAAAGCACATGTTGGGCCTGTCTTATGACACAACCCACATACCCATTCCACTTACTGTGGGCTGAGTTTTGAGCCCACAAGACCATCTAAAGCCTTTGCTGAGGATGGCTTTTATAAGAGTCATTTGACTCCTTGTTCCTCTCAATTTTCGATGTGGGATTGCTAAATATCAAAGAAAAAAAACATAACAAAACTCCAAGAAGTTTTGAACCTTGGACCACCCCCTGTACTATAGTCCACCTAGGACACCACTCGGCTACATGTATTTTATTATCTAATATACCAAACAAAACAAGACATATTAGATTTTAAAATTTTTTATAATATTAAATAAAAATAATATAATATTTTTTAAAATTATGAAATTAGTTTAAATTTTCATTTTTTTATATATTCACATTTAAATATTATACATATTTCATTTAATAAAATTTAAAATATTAATATGATTTAATTTGATAATATCAAAGATATAAAATAATATTATTGATGTTTAATTTATTCATATATATTTTAAAATTTTTATAATTATTTTTAATTTTAATAATATATAAATTATATATTTATGACGTCACCGGTTCGACCGCCGGTCCGATCAGTGAACCGTGAACCGGTAACTTTTTCGGTTCGATCACCGGTCCGGTTCTGAAAACATTGGTCTTGACATTAAGCCTGCCTCAAAGATGAGGACAACTGTTGGCGAATAGATGCTATTTGTGTAAAATTGAAGGGGAATCAATCAATCACATTCCTCTTCATTGCACCATGTCAAGGGTTCTATGACAATTGCTGTTCTGGTGGTTTTTGGTTGCTTCCTTCCTCAGTCAAAGAAACTCTTTTAAGCTGGCATAGTACTTTGTAGGGAGAAAATGGAAGAAGGTTTGGCAAGCAGCTTCACTGTGCATTTTTGGGACTTTTTGGAAGGAGAAACCAAAGAGTTTGGAAATGAGGAGCAGTATGAGAATAAGTTGAAATGGTTGTTCCTAAGTAATCTGTTACTTGGGTTGGGATGCACATAAAGAAGATTCAATGCCTTTGATTGATTTTGTAGATTGATTGGGATCACACTGTGAGTGTGAGAGGGAGAGGGAGAGAGAGACAGAGAGAGAGTGGTTTTTTGTTTCTTTTTTGTGGTCTGCCACTTTGTGCCTGTTATATATAGCCTGTGTACTCTGGTGTACATCTTTTCTTTTCATATATATCTATATATGTTTCTTTGCTTATCAAAAAAAGGATAAAAAAAAGAAAAAAATGCTGAATGGAGCTTCACTGAACTCCTTGTTAACAGTCATTCAAAAAGTCCTGAGGTGATACCACTTCTCCCGACATCAAATACTGTGCCTTCAAATTTTCAGAATTTCTAGTGTTCTTCTCAAGCCAAATAACCCACATCAAAAGCTAGGAATGGGTTGGCCAACATATCTGTATTCCTTAGACCAATCCATGTGATTTTGGCTAAGGAGATCAACCTTTGCCATTATTCTTATGTAAAAAAGAAGAGGAAAAGATGATTTACTGACTTCTTACTCCTCATACATAGAATGCAGCAACCAAAGTTGTTAGTGTTAAAGCTGAAGCAGGTTGGTGGTATTAACCCTCTTATTAGCCATTAACCGTGCAAAGGCTTTGTGTTTCTGGGAAGTATTTGACTTCCAAATGATAGTTGCAGTCCAAATGATTTTTGCCATCAGGGAACACAATCAGACAATTAGATCTACTAAAGCATGGAGAATGGTTGAGAGAGAAAAGGCCACACAATTGCAATGCTCAACACCTCTTGTCTGGGGTAGAAGGAGAAAATGACATGTTGCAAAGCAGGAGGAAAAGAAAGCTCAGCTGTTGCTTGGTCTCTCAGGTTTCTACAGAAGCCGAAATTTCAGGAAGTGGAATTATAAGAGAGAAAAAGCTGGAATTTCTGGACAGATTGCTGGAATTTCTGAAATTTTGTAAAATAGGTTGCTAGAATATCTGGACAGCAACTAATTTTGCCTTTTTGGGAATTTAGTTCAAGACTTAGAAGTTGGAAGAGCTTTAGAATTATGGAAGAAGGAATTTTTGCCTTAAAAGTTAAAGTAGCTGGTTTTGGGTTGAAACTTTATTTACAGAAATACTATTCTTAAAGAGAATCTAGGCAATAATGGCTGCAATGTTAAAAAAGTGATTCATTAGTCAAGTGTCTATATTCATGAATTCTTAAGATCTTTCTAGCAAGGGTTTTGCATTGGTGGTCAACTGTTCAGAAGAGGAAATCCCTAAACACATTTTTCCCCTTCATAATGTGCTTTGCATTGGAAATCTTACATACTGCAGTGGCTTATATAAGAGATCTTAACTAACCTATCAAGAAACTAGACCATAAGCAAACGACTGCTGACCTGGATACAAACAGTTATAATCTTTAATATTATTTATTTTATTTTGTTTTATTTTGATAGTTAACTTATTCCTTTTTATTTTTTTTTTAAACTTTTATGTTTCTTCTTGCTGGGATTGGAACCTGGAACCGCCCTCACCTCACCCAATGCTTTACCACTAGATCCAGCCCTCGAGGCCCTAATTCTTAAAATTATTAAAATGCTCCTATATAGATAATGAAATTGAAATAAGGAAAAAAGAAAGTCCCATATGAACACAAATTTTCCTTTCTTATCAATGTGCTTTGCATCAGCAATATTATATATTGAAAACTGCTTCATTTGTGTAAGAGGAAAGGCTTAATGAACAGATGAAGTTACTTCACTTTATGTAGGTTTAATTATAATTAATAATTGATGTAAGCATGGAAAAGAGGTTTGCTTAGGAGTGTCATTTCTAAACATGTCATTTCAGTATTGGGGTGTTGTGCACCTTGTTGAATAAGTACCTGTCCCTCATTTTGGCATGCTTTGTTTGTTCTGTTCTTGTATCAGGAAACCATTCAGAAAGAAGATCGGTTGGCAGAAAACATCTTAGACAATTCTGTGCTTTTGAATGACTACTCTCAGGCTGTTTTGAGAGAGAAAACTCGTGGGGACGGGGTAAGTATATCTAATAATAATGATGATGGTGCATGTCAAAGTTCGAAAACTGAGGTGTCGGAAAGTCTTGAAATGCCTGACACTCTTGACAAAGAAAGGCCTGCAAGTAATGGCAATTCTTCGGTGCTTTCTGGCTCTGTTTTGCCTGATTCAACTGAAACCAAAGGATTCAAGCGTTCACATGACAATGGGGAACTTGATGTTGATAATAAGAGGTTTCGGACTGTTATCATAGATAGTGATGATGAAACTCATGAGGTGGGCAATGTATCCAATTCTCTTGTTAACAATATGACTAAGATGGAGGGTCAGTCTGTTTTGCAAGAAACTGAAGGTGATTTTGTTGGTTCTGGTTCTCTTCCTTCAAAGCATATGAATGGGAATTTTCACTGCACTGCTTGTAATAAAGTGGCTATTGAAGTGCACTGTCATCCTCTTCTGAAAGTAATCATCTGTGGGGATTGCAAATGTTTAATTGAGAGAAAGATGCATGTTAAGGTATGGACTGTATTGAGTGTTGTACATGTGTTGCTTTCAACAGTTTAGCAGTTTGATGAGCAGAATATCAAATATGTTTGGCTTAATGATTATGCTTAATGTAAAACTAGAATATTATTTGGTGAAACATAGATTATTTAACTCAAAATATTAATTTTTAAGCTTTTAGATTTATTATAGTCTCTGTTACATGGACTTGGGTAAAAGTGTTAGGTGTGAATATATGTTTATATGTTTGTATCTTGTTGGTTCAACTATATATAATACTTCTTTTATAGGAAACAAGCAAAATTATACCAATAAAAAATAGGAATATAAAGAAGGATTAATCATGCTTCGAACCTGGTGCAAGAAGAAAGAGATTTAGATAAACCATCTATTAAACACCCAACATTAGTACATTACCATTTGTACTTGTTGGAAGGTTTCTCATCCTTCTTTGTTCTTACTATTTTTATTTTTATTTTTATTTTTTTAAAATCAGAAATGAAGAAATATGTATTAATAGTAGTGAAGATACAAGAGAAGGATGAGAGGTGCTTCCCTCAAAATATAGAATCTGGTCAATGTAAGTATATACCCCTCTATAGAAAACTATATACAAAGATAATCCCCAACTATCTCAAACTTTTGAGTCACAAACCGCAGTCCAGTTGAGTTGTAAAACACTAAGAGGAACTCCTTTAAAAGCAGCAGTACAAGAGGCCTATAGAGAGGAATAGAAATGAAGTAAATCCCATAACATCCCTTTCGATCTCCCTTTATCCTAAAAAATCCTAGCGTTTCTCTCTTGCCACACAATTCACAACAAAGTGAGGCAAGTGATTTGCCAAAGTGTCTTGCCTCTAATTGAATTCCCCAAACCTCTAAATGCAACAATCATCATGTCCTCAATACTTCGTGGTGGAACCAAATCCAACCCTGCTAGATTGAAGAGCTTGTGCCAAAACCCAATAGTTAAAGGGCAATGAAGAAAAAGGTGGTGAATCGATTCTCCTTTTCCTTTGCATAGAATGCACCACTGAGGACAAAGAGATTTGTCCTCAATGCAATGAGCTTGTTCTTACTACTTCAATGCAACAAAATGCTGGTTTTGTACTCAACATTCTCCTCGAGTCAACTACACCAAAAAACTGGCATAATTCCTTCCAAAAAAAGAAAAAAGAAACTGTTGCTTTGGGGCAGGAAATCCCTAACAAAGGCCTTCAACAAGGAGGCTGCTAGGCCAAGCTATTAGTTGTCTTGTTTGCCAACCTAGAACTCCAAATAGAGTGGCAATCAAAATCTCTTAAAATATTAATAATTTTTTGACCCAAGAATCTAGTTCCCAAGGCCCTGCCCCTTTTTTTGGTGACACCATTCAAAGCAGCATTGCCAAGTTTCCTTCCTCTTTCACTCTTTATGTGCTGAAATCCTCTAGGTTATGAGGTAAAAATTTCAAGAAACATATCTGCTAGTTTCTGTGGAAACTTACATCTGAAGCTGGCTACCTTTCTGTACTGGCTCCACTTCTGGAAACCCTCCAGTCAATTTTTTGGAACTTAAAAAACTGAAAAAAATTATAATTTGTTCTTTCTTGTTCTTTTTCCTTTTTTCTTAGTTTTCTTCTTTCATATTCTCTTCCTCCTCCCTTAGACACTGCAACTAACATACCTTGCACAGTAGCTGTGTCTTTACCACCACTACTACTGCCTCTGCTACTATTATTATTTTATAATTACTGCTTGATTGTTGGATTTGTCAGATTTCTATTTGAATTGGATTGTATGGCAATGTTCTGTAGTATTTATACTCTACCTTTCAGTGAGATAATTTGCTGTGGCAGGATCCTGATTGCTCTGAGTGTTATTGTGGATGGTGTGGACGGAGCAATGACTTGGTAGGTTGTAAGTCATGTAAAACATTATTCTGTATTACGTGTATAAAGAGGAACATCGGCGAAGAATGCTTGTCAGATGTCAAAGCAAGTGGCTGGCAATGTTGTTGCTGCTCTCCAAGTCTTCTGCAACAATTGACTTCGGAGTTAGAAAAAGCCATTGGATCTAGTAGTCTGACAGTTTCTAGCTCTGATAGTGATTCAGATGATTCAGATGAAGATATCAATGTTGCAATCAGGTATTAAGATCAATTGATTGTGATTGGGATTTTTAATGTATTTCATAATGTTTTAGCATTAGTATTTCCATTGTTTGTTTCTTTTAGGTTTTTCTGTATCAAAACTCAAAAATTGGTTTGATTTTTTCTCTAATGCAGAATTCCTGTTTTAATTTTTTGATCGTGGTTGTATTCTTTTTCTTTCTGTTTTAATTTTGTGATATTTCATGGTTGAATTAGTATAAGTTTTCATGAGTGTTAAACTTTAAAGTTGTGTGGGGTTTCCTGATTTTGGCTTTCTGTTTTGGTTTTGTGATTCATCATTGTATTAATAGGAGTTTTCATTAGTGTTAAAGTTTTATGGGGTTTCCTTTGGTACCATGAGTTTCATTTAACCACATTTTTTAGCTCAATCGGAATCTAGCTTTAAGAAATGAAAGTGCAAGCCTCACTCTTGATGTTTAGACCTGCTATGCCTAACCATCATTACACCTCCTTTCTTGCCTGAACTTGTTAGGAGATTGGCCATGAGCTTTTAAGTTATTATTCTTTGGCTTTTAAATGACATTCCAGATTTGTACTAGTATTTTTCAAGTTGTTCAAACAAATCTTAACAGGATTCTGTGCTGAATATAACTATATAGTTACTCCTTTTCTGTATCAGCTCCAAACGAAGAAGGAAAAAGAAAATTCGGAGGATTCTTGATGATGCTGAGTTAGGGGAAGAGACCAAAAGAAAAATTGCAATCGAAAAGGTAAATTTGGTTGTTGAATTGTTCAGTTCAAACTCGTATTTGGGTGCTGGGTTGTCAATTGTTCCCTTTATTTCTAGGAACGGCAAGAACGTCTCAAGTCTCTACAAGTGCAGTTTTCCGAGAAATCCAAGATGATGAATGCTGCAAGTTGCAATGGTAATTTATCAGAGGATACTAGTGTTGAAGTTCTAGGTGATGCTTCGAAAGGTTATATAGTGAATGTTGTGAGGGAAAAAGGTGAAGAAGCTGTGAGGATTCCTCCAAGCATCTCTGCCAAATTGAAAGTCCATCAGGTTTCTTCCTAAACTTACATGTATCTGTGTTCTTCTGGGATCCTTGCTATTTAGCTAGATTGCTTTTTCAAAATGGCTTGAATTTAATGTGTCCCTTTCAATCATGCCTCCTGCAACTTTCAAATGTCTTCTTGTTTCCAAAATAGGACATTCTTAGAAACTGACTTTGTTTAATTGTTTTATTTCTACTTTAAATCCCTTCTGCCCTCTTCTCTTCTCTCTCTCTTTAATTTTCTTCATTTCAGAAGTCCTTGCTGTCCTCTTTTTTCATTCCAACTAAGTTCCTTCCCTATTATAAAATTGAAAGTGTAGGGTTTTTTCTTCCTTGGTTTGATAGACAACTTTCTTTATTTGATTTGGATACTTGTACAATTTGCTAGTTATTTAGTGATCTGTCTATTGATACATGAGGGGCTACAATAGAGAGATGGCATGCAGCCAATTCTGACTGTCATGGATTTGAACTGTTGGACATACTGGCATGGGTTAAAGAATATATGAACCGCAAGGCAGCCAGAGTTTTGTTGACTTTTATGTGCCTCATGCCTGCTGGCCTTGATATTCCTGCACAGAAAATTGAAATTGGCAAGAATAATCTTGCTTTGTCACTTTTGGTTGTTATGGAGTGTTGTTCCCCATTTAAAGTATTTGTTTGCTATTAGAAGATTGGATGGCATGTCAAGACTTTTCCTACACCATTTCTCCAAATACATAAGCCAAAAGAAGGGTAAAGAAAAGAGAGAAGAAATCATCATCATAGTAAGGTTGGAAATTTTTTGTTCAACTTGGTCCAGTGACTCAGAGGAACTAGAGGCAGAGAGGATAGAAACTGTTCCAAAATCCAGATATCCTAAACTGCCTGTGTTTATTTTGACCCTGCCACGATAACTTGGGACTATTGCTTTCCTGCTTGGTTTAGTCCTACTAAAACAAAGTTGAGATGTCATAAATTTGAGCTGATGTATTCTGGAAAATTGTAACAAGAAGTATGCCTTTAAATTTGTTTACTTAAAATTAGCCTTTTATCTCTAATAATGGTGTTCTTGTGTCGTGTAAAATACTTGTTTCTTGTAAAGTGCTTGTTTGATGGCCTCCTTTAAACTAATGATCATGAAGGTGTTAGTATATTGGTGTTTTGTTTGTTTTTTTTTTGTTTTTTTTTGTTTTAATGAAATCTTATCTTGTTCATTCCTTCAGATCACAGGGATACGATTTATGTGGGAAAATATTATCCAGTCCATTAGAAAAGTGAAATCTGGTGATAAAGGTCTTGGTTGCATTCTAGCTCACACCATGGGGCTTGGTAAAACTTTTCAGGTATTGCGTTCGTTTCTCTCAATCATTCCTTTTTCTCTTCATGAGAAGTTCTTAGAGAATAAAAATGGCTTATCAAACTTGTACATGTGCAATGCCTGAATGAGTGTGTAAAAGAAGGATTAGAAAGAGGAGAGTATATACAAGTCTCTGGTAGTACCAAGTCCCAGCATTTGTTCAAAATATGAACATTATTTTCTCATGGCTATTTCGAGTGAATGGTGGGAGTGAGCAGTTAAGCTTTTTTGTAAGCTGACTAAAAGATAAAAAGTTAATATGAAACTTTGGCAAATATGAAACTGATGAAAAAGGCAAACAAACAGAGGAAACACTTCTTTCAGCCAAGGCTTGAGTTTTACAACAATCATAAGCAAAACTGAGGACTCTTTAGAGAAAGGAGAAAAATGATTAATAATGGATTCATTACCTATCATTTGAGAGAATGCTCTAGAGTCAACAATCCAAGATATAGAATTGAATATCGATAAGAAAGCAGTTGGTGTACCTAATATTGCAACAATAGCTATAGGTGTAGATGAAGGTCCACTTAGTCGGTTTCGTGAAGTCAGAAGATGATTTGTATTCATAATGAGTGCGCCAGATGCCTTTGAAGTAGATGATTGGTCATCATGATCAAAGTAAGCTTGATTTGCCAAATCTGGTTTGCCAAACTGTGCCAAATACATGTCAGCCTCATGATTGTTGCATCCATAGTGAGTACAATATCTATCTTCTTGACCTTTGCCACACTAAGAAATAACTTCTCTCTTACGTGAGGTAGGGCAACTCTAAGCTGGTTATTTGCAATCAAATAGGTGGGTTAGGGCTTCAATCTATAAGATTTCGGGAGGAAAACAAAATTAAAATTATAGCAGGGAGGAAAAAAAAAAAGGATGGGAAAAGGAAAGATAGAAACCTTGAGAGTCTTACTATGATCTTCTAGGAGTTTCACTTAGAAGAGAAGTGAGTACAACACTTCTCAGAAACATGATTGTTGCATCCACAGTGAGTACAATATCTATCTCCTTGACCTCTGCCACGCTAAGAAATAACTCCTCTCTCATGTGATGTTGGACAACCCCCTAAGGTGGTTGTTTGCAATCAAATAGGTGGGTTAGGGCTTCTATCTTTTGAGAGAACAAAAATAAAATTATAGTGAGGGTAAAAAAAGGATAGGAAAAGGAAAGAGAAGAAAGCTAGAAAACTTAAGAGTCTTACTGTCAGCCCCTTAGCCACTTGATTCAGACCCGGAGAAATAGGCCTCATGGGTAGGCCTTGCACCCATGAGAGCCTAGGCGGAAAGCAAGGAAAGCCTGGAGGTTTGGTGGTTCAAACCCCAGGAGCTAAGTGTGGGGATCGCGGACAAGTCAAGCGTGCACCGTGCGCGCACCGCGAGCGAGCTAGGCGCGCATCGCGAGCGAGCCAAGCGTGCACCGCGCGCACCACAGACGAGTTAGACGCGCACCGCACGCGCACCGTGGGCGAGCCAGACACGCACCGTGCGCGCATCATGAAGGCACTTGGGCCATGGAGTGGTGCAGAGGGATATTTTGGCAATTTAAATTAATTTGTATTTATTTAAATATTTCATTATGTCTCCTCAGACATATTGATGTCTCCTCCAGAAACTTTGAAAACGGCCCGTATTGCTCTTTAAGGGGGGTGTGGGTGTCTCAAGGGGGATGAGCACCAAGGGCGAGCCTTGACCGCACCAAGAGGGCACCCTGGCATGGCCTTGGGCGTGCCTAGGACACGGATGGCATTTAAGCATGCACACATGGGCTCCACGACGTGTGTGGCATGCACCCCGTGGCTGCAACAGCACGGGGCATGGTGCGGCCTACCCCCTCCCCGCGTAGGCACGAGGGCGCCTAAACCTTGTGCAAGCGAGCCAGCCAAGAAGACCATGGGCGCAATGCCATGGCCAGATGGGGCATCAGACAAGTAGCTGGTTCACACCATGACGCCTATGCACAGCACAGGGGCGCAATGCCCTGTGCACCAAGAGGGAACAGCCATGGGCGCAATGCCATGACTCGTTGAAGCTAAACCTAATGAGTGGGAGCAACAGGCCCAGGCCATGGACACCTTGACATGGCTTGGGCTCACGCATCAGTGTGGGGGAGGCACACTGATGCAGCCTGGTCAGCTAGTGGTGCATGCTGCTTGGTTCCAAGAGCCTTGATCAGAGACGCGTTGGTGGGCACCCGGTCACAAAAGGCACCTTGCGGGGAAGGAGGCAGCTTGTTAGGGGAGGGCTCTCCGGCAACTTGATGAGGCAGGCTCGAGGAGATGGCAGCTAGTCAGAGCACTAGCTAGGACAGCTAGTGATCAAGTCAGTCAGCTGCATGGACTGGTAGTGGGCTGAGTCACTGCTGATGCTGATGCAAGTGGGTGGTTTCTCAGCAGACCACCATCTGGGTGGTGGGTGGTTGTGCAAGCAGTTCAGGGCAGTTCTGGGCGGTTGCATAACCACCAAGGGAAAAACTGCAGGGTGAGTCTTTTAAAAGGGCTCTTGCAGCCTTGAGATGAGAGAGAGGGAGAAGAGGGAAAGTAGTCTTTGAATGCTTGGGATGTAAGTATTGCTCTCTGACTCAGGGAAGCAATTTTGTATCTTGTAGTTGAGATTAATACAAGTTGGGAAGGATTTCCTATAACCTCGTTGTGTCCCTGTTTCCTTTGATTTGTTGTTGCTGTGTGTGTGTTGAGAAGGCTGGGAGAGAAGGTTGGCTAAGGAAGGGTCTTTAGCACTGCGCACCAGGTGAAAATTTTAGGGTGATTTTCGAGTGTGTGACACTTACCATGGCCTTCTAGGAGTTTCACCTAGACGAGAAGTAGATGGAGTCTTACCGGTTACCACTTAAAATTTCAAGTTATGCAAAAGGACTTAATATTATTCATCATTATTAGTTAATCTCATTTTACATTAGTTAGCCATATATATATATATGGCTTTACAAAACCCTATAAACTGAATACAACTATGAAACAAGAAATCTAACTTGTATAGAAGCTTATTAGGACTTATATTCTCTTCCTAAAACTATTAAATCATCTAAAATTAAATTAAATTTAAAAGAGAATGAAAATGTTTTTGGTATTAGAAACTTACTCTCTAGTCTCACCTAGAAGGAAAACAAATGGAATCTCATTATTGAAAATTGCAAGACAAATTAATATTTATCATTAATCATTTGTCTCGTTTTACATCAATTAGTCTTATTTATAGGCTTTAGAAATCCCTAAAAACTAAATAAAATCATGAAAATATAAACCTAATGTATAATGGTAATTTATTATGACTTTTATTTTAAAATAAACTAGAAGCTTCATTTTAAAATTAGAAATTTACTTTATAGAAACTCCTTGTAATAAGAGATTCAAATAAAAAAGGAATTCTAGATAGTAAAAACACAAATAGAAACTCTTGAAAAAGGAGATTAATTTAAAAAATAGGAAGTTTGGAAACTTCTTTTGAGGAGAATTCTAAAACTTACCAAATTCCAAAGAAAATTTTAATATTGAATATTTACTAATTATGATATTAGAGAACCTAAAAAACTGTAAAATTATCTAAATACCTTTGATAGAGTAATTTACCTCTTTTTTTTTTTTCGTTCAAATTTTTCCTTAAATTCCTTTTTCCAGTAGATCTTAGGGATTCATCTCGTTATTTTCCCTCGACTTGAAAAATAACTAAACCTCAAGTTTAAATGGCTTTCCATGGTTAATTGAAATCTCGAGTAATTCTTTCTACTTTTTTTTTTCTCTTTATTGACCTACAAGAATGAATTGATAATGCATTGCAAAGAACTCTTCATTAAATCTTTGCAAAATTGATACCGGATGCAATCAGGAACTAGGATCTTCCCAGTGCTCTTTAAATTTATTTTTTGCTAATGTAATAGAGGATCTTAAAATCTCTCAGAATGGAGTATGATGTTTGAACTTAGCAATTAATCTTTTTAAAAAATGACAATCAAGCGTTCCATAGAACAAAGAAATTGTAGATGTAGTCCTTTCAATATTCCTTACTATTAAGACCATGACTTGGATGATGCGGCACCAAAGCCTTGTGTGGTAGCACTTTGTACCTATGAGTGAGGCTTGGGGGAATTGAGGCTTGCAATAGGATGTGTAGAGACTTGGTAGTGGGTAGACACCCAACACATGTTGCTAGCACACATGGATAGTACAAACACTCGGGCTGGCATGTGTGGCCAGCACTTGGCCCAACTCGACTCAGCTTAATTTGGCCAAAATTCAATTTTTGGACTGGTATTTTTTCCCTTTTGTGGGGGGGGTATGCATGACTCGGTTAAAGGTGGAGTGGTGGATCGTGCATGGCCACACCAAGGGCACATCATGAGGGATCTCACACACGAATGAGCCTTCCTAGCACACACATATAGGTGCAACGCCATTAGGTGTGGTATTAGTGATGGGTGCAGTGACATGGGGCGTGATTATGGTACACACAGAAGCATGCCTGGCGAGATGGTTTGATCAAGTGGGTTGACATACATGTGGGCCAACATAGCAATACATGGCTGTGGGCTAAGAGAGGGCTTGGCAAATACATGGGCTGCCTAGACATGCAGGCAATGAGTTGACACTCACAAGGGGCTGATCAAGACACGTAAGTGGGCTGATGCTTACGGGCTCGACTACAAGGTGCAAGCTAACACATGCATGGCATAAGGGGGAGTCCTTAGCATTAGGGTGAACTCAAGCAAGGAAGGCATCTTGGCATTGGGTAAGCCCAAGCAAGGGTTTATTGACATGGTCTTAACATTAGACATGAGCTGACATGTGGGGGCTGAGGTGGGAGACACCTAGCACAGACCAAGTCAAGCAAGCTGTTCCTAACATGAAGGCATGGGTTGTCGAGCTTGTGGACATGTGAAATTGATAAGGAGGCACAGAATGCATGTTGCTAGAGGTGGCAACAACAGTGGGGTTTTAAATCAGTCATGGAACACGTGGCAAATGGTTGAAGCAATGATGTGGTTGAAGACGTTTGAATTCAAAATAGGTTTTTCTTATGAATGTGCTATGTAGTCGACTGATTGAAGCCTATAAATAGAGGTGCCACTTGCCATTCAAAGCATTGAATCATGAAAGATAGTGTGGGAGTTTTGCTTGCAAGAATAGGCTTAATATTCTTGTAACTTTGTGTAACATAATACAAGTTTGAGGAAAGACTTAAATTGTAATTTTTGTTGCCTTGTCTTGTGTTTCCTTGTTGCTTCCTTGTGCAGTCTCGTGTTGGCAAGAGTAGGCTAGCTTAGAGGGCTTCTAAGTGCCACACATCATAAAAAATTTGAGGGAAAAATTTGTGAGTGTGACACTCACCATAATAGTATAACAATGTAAGATTTAGAATTTTCAAATGAGTTGTATCGATCTTTTACTTTGAGAATTCAAGCATAGACTTTCCCTGAACATGCCTGAAACTCAATGTACCACCAATAGGCATATAGACTACAAAAATTGCATTAACTTGGTTGGTGTGTTGTTTAATCCAAAGATTATGACTAGCCATTTGTATAACTTATCCTTCATAGAAACTAGTAACGAGGAAGTATCATAAAGAAACTTTTGTTGAATGAAGGCCTTTGTAGAGAATTTATTTACTTATCTTTTGGAGTCCATGTGCTTCCTGTGATGTGTATGGTAGGCGAGTAAATTTGGAAAAGAGGAGTTTCGAGTTAGATGAATATCATGCTGTAGATTTCAGAGCCATAGCAATTCATTCTTTAGCATTGTGGGAATCAAGTGACTAGAGTCAACCCCTATCAAAAAAAGGGTTAGTAGAGTCCCAATCAACTAATGTACTTTGTTTAGCTCACCTACATGTTCTAGCACAGGCCCCATCACATCTTGCTTTCCATATTCATAATAGACGACTCCTTTATCCTAGATCTAAACTTCAAATTGCTTCTTAATAGGAGTATTTGATGACTCTTTTAGTTCAGAGATACTGATTTCTCTACTAGTTGCTTAGGTGGTGGAATCTCTTTCATTGGAAAGAGAATTTTTTTATGCTCATTGCACAAGAGTGTACAAGTGTTCTCATAGCCATAATATTCGAATTCCATAAAAAAACCAGTCTTCCAAGCCTTATATGGGCAACTTTTATCGGAAAAAATCACACCATACTAATAGCTGAAAATTATTACTAAAGTTAAATATTATTGAACCACGATAATCATCTAAATATGTGTCATTTACCCATACTATTTGATATTTATTTGGATCCTTCTCTATTTTTAGATTAAGCTTCTTACAAGTTCTTTTGAAGTTATGTTAGAATTACTACCTCATCAATAATCGTAGTGCATAGTCTTCCTTGTCAAAAAACACGGGTTCAGAAGATGTTAGCACACCACCAAGCCAACTTGTTGTTTGCCTTTGGTGTAGACACTATAAGTCACACTAAAAAAAATTATAAGCTTCCACTTTTGTTGCATAATTTGTTCCACTCTTCCAGTAGTATACACCTTCAAGCCTAGAATTTTAGCTTTGATACCAAAATTCATGTATGACAACCCTAGCTTGGTTATCTAACGAATAGGTGGGCTAGAGCTTCAATATTTTAGGATTTAAGGAGGAGAACAAGAATAGGGATAAAAAGGCTCTTTTCGGCTTTCAAGTGTTTGGGATCCTGTGGTAGACTGGGATATTGAATATGAACAGACTAGTCACTCCTTGAAAAATCATCTCATAAACAGATTATACTAGGAGATAGCTTTATACAGGTGGTGGTATGGCCGCCAGATTACCATCTTGATGTTCCACCCGAAACAAATAATTATACTGAATTCTCTCTATCCTAGAGATGACCTTGACTGAGTGAGTTTAGATATTTTCCTTCTTTGTAAGTTCGACATTTTTATTGCATTCTAGCTCACAGACATGAAAATTGTCATTAGTACAAGCATTAGTTGTTGATTGCTCACTCTATTTTTTTTTCCTGTGGATTTTGATGATAATTGGTAGCATCTATACCTGGATAATACTGTTTTTTGTTGGTTGATGGATGGAGCTTGCCTGAATTGTCAAATTCTGTATGCAGGTGATAGCTTTCTTATATACTGCAATGAGAAGTATTGACTTAGGATTAAGAACTGCACTTATCGTTACACCTGTAAATGTGCTGCACAATTGGCGACAGGAGTTCATAAAATGGAGACCTTTGGAATTGAAGCCTCTTCGTGTCTTCATGTTGGAAGATGTTTCAAGGTTAATTATGCATGTTTTGGTTATCACATTAAATATATTTCACCTACTGAGCTTCTGTTTATATGATGGATGCATTTTTTTTCATACCACTTGTTATATACCTTGTGCATGTTCGCTGAACATACCTATAGATGTTTCTATTGATGGGATTGTATTGTTGTGCACTTCTCTTGTAATATGCTATGGCTTCATTCCTTCATTTATCAGTACAATATTGTGGTTCCAACAATTGATAAGGGGTTGCGATAGGGATGTGAGGGATTCCATGTTTGAGTCCCAAGAAGGGAAAAAAATGGAAATTATAAAATTTTGGTCGTGAAGTGTCCTGTTGCAATGATGGGCTGGTTTCTCTTGCTTGAGAGTACATTTATTTATATCTCATTTTGCAGTGATTTTGTAAAAGCAATCTTCTGTTAATTGCACTTCTATTAGAAATGCTTTTATGGGGAATCTGTTAGCATTTAGATATAAACCAAAAAAATGCTTTAAAAGTGTTTTTTGGTTATGGATGTATAATAAAAAAAAGGGTGATTTTTGGAAGAAGCACTTACTGTTAGTCCAAAAGTGACTTCAAGTTATTTTCTTAATTTTTGAAAATGATTTTAGAACTTCTCCAAATAACAATTTTTTTTAGGAAAATTCTTCCAAATATTAGGAAATGCTTCTAGCCCTCCAAGAATCACTCCCTAATGAACTCTTTAGTCTTGGAGATAAAAACCCAACAATCTAATACACTTATGAAATTTGAAGTTTTAGGTGTACAAAATGCAAAGTTCATGCATTGTGGTTCTGTGGATATTCATTGGGGATCCTTCCTGTGATATGTGAATTATAATAAAAAAACCTTAATAGCAGTTGACCTTTGATAGAATTGTTTAAAGGGACCTTTATGTTTCTAAATCAGAGAAGCAAGAAACAGAAGGGACGGATGGAGCAATGAGCAATGAAAAGAAATACCAACCAAATGGCTGTAATCCTGAAATCCTCTCATATGGAGAGGAAGAAAAAATGCACACATCCTGATTAACAGATTAGAGAACAACTTCTGATAAAAAAAAAGAAAAAAAGAGAACAGATTGGAAAACAACTGTGTTCTGTTTGACTGAGATTTAGCATTGAAGTTGCATTTCCAGGATGAACTCTCTAGGGAGATTGAAAATGTGTAGAAGGAGGCAATAAGACATATTGATGGAGAAATATAGGAGACAAGAAATTAAGATTGTTTCCCACCACAAGTTTTGTGAGTACTTGACAAAATTTATAAAACTGATTCTCTATCTGATATGACAAAAAGTGAAGAGCAAGGTACAAGGTTCTTTTGCAAGGACATGAGAATGACACCATCAAAATCAGAAATGAGCTGTGTAGTTTCTTCTTATTCCCTTATGTATAATCTAGATTATTTGTGATGATCATTGAGTGTTTAGAGTAATGTTATCTTTTTATTGTAATGAGTGGTGATATTACTGAATGGTAATTAGAGGAAATATTATACCTCTCTAGCTGCGAAGATGCAGGAGTTTAGGTGGTTGTGGTAGATTTTAATTGTTATCTCCCCATAAGTGTACTCATAATTCTTCATATAAATACTTGCTATTCTTCACAAGAGTTGTCTCATTATTCAAAGACAGAGAAGGAGGATGTTTTAGATTTTGGTCATCACTATGTTCGGTATCATTGATACAAGTTAGCATTCAACTAATGAAGGTTGTATTGTTGATTTGAAGATAAAATATCGGTCTTCTGTATGATTGACACAATTTACCATTGGAATATTGGAGGGTGTATTACTTTTTTTGCCTTTTGAATATGAAAGATTCTGATTCTTTTTTGTTATTTTATTTTTTACTTTTTATTAGAGACAAAAACATTTTCATTAACAGATAAACAAGAGAAGGATGAGAAATCCTTCCCGAAATACAAAACCTGATCAGAACAAAGGAAAAGAAAAATAAACCAAAAGACATCAAAATGTCTCAACCTTACCATTTTAACCCTTTTGATCTACATATTGAAATCCAATAAAGTTGATAAGAATGCTCTTGAAAGTTGTAGTAGTAAATGCCAAAAAGATGAATAGAAGTAGACTAGATCCCATAACATTTTAGATGTCCTCCACTTGTTCTCAAAGATCCTTGCATTTCTTTTCCACCTTACTATCCAAATCAATGTAAGACGAGATTTTCCATAGAACTTTGACCCTATTCGTGCTCCCCAACACCCCCCTAAAAGAAACGATCAGCATGTCACAAACACTTCTAGGAGGAGCCAAACCAAGTTAGTCTGTCTAAGTAGCTTATGCCATGAATCTAGAGTCACTGGATGGTGGAAAAAGAGGTGATGTATCGATTCTTCACTACTCATACATAGAGTGCAACAATCTAAACTGAGGGGTTTGAAAAGTCTTCTAACTTGAAGCACATCATTAGTATTAACCTTCTTGTTGGCCACTAACCAAGAAACGCCTTGACCTTTGATGGAGCTTTTGATTTCTAAAATGAAATTCGCTGGAGAGAAGAGAACTGAAGTTGATTGATTAGATAAAGCTAGGAAAAAAGATTTGATCGAAAATTAGCTGGAAGGTGAAAATGAACAAGCTCTCACATCTTAGGATGATGGTGATATGTTAACACTATTGAATGGACATAAGTCTTTCAAGATACTTCATCTCTGAATTAGTGAGGGTTCACCAACAGTTAAAATTCCCAGTAAGAGGGGGAGAAAGTCCAAGGCTAGATGAAATAAGAGAATTTTGAACTGGTGAAACTTTGTAAAGACTTGGAAATTGCAAAGCCAAAGATTCTGATTCTTCATCTTCTTCTTTCATCTTAGTTACACCAGTGGAATCAGAAGGATGTTATAACTACTTCAGACAATGTTTATAACTTTTAGTTTACACTATGTTGCATATCATGGAGACAGTTTAGTATTTGACCAGATGAAAGCTTCTTCGTCTTTCTCTCCTCCTCCTCCTCCTCTTGCTATTTCATTATTTATTTATTTTTTTTTCTGGGTGTTGCTAGTTCTATGTCACACAAGGTGGAGCAGAAGGATGTTAGAAGTTTTAGTTTACACTATATTGCATGTTAGGAGACAGTTTAGCATTTAACCAGATGAAAGATGCTTTTTCTCTGTCTTCTTCTCCTCCTCTGGACATTTCACCACTTTTCTTCTGGGTGTTTTGCCCTTTTTCTTTCGATGCTTCTCATTCTTCTTCTTCTTCTTCTCTGGATGATTTCCCACCTTTCTTGGGTGTTTTACCCTTTCCTTTTGATGCTTTTCATTGTATCCCTTCTAGGTCAAGTCTCCTTTACTCTGTAAAATAAATGTCATCTACTTAATTTTCGATATAGTTTCAATTCTAGTTATCTTTATTTTCCCCAATTTCTTTTGAAGGATGTTACAAGCTTGGTTTGCAGGATGTCTTATATCATGGACACAGTTTAGCAGTATGTTCCTTGCCATTGACACAGTTTAGCATTTAAGCAGATGGATTCTCCTTCCCCTGGATATTTCTCCTGATATTTACCTCTTTTCTCTTTTTGGTGGTTTATTTTTCATTGTTTATTTATTTATTTTATTTTCCATTCTGGTTATCTTTCAGACTCAACAACTCTTGAACATAATGTGGCTGCTGACATTTTCCTTTTTGCTAGGGAGAGAAGAGCAGAATTGCTTGCAAAGTGGAGAGCTAAGGGTGGTGTCTTTTTAATCGGCTATAGTGCATTCAGAAACTTATCCCTTGGGAAGAATGTGAAAGATCGCCATATGGCTAGAGAAATTTGCTATGCCCTGCAGGTGATTGTTGTTGACCTCAAAATGTTGTTAAATAATATTCCTTCTGAATTTGAACTAATAGTCATATGGATTGATTTGGGGTTTAAGTTATCCATGTTGAACTTAACCTGTAAATTTCCACATTTTTAAAAGTAATTAATTGGTTCAACATGTTATCAATTTGATTATTTTAATTGTTTTTAATATAAAAATTACCTTTTCAGTATGATGTATTTAATTCCATAGAAGTTAAAAGAAGCACTTCAATGGCTTTGTAAAATTTTGGTACCTGCAAATTAGGAATATATGGTTATGGAAATTATATATGTAAATATTCTCCTTCATTTATTGCATTGCTGATGAAAAAATTCAATTGCTTGGGCTCCATTTTGATATTGGAAGGAACAAAGGGGAAAGAGGGAAATGATAAAATAACTTTACAATGAATCCCTTGCTCAAACCATTTTCATCATTTTCTTTCCTTTGCCTTGTCCTCTCTAATATTCAAACAAAATCTTTGTGTGCCCATTGGAAGAGGACACAAAGATCATGGTGGAATAGTTCTTAAGTTTATTCTTCAGGCCTGATTTTAGATTCAGATAAGTTAGGATCTCCTTTCTTACCATTTTATTTTTGTGTATGTTGCTAAATTTAGCTTGTATGATGTGGGTGTGCAACATTTCAGTGTGATGTGTGAATGTTCAGATTTAAATTGAACTGGCATCATTATAGGAAAATTATGTAGAGAAATGCTATTATCAGGGATTGTTTAATTGTTTCTGTAGTTTTGGCATGTGACTTGTCTATTTAGATGTTTCAAACCAGTGTGAAGTGAACAAAGATTGATGATACCGCTGCTCTATTATGCAGTTTCAACAACTTTTACTCAGTCACAAGTTTGAAATTAGTAGAGTATCAAACATAGAGGTTGATTCTCTGTTTTGTATAATTGAGTTTCTTCAATACATTTTGCTTCATTTATCTTTTATTTTGGCATATCCCTGTTTTATTTCTAGAATGAAGGTATCAATTGAATATGAGATTTAATTCTATTTGCGAAAATGAGAATCTCCAAGTCTAAGGCTTGCTTAAGGTTTTGTCAATAGTTGATGTATTATCTCATATGGCATGTTGCTTTTTGGAGACAGCAATGGAAGGGGGACTAGAACCAAAAAACCCCCTAGTCCACGCCCACAGATTACAAAGGAAAAACGATTTACACCCATGAATTGATTGCTCTTCATTTTCAAACGCCCTACTATTTCTTTCCTTCCAAACAATCCAAAAAAGGCACAAGGGAGCTGAAAGCCACACTTTCTTCCTTTCCTTTCCCACACAAGGCCCAAACCATCCCAATAACGCCTCTCTAACTGAAGAGGGGAGCACCCACGAAACCCTAAAGAGGGAAAAAAGTAAGCTCCATAAACTTCTGGCCAACCCACAATGCAGGAGAATGTGATCAATAGACTCTTCCTCTGCCAGACACAAATAACATCTATTAGCCAAGGAGAACCCTCTTTTCTGAATACGATCCAAGGTTAAGGCCTTTTTCCACGTAGCCTCCCAAGCAAAAAAACTCACCCTCGGAGGCACCAAAGAATTCCAAATAACTCTTGTAGGAAATTCTTTTAGTCTTTCCGGTTCTAATGCCTTGTAAAGAGACTTAACAGAAAATCTTCCGTTCTTTGCCTTGGTCCAAATTACTTGATCTTCCACATCACTATAAACCCTCCTCCCTTGCAACCTTAAGAGAAGGTGCTTTACCTCGATCACTTCCCAATCATTAATCCGCTTAGAGAACCTAGGAGTCCACACTCCCCCTCCAGAATGGCTCCACACATCCGCCACCCAAGCCTCCTTATCCAAGGATATAGCAAATAAGGAAGGAAAAGAAGTACACAAAGGATCATCTCCACACCACTTGTCCTTCCAAAATCTAACCCTCTTACCATTTCCCACAGAATAAACCAAATTGTCACCTAACACATCCCAACCTCTCCTAATCGCTTTCCACAAACCAACCCCATAACTACCTCTCACAACACGGGACCTCCAACCACCCTCTTCTTCCCCATACTTTGCACTTATAACTTGCCTCCATAAAGCTTCCCTTTCCACCGCAAAACGCCAACTCCACTTACATAGGAGAGCCTTATTTAGCAACGGCAAGTTCCTCACACCCAATCCACCCTTTCGTTTATCTGAGCAAACAATAGACCATTCCACTAAATGAGGCTTCCTTTCCATGGCCCCACCACCCCAAAGAAAGTCCCTTTGGATCCGTTCCAATCTCAAACTCATGCTCCTTGGCATCTGAAACAGGGACATACAGTAGATAGGCATGTTGGATAGAGTGCTTCGGATCAAGGTCATTCTACCCCCCTTGGAGATATACTGCCTTTTCCAAAGAGAAAGCCTCTTCCTCAGCCTTTCCTAAACTCCATCCCAAGTTGCCACCTCCTTGAAACGAGCACCCAAGGGAAGACCCAAATAAGAAGGGAGTTGGCTAACCTTGCAACTAAACTCAAGGGCCAACTCCTCTACATTCTCCACTCTTCCCACCGCGATGATCTCACTTTTGTCCAAGTTCACCTTCGACCCCGACATGGCTTCGAACCACATAAGAAGCCAACTCAAGTAGGACACCTGATCAATGGAAGGCTCACAAAAAACTAAAGTGTCATCCGCGAACAGCAAATGAATGATCTCCACTCCCACACCTCCTCTACCACTAAGCTGCCATCCCGGCAAAAACCCTCCCTCCTTCGCTCTCTTCAACAAACAACTAAAGGCCTCCATGACAATCACGAACAGATAGGGGGATAGAGAATCCCCCTATCTCAAACCCCTAGAACTTTGGAAGAATCCTGAGGACGTTCCATTAATAAGGATGCAGAAACTGACAGTCCCAATACACCACTGAATCTAGCTGATCCACTTGGCTCCAAAACCCATCATTTCCATCAACCAAAGAAGAAAACTCCAATTCACATGGTCATATGCCTTCTCAATATCCAACTTAGAAAGGATGCCACCTCCCCCACTTTTCTGCATCGAATGAATCGCCTAATTTGCAATCAACGAGGCATCCAGGATTTGCCTTCCCTCTACAAATGCATTTTGGGACTTGGACACTAACTTACCCATCACCTTTTTAAGCCTATTAGCTAACACCTTTGCTAACAACTTATAAAGACTTCCCACCAAGCTTATAGGCCTAAAGTCCTTGAGGTCTTCAACTCCTCCTTTCTTAGGAATTAAAACCATAAAAGAGGCATTAATGCTCTTAATGAACTTGTCCTGATCATGAAAGTCCTTGAAGAACCCCATAACTTCCTCCTTTAGAAAGCTCCAACTGAATTGCCAAAATGCCATTAAGAAACCATCAGGACCAGGAGCTTTATCCCCATTGAGGTCCGAGAGAGCACCAAACACCTCTTCCTCAGAAAAAGGAACCTCTAACAAAGCTGCAGTTTCCTCTTCCAGAACCCCAACCTGCAGCCCACTGCACCTGGGCCTCCACTCATCTGTTTCCGACAACAGAGAGTGGAAAGCCTAAACCACACCATCCTTAATGTCACGTTCTTCTGATACCCACGCCCATTTATCTTAATCTTCACAAGGGAATTGACCCTCTTATGTGCATTGACCATTTTATGAAAATAACCAGTGTTTTTGTCACCCTCCCTCAGCCATAACTCTCTAGACTTTTGCCTCCATGATGTCTCTTCCATTATCACCCACTTCTTATACTCCTCCAAAGCCTGCTTTATGAGAGTTTGCTCTTCAGCAGTTAACACCCTATCCCCTTCTATTGAATCCTAAAACATCATCTGCTTTAAAACTGATTCTTTTCTAGCAGTGACATTACCAAACACTTCTCTATTCCAAATCTTCAAGCAGGCCTTAAGCGCTGTCAGCTTTTCAAACAGAGTGAAACTGAAAGAACCTCTGAATTGGAAGCCCATCCACCAATTCCTTAACAAATCCTTAAAACCTTCTTCCTTCAGCCACATATTCTCAAACCTGAAGGGGGAAGGCCCCTTCCTCGCTCCTTCACAGTCCAACATAATTGGGCAGTGGTCAGAAACAATTCTGGGTAAAAGACTTTGAACTGCCCCACTGAAATAATACTCCCACTCCTTTGAAACTATAAATCTATCCAACCTTGACTGAATCTGGTTATTCAATCCACCCCCCCACGTGAAAGGCCCCCCTTGCAAAGGGAGATCCCTTAATTCCAAATCCTCAATGATTTATGAAAATCTTCTCATTGCTGAAGACAGTCTTGAAATACTGTTCCTCTCTCCCAGAAATCTAATAACATTAAAATCACCCCCTAAGCACCATGGGTCCTACCACAATCCCCTGATTGTCCCCAACTCCTCTCAGAAATCTTCCTTAAACCTCCCAACAGCAGGGCCATACACCCCTGTAAAGACCCAGCAGAAGCCATCCTCCACATTTTTAAAGCGACAGGAAACTGAAAAACTACCTATTTCCATTTCAATCAGCTCTAAAACTCTACTACCCAAAAAACTAACACCCTCCCTGCCATACCCCGAGAATCAAGAGCGCCCCACTCCAAGAATCTACCCACCCCCAAAGACCGAACCAAACTACACGACATACTTTGGATTTTGGTTTCCTGCAGACAAACCAAATCCGCTCTCTGAGCCTTGATTAGAGATTTAATGAGTCTCCTTTATCGCTATCATTTGCCCCTCTCACGTTCCAGGAGAGAATTCTTAGCTTCATTTACTCTCAGAGACTGAACCCCCACTCTCTCGAAATAGAGCTCTTCCATGCCCTGGACTTTTAAAATTAATGGAACACTCCAACCTTTTAAGTTCCCTTTCAGACTTTGAGGATTCAACTTTGACCCTTTTAGCCCCAGACCTCCGATTCTTCTGATCTTTCCTCATGATCCATTTCTTGAGCATGGTTAGAATTTCCTCTTCACATCCCGTGGTTGGCATTCCCAGAAAGTCACTAAACTAGGCAAGGCAAGAGGACTTCCATTCCCCATCTGACTCCGCTCCAAACACAGGCTGTCTCAAAGAGTTGCTTTCATCGAGACTCGTCTCGCCGACCACAACTAGTGCCCTTTCCTCCCCGGAAGAGGCTGCCTCAACACTTCTGTCAACAAAAACCATGTTCAGGGGGCTAATGCCCGCATCCACTTCAACCATCTCCGTTGCCGATCCCCAACCGCGACTTTGGAACCCATTCGCCGCTCTTTTCCGACAAGAAATAGATGAAGAAGAGAAGCCCTACACCCCTTGAGACAGCAAAGGAAAGGGAATAGAGGAATACCTTGTCGCTTCAGCCTGGAGAGCTTCATCGGTGCCTAAGATCCAAGCCGACGTCGACTTGAACCACTCCAACGGGACAGTCGCTGCTGCGCGATCGTCCCCCGCGAGGAGCCCTAACGGACTATCCACCCCCAATTCTACCCTCCACCCCTAAAAGAGAAGGGCCTCTCAATTGGGCCCGACCCAAACCTCCTCTATCTTCAACCGTGGGCCCAGATCCCCTATTGTCTTTTTGCAATTCAACTGGGCTTTCCCCCACCGGCCCACTTGCCCCCTTTGAATCCCCTGTAACCACCAAACAGACCCTCCTGCCACCGCCTTCATAATCATCCCCGCTTGCAACTGCTTTTTGAAAACAACAGTCCCATCCTTCACCAAAACAACCACTCTTCCCTCCAGAGCTTGACACTTCTTCCCTACCAGTCTGCAATTGGAAAAGGTCTTTCTCCACTCCCATACTCGCGTGTGGACCACCACCGTCGTCACCTCTAACCTTTGACTCTGGCGACCCTTCATTGCAACTTCTCGGAACAACCTTGGAAAATTTCGGGGGGATTTCCCACCACAACTGGATGGAGTAGCACATAGACTCGACCACTAGCTGCGAGGAAACGGGTAGACTTCTCCCATTCAACCTCACTAGAATCCTAACCCACTGTATTTGAACCGAATTCACCGATCCTTCATCCATTGCTACGAAGCCCCCACAACAGTCCCCGATTTTAATGAAGACTTCACGGCTCCACAAATGCAAAGGGAGACCCAACACTCTCACCCATGCCTCCTTGTAAGACCCCTCCTTTACCAAACACCCAGTCTCGTGTTGCCATCTTTCCAAACTGAGAAGTCTCTCCTTGAACCTCCTAGGTCCTCTCACCAACACCCTTTCTGCCTCTAAAACATCCTCAAACTCAAATAGGATTAAAGACCCCCCAAAAATATACACCTGCAAGCCAAACCTCAGTTGCCAGGTACTTCTAGCCCACATTTCCAAAGCCCAAACCTCTGAAACTAAGAAAGATCCCTCCCTAAACTTCCCAACCAAGCACTTCCTAAGCTTCTCTTCTTTGCCTTGCACAACTCCTTCTCCAATCTGCAGACAAATAGTTTCCTCCGCCAAACATTCATTCTTTCTTACTACACTCACATACGAAATTCTCCCACTTCCATTCTTCTTACTTTCAGCCTTCGGACTGCCCCCAATCTCAACTTGTGGATCCACCTTTTCCTCAGAAAAAGGAACAACCCTGAGCGACCTTAATTTCTCAGCCAATATGAACCAACTCCCATGGTTTCCTTTTCCTTCCGGGAAAACCAGAGAGAAACTCTTTGATTCTGCCATGACCACCTTGCAGAATAAGAACCTTTCAGCCCCATTCTCCCGGCATTCCAGCCTGAAAAACCTTCCTCTCTCCTTCCACCCTTTACTTCACCTCAGCAACTCAAAATCTCTGCAACAAGCTTCCAGTCCTGCCAGAAGGTAGCGTAGACTGAGCTCCCTAAATCTGACCCACCTGGAGTAACCTCTTCCGCGCTCCACTATGACCCCTCTCAGTCTCCCTCCAAGCCCCTCAACAAAGATATCAAAGGACTTGGACTCCACTGCAAACCACCGTTTTCCTTCTTCTCCCATGTTTGCAAAAGGCCCCTTCATTTGTTTTGATAGGGAAACAAAAAATTATATTAACGATGTGAATATAAAAAAAGGTGCACCAAGGTATACGAGATGTATACAAGGGCACCAAATAATGAAAAAGGGAGAAAGGAACTTCCTTCTCGTTATCTAGATCACAACCAAACAATAGACAATAAATTCACATCCATTGATCCTTTAGTGCACAATAATACAAAGTACAAAAACAACATTTTGAGAATCTAATCCGACTATTCCTAATTTTCAAATGACCCACTATTTCTCTCTTTCTATATGGTCTAAAATAAATGCAATGGGGTAGCCCTCCATGCCTCCATTTTTTTCCTCTAGAATCCTCTAGTGTCAGCTTAGGAGAGTTGCTTTTACTGAAGACAACAATACCCATTCCACCCTAAAAAGCCAAAATAGCAAGTTCCATAAGATCCTTGTTTTAACACAATGAAGAAGAATTCCCTTGAGGCTAACTTAAGTGGCAAAGGGTGAGGGAGGGTTTGTGGGAGGTTCCATGTTCAAGTCCAAATGGGGACAAAAATTTACCTATAGAAAAAAAAAAAAAAAAAAACAATGAAGAAGAATGTGATAAGTTGATTCTCCTGCCATTATGTAGAGAAGAAATGATTTGCCACAATCCATCCTCTCTTTTCAATTGATCCAAGGTCAAAATCTTTCTACATACTACCTCTCATGCAAACCATTTTTTATAGGGATCCAAGGATTTTAAACCACATTAATTAGGAAAGTTCCTACTCCCTTTGACCACAAAAAAACTATAGAAAGGTTTGGTTGGAGTCCTTCTAAACTAGACTATCCTCACCTTTTCTTTACACTGAATGCTCTTGGATCCTTGTAAGAAAATCCCAAACCATTTCCAACTCCTAATTATGAAATTGTCTTTTAGGTGGTCACATAGTTGCCCTTGAAAAGATATTTGTCAAGTCCTCAACAACTTTTCTATTTTCTTTTGATACTTAGTGGGAGACGGCATAAAAATTCGGTTTGGGAAGATATTGGGTTGAATGGTTGTCGTCTTAAGTTTCAAGTTCCAAATCTTTTCAAAGTTACAAGGACTAGAAATATGCTTGTTTCCTCATTTGTAGATCGATCCTCTTTTAGTTCATCTTGGAATTTCAATTTTTGTTGAAACCTTTCTAATCCTGAGTTTGAGGGACTAACTAGTCTTCTTTTGTGCTTGCTTCATGTGTATATATGTCACTGTCCTTTTAGATGAAAGAGTTTGGTCATTGACTCCCTTAAGATGTTTCTTTATGTGCTTCTTCTACGAAGATGTTGTAGTCCTTCCTCACTCTCGTGCTGTTACTTCTCTTGTTCTTGCTAAGTTAATCTTAAACTAAAAGCCAACCAATGGTTAAGGCTTTTGCTTGGCTCGTGGCAAATAAGAACGTTAATACTAACGACTTGTTTCAGTTGAGGGGGCCTAACAAAGCCCTTAGTTTGGACCATTGTGTGATGTGCTTAAAGAGTATTGAATCAGCCAACCATATATTTCATCACTATGCCATTGCTTTGGTACTTTGGTATAATACTAATCTTGATTGGGTTCCTTTTGGAGGCATAGCAGAGATGTTGGAAATTTCCTTTAAGATCTTTGGAACTCTTCCAAAAGGGAATATTCGTTGCCAGATGGTTGCTTTATCGTTGATTTGGTTTATTTGGTTGGGAAGGAATGCAAGGATTTTGAGGATAGATGGAGATCAGAAGTTGCTATTTGGGACTTGATATTTTTCCCCCTCCTTTCTATGAGCCTCAACCCCCAAGCCTTTCATGAATATTCCATTCTACCTTTTAATACTAGATTGAAAGTGTGCTTGCTACCCAATTAGTTTGAAGAAGTCAATGATATGCGATGGGTAACCTAGGACAAATAGGTATTGGAGCTGTGATTAGAGATCATTCTGATATGATATTGAGAGTTTTCTCTAAGCATGTTGAAATGGGGTTCACCATCGAAGTAGAGACTTTGGCTTTATTAGAGACTTTATGCAGACAAAATCTTTATATTATCCAATCTAATTTTAGAGGAAGATTTTGCCGATGTAATATCTTTGGGTGAAAAATAAGGAGAGGGTTCATAGAAGTGTGACAATTGAATGCACAAAATAATAGATGCTGCAAATGAGTTAGTTTGTTCTTTATCTTGGATTCCTTGTTTAGCTAACCAAGTTACAGATCATTTATCCGAACAAGGAGATTTCCTTTGTTGGAGGTTTCCTTTCCCCTTGAATGTCAAATGATTTTCTCCTATATATATATATAGGTTTGTACAAGAGGTTAATTTTTGTGGTTCTAGTTTTGAGTTACTTCCTACCACCTCTTGTACATCTTTGAAGGATAGCTTATCCTTCTTGTAATTAACAATTGATTGATGAATGAAAATGTTTGTCTTTGATTAAAAAAGAAAAAAGGAAAAAAAAACAAGGTCCCCATTGACCTTCCTAAGAGGGTTGCCTACAATTGTATGATGTGGGATTTAACAATTGAGGAAATAAGGAGAAGGATGAATTAAAATTTTGGTAGCAAGAAATGAATAAAATGATATAAGATAATAAAGCGAGAGAATTGCCAAGCATGCAAAAGGAACTAATGTCATTTAATCACTCTATTTTAGTTTACATCAATCAACCTTTTCTCTAAGAAATCCAAAATTTAATAGGATTCTAATAGCCTATTATGACTCTAATTCTCTAAGAAATCCAAATCTCAAGTTACTTCACTTAAATGTGTCAATGTTTGATTACTTCACTTTGCCTCATTGAGTTTCTCACTAGAAGAAACCATGGGATATCCTTCTTGGCTAAGAACTTCTCTAGTTCCCACATGGGAAGCATCACAAGCCACCTCAAATGCTTTCTTAAAGTTTGGTAGACATAGGATAGGAGGTTTCCCCATCTTATACTTTGTTGAATATAATGTATGTATAGTATACTATCTTTCCTTGTTAATATAGGTCACATGTATGGTAGTTAGGACTCCTAGCCTTGTATATATATATCTCTCAATTGTAAGTAGAGATTAGATGAATGAAAAATAAGGTTTTTCTCCTTTCTCTCTCTCTCTCTCTCAACATGGTATCAGAGCCAAAGGAGAAAACCTAATTTTTTTTCGGTTTAGCCGTGTACTCAATTCCGGCGAACCGTCCAGTGACCGTGTTTCACTCCGGTCCCCTCATTCCCTTCCCGAACCACCCCGGACAACCTCATCGCCGTCGGATCTCTACAACGCCGGCAACCCTTTCCGGCGAATTTTTCCGGCGACCTCTTTTCCGGGCACCGACCACATATTCCGAACCGCCGGAGGCTGATCTACACGCCAGTGGAAACCCCACCGGCAACCGGAGTCTCACGCGCCCCCACGCGCCGATCTTCCCCGTCGGACTGTCACCCACGCGCTGGCGCGTGACGGCGCGTGGCTCACTTTCCGGCCACGTCCGACACCTCTCCAGGCTCGTCCGGCGCCGTCTTGGCCTTCTAGCCCTCCGGCAGTCCTCCACGAGCCCTGCATCTCCACTTTTTTTTCCTGTTTTTGGCTTTCTTGCCATTCCGACCACATCTGACAGGGCTTCCTCTCCATCTCCGAGGCTTGGGTGCTGCTTCTCTTCCTCTCCAGGGCTCTCTTCGATCCAAATACGTGAATATGACCACCAAAAATCAGATCTTTACCTCTGTTCTATCTGGATCTCCTCTGATTACCTCAGAGAAATTGGTTGGCAGTGAGAATTATCTCTCCTGGTCTGCCTCTGTTGAACTTTGGTTTATGGGTCAAGGATATGAAGATCACTTGGTTACCCAGGAGGCAGATATCCTTGAGGTTGACTGCGTACAGTGGAGGAAGATAGATGCCCAGTTATGTAGTGTATTATGGCAATCGGTTGATCCCCGAATTCTTCTTCATCTTCAGGCCTATAAAACTTGTTTTAAATTTTGGACTCAGGCCAAAGGATTATACACGAATGATATCCAGCGTCTCTATAAGGTGGCTTCTGCTATTGTCCATCTCAGCCAACAGGACTTGGATCTATCTACTTATATTGGTCAGATTGCCTCTCTTAAGGAGCAGTTCTTGACTGTGATGCCTCTTACTCCTGATGTTGGGGCTCAACAAATGCAGCTTGACAAGTTCTTCATGGTCCTTACTCTTATTGGCCTCCATCCGGATCTTGAGCCTATTCGTGATCAGATTCTTGGTAGTTCATCAGTTCCGTCCTTGGATGACGTGTTTGCTCGCCTCCTCCGTCTCTCGTCCACTCAGACTTTGCCATCTGATAGCGCTTCAGATTCTTCTGTGTTAGTTTCTCAAACTACCTCTCGAGGAGGACGCAGTGGTACCCGAGGTCGAGGCCAACGTCCTCATTGCACCTATTGCAATAAACTTGGCCACACTCGCGATCGTTGCTATCAGTTACATGGAAGACCTCCTCGCACTGCCCATATGGCCCAGTCCTCTGATTCTCCGCTGCCTCAGCTTCCGAGCTCCTCCGCATCTCAGACATCTCAGGCTTCTATTGCCTCTGTTGCCCAGCCTGGTAATGCCTCTGCTTGCCTTACCCACACATCTTCTCTTGGACCCTGGATTCTAGATTCTGGAGCATCTGATCACCTATCTGGTAATAAGGATCTTTTCTCCTCTATCACTACTTCCTCTGATTTACCTACTGTTACCTTAGCTAATGGTTCTCAAACTGTGGCTAAAGGTATTGGTTTGGCCCTTCCTCTGCCTTCTCTACCTCTCACTTCTGTCCTTTATACTCCTGAATGTCCTTTTAATCTTATTTCCATCAGCAAAATCACTCGTACTCTTAATTGCTCTATTACCTTTTCAGATAAATTTGTGACCTTGCAGGACCGGAGTACGGGGAAGACGATTGGCATAGGACGTGAGTCTCAAGGCCTCTATCACCTCACCTCAGATTCATCTCCTGCAGTTTGCATTTCCACTGATGCTCCTCTCCTCATTCACAATCGTCTGGGCCACCCTAGTCTCTCCAAGTTCCAGAAGATGGTCCCTCGTTTTTCCACTTTGTCGTCGCTTCCGTGTGAGTCATGTCAGCTTGGGAAACATACTCGTGTCTCGTTCCCAAAGCGTTTGAATAATCGGGCAAAGTCTCCTTTTGAGCTTGTCCACACTGATGTTTGGGGTCTTTGTCGGACTGCGTCTACTTTAGGATTTCAGTATTTTGTCACTTTCATTGATGACTATTCTCGATGTACTTGGTTATTTTTAATGAAAAATCGAGCTGAGTTATTCTCTATTTTCCAGAAATTTTATACTGAAATCCAAACCCAGTTCAATATTTCTATTCGTGTGTTACGCAGTGACAATGCCAGGGAATATTTTTCAGCCCAATTTACTTCGTTTATGTCTCATCATGGGATTCTTCATCAGTCTTCTTGTGCTCATACTCCTCAACAAAATGGGGTAGCTGAACGCAAGAATCGACATCTTGTTGAGACAACTCGTACTCTCCTCCTCCATAGTCACGTTCCTTTTCGTTTTTGGGGGGACGCTGTTCTTACCGCTTGTTATTTGATTAATCGTATGCCCTCCCCTGTCTTACACGATCAGATTCCTCACTCCCTTCTTTTCCCTGACCAACCACTTTATTTCCTTCCTCCTCGTGTCTTTGGTTGTACTTGCTTTGTTCATATTCTTACTCCTGGACAGGACAAGCTTTCCGCCAAAGCCATGAAGTGCCTCTTCTTGGGATATTCCTGATTTCAGAAGGGTTATCGTTGTTATTCCCTTGAGACTCATCGGTACTTTATCTCCGCTGATGTCACCTTCTTTGAGGACTCACCATTCTTTTCCACCACTTCTGAGTCTCTTCCCGTTTCTGAAGTCTTGCCCATTCCCATTGTCTCCCCACCTGAAGCTATGCCCCCTCGACCACTTCAGGTTTATCATCGTCGCCCGCGTATCGTTGCTCCTCTCCCTTTTCCTGAGGCACCTGCTGACTCACTTCCTATCCCTTCGGCTTCACCTGCCCCGGCTCTGCCTTCTCCTAATGATTTACCCATTGCTGTTCGGAAAGTTACTCGCTCTACTCGTAACCCTCATCCTATTTACAATTTTTTGAGTTATCATCGATTATCTTCACCCTATTCTGCTTTTGTTTCTGCTATATCCTCTGTTTCTCTTCCCAAGAGCACCCATGAAGCTCTTTCCCATCCAGGCTGGCGACAGGCAATGGTGGATGAAATGGCTGCTCTGCACTCTAATGGCACTTGGGATCTTGTTGTTTTACCCCCTGGTAAATCTACAGTTGGTTGTCGTTGGGTCTATGCAGTTAAGGTTGGTCCTGGTGGTCAGGTTGATCGCCTTAAGGCCCGCTTAGTTGCTAAAGGCTATACTCAAGTTTATGGTTCTGATTATGGTGACACATTCTCTCCTGTTGCCAAGAGATCTTCTGTCCGCTTGCTTCTCTCCATGGCTGCTATGTGCTCTTGGCCTCTTTATCAGCTGGATATTAAAAATGCCTTCCTTCATGGTGATCTTGCCGAGGAAGTTTATTTGGAGCAACCTCCTGGTTTTGTTGCTCAGGGGGAGTCTGGTTTAGTGTGCAGGTTACGCCGTTCTCTATATGGCTTGAAACAATCTCCTCGAGCATGGTTTAGCCGTTTTAGTTCTGTTGTTCAAGAGTTTGGCATGCTTCGCAGTACAGCAGACCATTCAGTTTTTTATCATCATAACTCCTTGGGGCAGTGTATTTATCTGGTTGTTTATGTGGACGACATCGTCATTACAGGCAGTGATCAGGATGGTATACAGAAACTAAAGCAACATCTTTTTACCCACTTTCAGACCAAAGACTTGGGGAAACTCAAGTATTTCTTGGGAATTGAGATAGCTCAATCCAGTTCTGGTGTGGTCCTTTCTCAAAGGAAGTATGCTTTAGACATCCTGGAAGAAACCGGTATGTTAGACTGTAAACCGGTAGACACACCTATGGATCCGAATGTCAAACTTGTACCAGGACAGGGGGAGCCTTTAGGAGACCCTGGGAGATATCGACGGCTCGTAGGTAAATTGAATTATCTCACCATTACTCGTCCAGACATTTCTTTTCCTGTGAGTGTTGTTAGTCAATTCCTACAGTCACCATGTGATAGCCATTGGGATGCCGTAATCCGTATTCTTCGATATATCAAAAGTACACCAGGCCAAGGTGTATTGTACGAGAACAGAGGTCATACTCAAGTTGTTGGTTACACAGATGCAAATTGGGCTGGCTCACCCACAGATAGACGTTCTACTTCAGGGTACTGTGTTTTTATTGGAGGTAATCTAATATCTTGGAAGAGTAAGAAACAAGATGTAGTGGCCAGATCTAGCGCTGAAGCCGAGTATCGAGCTATGGCTTTGGCAACATGTGAACTCATATGGTTGAGACATCTTCTTTAGGAGTTGCGATTTGGAAAGGATGAACAGATGAAACTCATCTGTGATAACCAGGCCGCATTACATATTGCATCCAATCCAGTCTTTCATGAAATGACCAAGCATATTTAAGTTGACTGTCATTTCATTAGAGAGAAGATCGCATCAGGATGTGTTGCTACAAGTTTTGTCAATTCAAATGATCAACTAGCAGACATCTTCACTAAATCTCTCAGAGGTCCTAGGATTAAATATATTTGTAACAAGCTTGGTGCATATGACGTCTATGCTCCAGCTTGAGGGGGAGTGTTGAATATAATGTATGTATAGTATACTATCTTTCCTTGTTAATATAGGTCACATGTATGGTAGTTAGGACTCCTAGCCTTGTATATATATATCTCTCAATTGTAAGTAGAGATTAGATGAATGAAAAATAAGGTTTTTCTCCTTTCTCTCTCTCTCTCTCTCAACATACTTGATTTCTTCAAATGCCTTGTTTGCTGCCTTGATTGAAATGAATGGACCAGATTTCATAAATTTAGTAATTGGGGCCATGATATTGCTGAAATTTTGAATAAATCACCTATAGAATGTAGTCATTCCATGGAAGCTTTGCACCTCATGGATATTTACAAGCCAACCAACAATAGCTTTGATTTGATCCAAATCTATTTCAACTCTGTAGAGAACATGACAAAGCCAAGGAATACATCAATAGGTCTAATGGAAGTACATTTTTTCAAATTAATGTGAAAACTTTTCGACCCTAAGAGTGCGCATCAGTTGCATTAAGTGTTCTTCATGATCTTCACAAGATCGTCTATGGATAAGAATATCATCAAAATAAATAACAACAAACTTTTCAATGAAAGGCTTCAATACCTGTGTCATGACCTGTATGAATGTACTTGGGCATTGCTTAATCTAAATGGCATAACTAACCACTCATACAATCCATTTTTTGTTTTGAAGGTTGCCTTCCATTCATTCCCTAGTCTAATATGTACTTGATGATATCAAATTCCAATTTTTGAGAAGATTACTAACCCAACCATCATATCTAGCATGCCATCAAGTGTTGGAATTGGAAATTGATATTTGATTGTGATTTTATTGATTTCACAACTATCCACACACATTTGCTACGATCGATCCTTGTTTGGTGTTAGTAGAGTGGGAACTCCATAAGGATTTAAGCTTTCTCGAATAAAGCCTTTAGTCCAACTTACCTGTTCAATTCAACATGTTTTGTTGGGTTCATTCTTTAGGCTGATAAATTTGGCAATGATGCACCGTGAATCAAATTAATCGGATGTTGTATGTATCGGTTTAGAATCCAATTGAAAATTGTTACATTATTTACAATAGAGTATACATATTTATAAAGAAGAAATAATCTAAGAAAAGAAAAAACCATAGACTTCTTAAATCAGTGCTACAAATATTTGTCAACCTAATTATGAAGTTGACTAAAAAAAACTTCCTAAAACGGTCTTAAACTAGTCAAAGATAGCTAATTAACCACTAGAATCAAGGATGAAGATCAGTAGATGATTTCCATCAATCAAGGGTGAGATTTGTGGCTGGTTTTCTTGAGATCAATGACTAATTTCCAACACTCCCCCTCAAGTTGGTTCGATAATATCCTTCATTCCCAGCTTGTTGATCATTGAGTTGAACCTTAGATTAAGAACTCCTTTAGTGAAGACATCTGCTAGTTGCAACTTGGAAGAAATTAATGGAGTACAAATCATTCCACTAACAATTTTCTCTTTCATGAAGTGTTTGTCTATCCTAATATGTTTTGTTTTATCATACTACACCGTGTTGTGGGCAATGCTTATGGTTGCCTTGTTATCATGGTATAACTTCATAGGACCCTTTGGTTCTATCTACAATGCCATTAATAGGTTCTTTATCCATATCAACTCACATATTCCAAGTACAATTTCCTATATTTAGCTTCCACAGTTGACCTGACTACCATAGGTTACTTCTCACTCCTCTAGGTTACTAAGTGACCTCCAACAAGAGTACAATAGCTAGAGGTGGATCTTTTGTCAGTCATAGGTCTTCCCCTATTAGCATCTGTATATGCTTCCGCATCCATATGGCCATTTTGAGAAAATAACGTTCCTTTTCTTAGAGTATCTTTTAGGTACTTTAACATTTTTTTTATTGCTTCCATTTGAGGTTCTAAAGGAGAGTGCATGAACTGACTGACCACACTTATAGAGTAGGCATATTTGAGTCTAGTGTGGGAAAGATAGATTAATTTTCATGCAAGTCTCTGATACCTTTCTTTATCTACTAGAGCACCATCTGTAACTACACTAAGCTTGTGGTTTAAATCAATAGGATTTTCTATAGATTTGCACCCAAACATTCCGGTTTCCTTAAGAAGATCCAAGACATATTTCCTTTGGGATATGTAAATCCCTTCTTTTGACCTGACTATTTCAATTCCCAAAAATAACGTAGAGTACCCGAATCCTTGTTTTCGAATTCCTTTGTCAACTTAACCTATAATTTTTGAATTTCCTCACTATCATCACCCGTTATACTGATGTTATCTATATAGACAATTAGTATAGTCAACTTCTCTATGGATGATCTTATAAAGAAAAGAGTATGATATGCCTGACTTTGATGGAAATCGAACTTCAAGAGTGATTGAGAAAATCTTTCAAACCATGCTCTAGGTGATTGTTTTAGGCTATATAGGGATTTTTTCAGCTTGCATTTTCTTTCATTATTCTTTGGAAAACCTGGTGGAAGGTTTATGTAGATCTCTTCTAAATTTCCATGTAAGAAGGCGTTGTTGACATCAAATTGTTGTAGTGGCTAGTTGTAATTAATTGCATAGAGAGTAGAGTTTTGATAGAGTTCATCTTTACTACAGGGGCAAATGTTTCTTGGTAATCTATACCGTAGGTCTGTGTGTACCCTTTGGGCACAAGTCATGCCTTATATCTCTCCACAGAACCATCCACCTTGTATTTAATTAAGAAAACCCATTTGCATCCCACTGGCCATGTTCCTTGGAATAAATCAACAATATCCCCAGTCTCATTCTTCTTTAGAGCGTCCATCTCCTCATTTATAGCTTCCTTCTAGTTTGGGTCAGCAAAGGCTTCTTCACCATTCTTTGGAATTGACTCCTAATTTATATAAGAGGTAAATGCCTTATAGGTCTCAACAATTCTATGATAAGACACAAAATTTGCCAAAGGGTGTTTGGCGCAACTCCTAACACCCTTATAGATTGCTATAGGAATATTGAGATTAGTATCAAAGAGAGGAGTAGAAATTGAAGTAGGATTGGAAGGATTACTATTAGATTCAGGGGGTATAGAAACCATACCTTCATCTGAAGTTCATGATTGGCTTTGCTTTGAAGAATTAGGGCTTTCCACTAACCTAGATTGATCTTGAGGGCTTTTGGTACAAACTTGTCTCTCCACTATCCTTCTATCATTGTGAGTGGTCTCCAAGGAATTCTCCAAGTTCTCCCCATTTTCTTGAATACTCCAAACTAGTGTTGGTAATGAGATTGACCAGTCTTGTGACTGACCTTCTACTCCCATTTGCCCCCCCTGAAGGTTAGTCTTTGTATAGTATGGTTGCTGTTAAAAAAAACTCACATCCATTGTGACAAATTTCCTTCTGGTTGGAGGATGGTAACACTTGTACCCCTTCTAGGTTGGAGAATATCCAAGGAAAATGCACTTAATGGCCTTTGAGTCAAGCTTAGATCTATCTTTGTTAGGGACATGAACAAAGACATTGCTTCCAAAGACTTTCAATAGTAAAGAACTAAATATAGATAGGCGAGGATAACATTCTTTCAATGTTTTTTTTTTTTTGATTGGAAACGACACAAAGATTTATTGATAGATAAAAATAAGTACAAAAGAAGGATGAGGAATCCTCCCGCCAAAGAAAGCTAAACTATAGAAAAATACACTGAAAAACAAGCAAACACTCTAAAAAGACCACTCCTTATGGAGTACACACTGCTATCCAATCAAGTTGTATCACATTAAGGGGAGTCCCCTTAAAAACCTTGGAACAATAAGCCCAAAGAGAAGCAAGGAAAACAATAGAGTCCTAAAGATACTCTGAATTATTTGCTTTATCCTAAAAAATCCTCGCATTTCTTTCCCACCACACAATCCGAATAAGAGTGATGCTTGCAGCTTGCCACAAGGCAATCCCCCTCTTAGACAAACCAAATCCATTAAATTTGATGTACATCATGTCAAGGATGCTCCTCGGGGGGACCCAATCCATCTTAGCTAACTGAAATAACCTGTGCCACAACCCAATCGTCAAGGAGCAATGAAGAAAAATATGATCAGCTGATTCCCCATGCTTCATGCACAAAATACAAATATCAGGACTAAGGGCTTTGTAGGGTCTTCTCACTTGTAGCATGTCATTAGTATTCACCTTCTTGTGTGCCACTAACCAGACGAAGGACTGCACTTTGAAAGGAACTTGAGAATTCCAAACGAACTTAGAAGGAAAAACCTGAGGAGATCCAGAAAATTGGGATAAAGCTAGAAAGAAAGATTTAACTGAAAAAAGCCCTGAAGAAGATAAGGGTCAAAATTTGGCATCTGGAACAGAAGGAGATAAATGCAATCCATTGAGAGATCGCATGAGGCCTTCTAAGTCCTCTATCTCAGAATCTGACGGGTTACGACAGAAATTTAAATTCCAAGAGAAAGGACGAGTAGAACCGAGAACTGAAGAAATAGGTATGTTTTTATCCAAAACTACTCTAAATAGTCTTGGATATTGGGTTCCCAAAGGTTGGTCCCCCCACCACAAATCTTCCCAGAACCAAATTCTTTCCCCATTTCCTACCACAAACCGAGTAAACGAGGAAAACTCCTGAAAGACTTGAGTAATAGCCTTCCAAGGACAGCGATGTGACCATCTGACTAATGTGTTAGCATCCCAACCATTGGAGTGTGAACCATAAATGCTTAGTATGACCTGATGCCATAGAGCTGAACCCTCTCTAGGGTACCTCCACAGCCATTTCCCTAAAAGAGCGAGATTCCTCAGAGAAATATTCCCAAAACCCAAACCCCCTATTTCCTTCGGTTTACACACGACATCCCACCTGACTAAATGATCTCTTTTGCCTTATCCAATCCCTGACCATAAAAAATCCCTTTGCAACCTCTCGATTTTTGCAGCGATTGAAGCAGGTAACTTAAATAAAGAAAGAAAGTAACAAGGCATATGGGTAAGGCAAGATTGGATGAGAGTTATCCTCCCTCCGAAGGATAGGTATGCCTTTTGCCATCCATCTAATCTTCTTGAAATTCTTTCAATCACAGGATCCCAAAATCCACCTGCCCTGGGGTTCCCACCCAAAGGAAGACCCAGATAGAGTATAGGCCAGCCAGAAACCTTGCATTCAAGCGTCTCAGCCAATCTTGAAATATGAGCTTGATCCAAATTGATACCATAAATATTACTCTTGTCAAGATTGACCTTAAGCCCAGAAATATGCCCAAATGCTAACAAAAGACTCTTGAGAGTCTGCAAGTCTTATTCCCTAGTGTTAGAAAAGAAGATGGTGTCATCGGCAAATTGCAAATGAGATACCCTAGTTCTATTTCTACCCACCCTGAAACCCTCCAACATATTTCTCTCCTCTGCTCTCAAAAGCATCCTACTCAATACATCTGCTACTAAAGTAAACAAAAAGGGGGATAAAGGGTCACCTTGTCTTAATCATCTCGATGCCTTAACCCAACCTTTAGCGCTACCATTCACCAATACTGCATAAGATACCGAGGACAAACATCCACTCATCCATTTCCTCCATTTAGGACTGAACCCCTTCTTCTCCAACACTTGATCTAAAAAATCCCACCTTACGTGATCGTAAGCCTTTTCAAAGTCAATTTTGAAGACGACACCTTCCTCCCCTGATCGTCTTCTCTCATCCACTGTCTCATTTGCTATGAGAACCGCATCCATTATTTGTCTCCCTTGAACAAAAGCGCCTTGAGTAGAGTGGATGGTTTCATGTAAAACCCCTCTTAGACGCCCTGAGAGCACTTTGGCTATTATCTTATAGAGACTAGTGATCAAACTAATGGGTCTAAAATCTGAGATTTTCTTTGTCGTACTCTTTTTGGGCAGAAGAACAATGAAAGAGGCATTAGTGCTTTGATTGATAACTCCGCTCCTATGAAATTCTGCGAACACTCTCACTATATCCTCCTTAATCACATCCCAATAGTCTTGGAATACTGCAATAGTAAAGCCATCAGGCCCCGGAGCCTTGTCCCTATCCATCTGAAAAATGGCCTTAGAAATCTCTTCTTCAGTGAAAGGGGGATCCAAACTTATCGCACTCTCTTCCGAAATAGGGGACCAATCTAATCCTTCAATACACCAAGACTCTCCTATAGGACTCGCGTAGAGTTTTTCAAAGTAAAGTAAGATCTCCTCTGTGATACTCTCGGCATTATTCAACACTAAGCCCCTTTCATTTTCCAACGCCTTGATATATTTCCTATTTCGCCTGCCATTAGCCACTTTATGAAAAAACTTAGAGTTGCAATCCCCTTCTTTAACCCATTTCACCCTAGCTTTTTGTCTCCAATGGATTTCCTCCCTCAAAATTAATTCCTCTAGCTCCCCTTTTCTTAAGGCTCTTTGATCTAATAATTTAGAGGTGAGACCCCCATCCTGCTCAATGGCGTCAAAGTTAGCTAAATCATTGAGGATAGTTTTTTTCTTTTCATTAAGCTCTCCAAAAGAAAGCTTATTCCATTCCTTCAATTTGGCTTTAACAAATTGTAATCTCCTCATGAACTTGTGGCCTTCCCATCTGTTTCCTTGAAAACCCCTCCACCAATTTCTAAAGTTCTCCTTGAAACTAGGATGTTGTAGCCACATGTTCTCAAATCTAAAAGGTGTTGGGCCCCACATGAACGGGTTGGTATCCAAAGCAATTGGCCAATGATCCGAGGTCCTTCTGATAAGGGTTTCTTGAATGCCTTGGGGAAAGAGCTGCCCCCACTCATTTGAGTAAAGAAAACGGTCTAATCTCTTATACATAGGAGACTCTTGCATATTTGACCAAGTGAATGATGCGTTCCGTAGAGGTGGATCAAGCAATTCACATTCTCTAATAAAACTATCAAAGTCTCTCATGCTTGAAGTTAGCCTAGAGCCCCCAATTTTTCTGAACTTCTCCTTATGACATTAAAATCACCGCCCACACACCTCAACGGAAAAGTTAGACCATAAATGTCAATGTTCCAGTGGGAGTTTGAAAATTGAGTACTTTTGAAGCCATCCTATTGATAAGGTTGGTTGTTGTCAACACTATATTTCCCCAAAAATGTTTTAAAACATTTCTGGCAAACATTAAGGCTCAAGTTACCTTAAGAAGATGTTTATTATTATGTTCTGTCACTCCATTTTGTTAGAGAGTGCCTGCACAACTTGATTGATGAATAACACCTTTTTCCAAGGAAAAATTTCCAAGTCTTTAATTGAAGTATTCCCCATCATTATCAGATCTAACAATATGTATCTTGGCGTTAAATTGTGTTTAGACCATTAATTTAAATTTTTTTTTTTTTTTTAAATCTTTTAAATTTTTTTCAATTGTGCCAATAGTTTCAGATTTATCCTTTAGTAAATAGACCTAAGTAGTCATACTGAAGTCATCAATAAGACTAAGAAACCATCCAGCATAAAAAATATAAGTCACCCTTGAGGGCCCCAAAACATCGGTATGTATAACCGGGAAAGGAATTTCACTTCTTTTACCACTAATGGGATATTACACTCTTTGATTTTTAGCCAACTCACAAATTTCACACTCAATTTTGGAAAAAATCTAGATTATTACACAGATCTGGATATAATTTCCTCATGTAATGGAAACTAGTGTGCCCTAATCTTTCATGGAACAACCAATAGTCTTCTAAGTTTCCCTTTTTTGGAACTCCCTTTATTTGATAGGCTTGAGGTGTCTTGTTCTTCTCAGTTTCTAGGTAGTAAAGGCTGTTCCTCTCCTTAGCATTGCCAATTATCTTACCCGAGATTTGGTTATGAAAAACACAGCTGTTGGGTTAGAAAATTACGACACAATTGCTGGTTTCTCAGAGCTTATGAACTGACAGCAAATTATAAGACATTTTAGGCACATGAGGAACAGAAAAAAGAGTGATATCTGGTGATATATAGGCATTTCCTTTGCCATGAAAAGTAGAAATGAGCCATTAGCAACTTGGACATTTTGATCATCAGAACATGGTTCATAAGAAATAAAACACTTGAGTCTTTGGTCACGTGATCAGTGGCTCCTAAATCAATGATCTATGAGCTTGAATATAAAATAGTGGTTGAAAGTAGAGAGTTACCAAGAATTCCAGATTGAGCAAATGCACAGGAAGTAGGATTGAAGGTCACCTCATTTTTTTCTAATGATCTTGCAAAAAAGATCAAGCTGTTCCTCAGCATTTTGAGTATTTCCTCCAACCTTGGCAGTAACTTTGGTGGAAGGAGGAGCCTTGACTTAGAGATGCTTACTGCACTTTGAGACTTCATTAGAGTTGTTTGCAGGATTTAGGGTAGAAAATTGATTAGCCATATTTGCCAAATGCAAATATAGAGGAATTGAGATAAGAGAAAAATAAGATAAAGGTGTCTAAGAACAAGATTTTTGTGTATGGTGTAGGAAGAATGAAAGAGCCAGTAACGAAGGTTGGTTTTAAAAAAACTGAACAAATTACAGCAATGAAGGCTGCATATGTGTGAGCAATGAAGGCTCTGATACCATATCGGTTTAGAATCCGATTGAAAACTGTTACATTAATATACATATTTATATAGAAGAAATAATCTAAGAGAAGAAGAAAACATAAACTTCCTAAATTAGTGCTACAAATATTTGTCAGGCTAGTTACAAAGTTGACGAAAAAAAAAAAAAAAACTTCCTAAAATGGTTTTAAACTAGTCAAAGATAGCTAATTAACCCCTGGAATCAAGGATGGAAATTAGTAGATGATTTCCATCAATCAATGGTGAGATCAGTGACTGATTTCCAGCTGTATGTTACGCATCAAAGGAAGCTCATTAGATAATTCTACAAGCCACAAGTCATAAAAATCATCAAGGATATTCCATACTTTTGTTGGATATTCCTTATCTTTCTCTTTAGATTCATTAATGGTCATGGTATATCACCTTTTTTTGCATGAGACACGTGTATGGAAAATTCTTGCCTATGATTAAGCTCAATATGATTGGTTAGTACTAATTGCATTGTGTTCCTACCTAAATGTGCACTTTATGAATTCATAATTTTCTTTCTTTCTCTTTCTCCTATTTCTCAAGTATTCAGATAGTCTGTAGATTTTTCATCATTCTGGGAAAGTTTTGTTTCCCCACTTAAATTTTTACTAATGACATCCTTTGGCAAAATTTACATTCCCATTGTCAGGATGGACCAGATATACTGGTCTGTGATGAGGCCCACATGATCAAGAACACCAGGGCTGATACAACTCAAGCCTTGAAACAAGTGAAGTGCCAGAGGCGGATTGCATTGACTGGATCACCTCTTCAAAACAATCTCATGGAATATTATTGTGTAAGTTTGTATGGAAAGCCATATCTCTTGGCAAATCATTTTATTTTTTTATTCAGTGTTGTGATATCTTTGTCAATTTTATGTGGAACAGATGGTTGATTTTGTAAGAGAAGGATTCCTTGGAAGTAGCCATGAATTCCGAAACCGGTAAGACTTCTTCAATGCTATTATTCTAATTACTGTATTCCCTTTTCTTTACTTCCATGTCTCTTGATCATGCTTTCCTTTCCATGCAGCTTCCAAAATCCTATAGAGAATGGACAACATATGAACTCCACATCAGATGATGTAAAAATAATGAATCAGAGGTCTCATATCCTCTATGAACAACTAAAAGGGTTTGTCCAAAGAATGGACATGAGTGTGGTCAAGAATGACTTGCCCCCTAAAACTGTTTTTGTAATGGCTGTAAAGCTTTCTTCCTTACAACGGAAATTATACAAAAGATTCCTTGATGTGCATGGCTTCACAAATGACAAGGTTTCTAGTGACAAGATAAGGAAGAGATGTTTTTTTGCTGGGTATCAGGCCTTAGCTCAGGTATGCCTAGTCAGTATGTTTATCAAGTTTCCAGAGACGATGTTATATGTAGGCGCGCACACACACATACACAGCTATTAGCAAGTTACACTCTGCACTATTCTGGTTATTTAAATTGTTGTGGTTATTTACTTTATGTTTGAACTCAAAACATATTTCAAAGACGTAGTTATGGTGAGGAGCGGCAGTCAGCAATTAGGAAGTGAGTTCTGGAACAGCTTGCCTTTTCTCTTCTCTTTAATCATTTACGTATTGATTATCATCTTTAGTTGGAAAATCAATGACAAATATTTCAATTAAATAACTCTACAGTGTTGGCTTAGTAATAGCATATAACACATGCTAATGAGACTACAATTTATAGATTTACAAAATATGGACATATGCAGATATTTATGTTAATATTGAGATTGATGAAAATTTGAAAAAGTTGAAATCAGTGGTAAAAGAGATTTATAATGACTAATTTGGAGTGTTGTTGAGGTTTAGAAAATATGGAGACATAAAAATAAATATTGATGTTGAACAACTTTGACAAAGTGGAAGCGATTTATAAAATGTAGATATCTTTAATGATTACTTGGGTAATGCTGAAAAAAAGTGAGCAAAAGGCTTGCTCTAGTAAGAATAGAGAAAACATCTATGAAAAATTGGGGTATTGTTGAGGTTTAAAAAATATGGAGACATGGAAATAAATATTGATGTTGAACAACTTTGATGAAGTGGAAGCTACTAATAAAATGTAGATATCTTTGATGATTACTTGGGCAAGGCTGAAAAGAAGTGAGCAAAAGGTTTGCTCCAGTGAGTTTAGAGAAAACATCTATTTTACAGATTTCTTTTCATATATCTTATGCCACAATGAAGTGTACTCTACAGTTGAAATCTAAATACGTTATCATAATTAGTCTATATAAGTCATGGAGCTCTTTCAAAAGTCAAACATGTCATCCCTATTTATACCTTGATGAGAACCATAACACATCTCACTTGCTTACCATCTATTTTTAGTTTTCCTTTTATTGATCTCTTATTCTGTTATAATTAAATTAGGTTAATTTCCCTCACATCCTTGAGGCTTGGTGCAAATAACACTAAGCTACAATTAGTTTCAACTTTCATTGGTTAGCACCCCTATTGATTTCTTCCATTCTTATTTAACACACTTATCTAACATTGTTCTATCTAAAATTTCTCTAAAAAAATAAATTTTATAAATGGGATAAATCAATTGGGGTGCTAACTGGTGAAATTTGAAACCAATGGTGACTAAATGTATTTATATCAAACCTTAGGGGTGTGAGTGAAATTAATCCTAATTTAATTTTGTGAACCTTTTTTAAAATTATTTTTGGTATCTTATTCTATTCACATATGAATTCTATAATTTGGTATCAATTGCATTTTTTTTAAGAATATTGCCACATTAGATAGTTAATTGTGTAGCCCTCAACCATATAAAATGTTGTGTCATATTTTATTAGAAGAAAATTCTTATTTGGTATCTGCTGAAGAATGAATGAGAGTAAAAGATAAAACAAACATAAGACAAATGTCCTTTGTTTTTTGTTGAGATATCTATTACCACAATCAAAATCTCAATGACTTTGAAAAGGAAAAACAAAAAAGGGAGTTTTCATTAAATTGAACATTTTGTCAGAATTGGCACATTATTTAATTGTATATTGTTTTACATATATTTATATGTTTCATTCTTTCATCAATATCTTTAATGCATTTGTGTTTGTGTGTCTGTAATATAATAAAATATAATATAATATAAACTTATAATTAAACCAAAACTTCTAACCTAATAAAGACCCCAAAGGGAAATTTGTTTTGGACTCCTAATTTAACCAAACATTATGCCAGTGAAAAGCCATCTTTGATGCACCTGCAAATTGTTTTCTCTCATAGGAATTCATTTGGATATGCAATTCCTTTTTTTTTTGATTTTTTTTTTTTTCTAATTTTGATGCATTTATTATTTTAATAAAAATATATGACTTGTCTGTTTTAGATATGGAACCATCCTGGGATCTTGCAATTGACAAAAGAAGAAAAAGACTATGCAAGACGTGAAGATGGTGTTGAGAATTTTCTTGCAGATGACAGCTCTAGTGATGATAATATAGATTACAATACTGTTCTTGGAGGTAATATTTTTCCGATGTTTTCCGTTTTTCCTGAGAATAGTGTATGTGTATCACTGTATACTAAAGTGACCTTTATGGGCTTCATTTTGCCAAAACTGCTTATGAATTGAGTTTATGCATGGATTGATCCTATTAATCTATGTTTCAGTTTAGGGAAATTCATAAACATATGCTAGGTGCCAAGGAACCTCTAACTTGCTTCAAATGTTGTATCACATCATAAAGGGAGGAGGAATATGTGACTGAATTATGTAATAGTGATTTTTTCTTAACATGTGGCATGTCATAAAAAAGGATGAAAACTATCCCTATAGAGCTATTAACCTTTAGAGATATATATACCACTTATCAAGAAGGAAAAGAAAGACAGCCCCCCCCCACCCCCAAAAAAAAGAAAAAATTAAAAAAAATAAGGAAAGCTTGAGAGATGTATATTAGCTATGGAGTGTTGGGAGATAGTGAGGCCCCTTTACTTGAAGATGAATTCTAAATTTAACTTCTCCTATGTGCCTTTTTCCCCCCCTCCTCACTTCATAATTGTTGTTTACCCCAACATAATATTGATGCTGAAATTGGCATTAAAGGAACATGGACAATTCATTCCTTTATCTTCTTTATGAATGTTTGTGTTGGATTTTTGTGTATGTTCTACTTGTAACTTCTTTATGCCTTTTTCTTTCCCTTCCGCAATTCCAAATTGTAGCAGTCCCGAGCATAATACTGATGGATTTTGTTGTCTGTCCTTGAGAAGATGAATTTTGGACAGAGGTGGGTTGGTTGGATTAAATGGTGTATCTCTTCTGCCATGTTCTTTGTGATCGTTAATGATTCTCCTACAGGATTCTTTCAGAGCTCTAAAGGTTTGAAGCTAGGGGACCCTTTTATCTCCTTATTTATTTGTTGTAGCAATGGAAGCTCAAAGTTGTTTTCTTTGAAGATCTATGGAAGGTGGCTATATTTCGTGGGTAAAGATAAGGGGGAGAGGAGGTGATGGGCTGGAGGTGTCCCATTTGTTTTTTAGTTGATGATCGTCTTGTTTTTTGTGAGGCCTCTCAAGATCAAATGGTTCATTTATGTTGGTTGCTCATGTGGTTTGGAGCTTGTTCGGGTTGAAAGTGAATTTGGAGAAAAGCAAATTGATTCCTCTTGGTAGTGTGGACCAAGTTGAGGAGTTGATCTTAGTGCCTGGGTTTAAAGTTGGCACACTTCCTTTTACCTATTTAGGGTGCCTTTGGGAGCTCCTTTTAGATCTGTGGCAGTATGTGATGGGGTGGAAGAGAAGTTTCGTAAAAGACTTTTGTTGTGGAAATGACAGTTCATCTCTAAAGGGGTGAGGCTTACACTTATTAAGAGCACTTTATCTAGCATTCTCATATATTTTTGTCTTTATTCCATATTTTGAGTAAAGTCAAATTGCGGTCAGAGAAAATTCAGTGGGATTTCCTTTGGGAAGGTGGAGGGTTGGTGAAGAACATACATCTGGTGAAGTGGTCTGCTGTGTGTTTTGAGAAGAATAAGGGTGGGTTAGGGATTCAACGTCTTTCTTTGTTAAATAAGGCACTTTTATGTAAATGGATTTGGAGGTTTGCCACGGAAAGAGGTTCCTTTTGGACATGAGTGATTTGGAGCAAATGTGGAGAGGAAGAGGGTGGGTGGTGGTCTTGTGAAGTTAGATATGGCTATGGAGTTGGATTTTGGAAATCCATTATGAAGGAACAAAGCACTTTGTTGGGTAATTTCTTTTTTTTTTTTTTTGTGGTGGGTAATGGGAGAAGGGTGAAGCTTTGGATGGATAAGTGGTGTGGTGATGAACTGTTGTGTGCTTCCTTCCTCTCTTTATTTGCCTTAGCTGTATCAAAAGATGCTTGGGTGGTGGTGGATGTTTGGGTTTAGTTGGGGGAGAGAGGGCGTTGGAACGCTTGTTTTTCTTGACCTTTGAATGATTGGGAGGTGGATGAAGTTGTGGATTTATTTTTGTGGTTGCATGATTTGGCAATTGATAGAGAGGGGGAAAATAAGATGGTGTGACTGAATTTAAATATTAATAAGTTATTTGTTAAGCAATTTTAAACTGACTTGGATCAAAGGTTGTTGATTCTTTTCCAACACAGGTAGTTTGGAATTCTTGGGTCCCTTCTAAACCTAACTTTTTTGCTTGGGAGGCTCCGTGGAGAAAAGTTCTGACATTAGATCAACTTTAGAAACGCAGATGGTCTTTGGTCAATAGGTGTTTTCTTTGCAAAGATGATGAAGAATCCATAGATCACGTTCTCCTTCATTGTTCATTGGTTAGGATTCTCTAGAAGTTGTTGTTTGATCTTTTTGGTATCCATTGGGTGTAATTTCCTATAGTTAAGGAGGCTTTATTAGGGTGACATAGCTTGTTTGTGGGCAAATAGAGAAAAAAGGTTTGGAGAGCAACTCCTTTATGTATTTTTTGGACGGTCTGGAAGAAAGAAATCTCCGAGCATTTGATAATGAGGAGCATTCTGCTCTTTTTTTTTTTGATGTTCTCTCTTAGGAATTTGTTCTAGTGGGTAAAACAGTACTTAGAGATAGATTCTTTGTCTTTTTTTGATTTTATTGAGTGGTTGGGTCCTGGTTAAGGGAGGGAGTTGTTGTTGGGGTTCTTTTCCAGTTTCTGTGTTTTAGGCGCTTTTTGCATACTCTCTGTGTACTTTGTGGCATCCTTGAGACGTTTTTTTTTATTTATTTTTATTTTTTTTAATGAATTTGGTGTTTCATTTATCAAAAAAAAAATAAAAAAATACTGATGCTGAAATTGGCATTTAGGGCACCTGGAGCAATTCATTCAATTGTGTTCTTCAGGCATGCTTATGTTGAATTGTTTGTGTGTGTTTGTTTGTTTGTTTGTTTGTTTGTTAAAGTGTTAGATTTTTCTAATGATGCAGTTGGGTAATCGCTATGTTTTCATGCTCTTAGCAGAGAAGGTGAGGAACAAGAATGAGATTCAACAAGGAAAAGTCGATAGTGGCTTATATCAGAAGGTTTGAGCAAAATTTTCTGTTTAGCTGTCAATCTTCAATTGCCTTATTAGAACTTCATTTGACATATTGTTTTCTATGAGTTTTATCTAGTGAGATGTGTACCCTAGGTTTGTGCCTTCTCAAGTGAATCATTAAAATATACATTCTTCATCCATATAGATGCAGAAATCTGTAAACATATAACTCAAGTGTGATTCGTTTATTCATGTGTTGTTTTTCTTGTTTTTGCTCTGTGTAACTCCCATTATTTATCCCTGTCCAGGGTTGGTGGAATGATCTTCTCCATGAAAATAATTATAAAGAGGTTGATTACAGTGGCAAAATGGTTTTGCTGCTTGATATCCTAACCATGTGTGCTGATGTGGGTGATAAGGCTCTGGTTTTTAGTCAGAGCTTATCAACTCTAGATCTGATAGAATATTATCTTTCAAAATTATCACGGCAAGGGAAGAAAGGGAAATGTTGGAAGCAAGGAAAAGACTGGTACAGGTATGTATATGTGACTCCTTGCAACAGAAAAATTATAGATTTTGCCTGCCAGTCTGAAATGATTGCCTATATATGTATAGGGAAATAAGAGAACCTTTTTTCATCTCCCTTTCATTGCCTTTTTTATTTTTCCTTTCCTGTTTTCTTTCCCCTTCTTTTGAGGTTAGCTGCTTCACTAAGGGTTAACAAATTTGTGATTCCATGAGTCTTCCTGATGTTTGGCAAACTAAGATCATGACCAATCGTCTAAGGGATCATGTTTGTTCTAGTAAGGCTGATCCTGATTAGACAAAGAGTTATTATTCGATTTTCACCCTATTCATTACCATTCTCATGATTTTACAGTGTTCTAGGATTTTATTTCATACAGGTTTAATCATATGATGCAGCTGATTTTTAGTTATTTGATTCACTAAATGAGACACGCATCCATCCAGAAAAGAGATATTAAATGAGACTTATTATTTACAGATGTCCCAACCATTTTGCCTTTATGTTGACATGATAAGATTCAAATGGTGTCTTCATGGTAATGGAAATAACTCACTGGAGATTTTGAAATCCTGTAATCTACGGGGAAACTTATGCTTTCAGACAATCTCTCTCGCTCTCTCTCACTTATTGCTTATGTCCCTCATGCACTAGGCAATGCATGCATTATAGTGGCTGGGAGAAAGGGTAAAAGATGAATTGATATAGGTATCATAGGATGTGATTTGTTATGTTTCAATATATGTTGATGAGAAGTTCTTATGATGACCTTTTTTTACTTTCCTTTATTGGTACACTGTTTATTATGCTTTCATAACTTTGGTTCTTTTTTTCTAATACGGTTGTAATACTTTAAAGCAAGAAAGGCACATGAGCTTGATAACCAAACACCCCCCACATGAACATGTTGGGTGGCTTGATGTACAAATTTATGAACCACAAGGGATTATTGAAAAATGGATTTCCTGTAAGTTTGTATCATGACAAAAAAAAAAAATGTATTAGTTGGATAAAATGAAATTACATTTGCATTCATACCAAAAGTGAAAGATAGATAAGCTTTCCTACTAGGCATTTGGTATCAACCTTTATTAACTGGTGTACTTCTAAATTATTCTCCTAGTTTCAAATTAGGATTTATAGGTGTATCTGTAGGCTTACACCCTAACATCCTTGTCTCCTCCAAGAGGCCTATGACGTACTCCCTTTGAGAGACTGAAATACCACTTCTATTTCTTGCTACTTTCGTACCAAGAAAATATATCAATGAGCCTAGATCTTTAATCTCAAATTCTGTTGCAAGAGTATTTTTGAGTCTTTCCGTCTCTGTAATATCATCATTCGGTCAAATTTATATCATCAACATAGACTATGAGAATCAAAATCTTACCCTTTTTACGTCTATAGAATAAAGTGTGATCGAATTGAGCTTGTTAGTACCCTTGCTGACGAATAGCCTTCGTTAGTCTGCCAAACCAAGCTTGTGGGGATTGTTTCAATCCATAAAGAGATTTTATGAGCTTGTAGACCTTTCCTTGAATTCTGGCCCTATCAAATCTTTCTGGTAGATCCATATAAACTTCCTCCTTCGACTCATCATTCAGGAATGCATTTTTGACACCAAGTTACTGGGGTCTCCAGTGGATAGGAGTACTCGAATAGTGTTTAGTTTTGCCACTGGTGCAAATGTCTCCTGATAGTCAACTCCATAGGTCAACGGAAAACCTTTTGCCACTAACCTCACTTTATAGTGCTCAATAGATCCTTCTAACTTATATTTGATGATAAAGACCCACTTATTGCCAATAAGAGATTTTTTCCTTGGCATCTTCACAACATCCCAAGTTCAATTTTTCTCTAGAGCTGACATTTCTTCTCTTATTGTGTTTCTTCATTCTAGTATTGTTAAAGCTTCCTGTATAGTTTTCAAAACTTCCACTACTGCTAGATTAGTTACAAGAACTTGAATGAATGATGACAAGTGACTGTAAACTACAAACTTGGAGATTGAGTGTTGGGTACAAGATCGGGTTCCTTGCCTGAGAGTTATAGGTACAGTAAGATCATCATCTTCGGAAGTAACACGTGGGTTAGAAGTTTGAGTACCTAATATTGGTTCAAATTCATGGTTTTGCAAGAGATTTTTTAGGTGTTCCACTTTTTGAGTATTCTTCCGTCTTGAATAAACAATTGGCTTGGGAGATTGGAGTTACAGGTCTCCCTCTATCATTGAACCCTTGTTTATGGTCATAGTAGGTTTAGGAGAGGGTGTTTGCGGCTGTTTAGGGTTAGGTGGTAGTGTTTGTGGCTGTTCAAGCTTAGGTGTTTGTGGTTGTTTAGGCTCAAGTGGTAGTGCAAATATAGGAGCAACGACATCCCAAATATTTCTGTCCTCACTAACACTCTCCCCTTGAGAGAAGTTTTTAGTGAAAAAAGGTTGGTTTTCAAAGAATGTCACATCCATAAAAGTGTAATATTTGCGTGCTTCTGGTGAGTAACATTTGTGCCCTTTTTATGTGGGAGAGTATCCTAAGAAAATACATTTTTGAGCTTTAGGGTCAAGTTCACTCCTATCATTACCGTGGATGTGTACAAAGGAAGTACAACCAAAGACTCTTAATGGAAGTGAAGAGATAGATCGGTTGTGAGGATAGGCTTTGAGAAAACAAGTTAATAGTGTTTCATAATTGAGAACCTGGTTTGACATTCTATTTATTAGATAATAGGCAGTAAGAACAACATCCCCCTAGAGGTATTTTGGTACATTATTTGTGAACATAATGGCTCTAGTTATTTCTAGAAGGTGGTGATTCTTTCTGTCATTAATGCCATTTGTTTTTTAGATAAGTGAGTGCAAATATATTACTAGGCAAAAAGCCACAAAGCATACAGGAAGTATACATAGTAGCCTAAGCAAAGACAAGAGAACAAACACTCATCACCCCTTAGGGAACGACAAGCCATTCCAAAAAACCTAAAAGCGAAGAGGACTCCTCTCTCATATACACCCTAGCCCAACTCCACAAGTTGCAAACAAAAGAATTTTTTAACTTCTGAATAGCTAGAGAGCCCCCCCTGAAAGCTAATCTATTTCTCTCATTCCATACCGTCCAAAAAATACACAACGGAATGGAAGTCCAAATCATTTTCCTCTTTCTCCCCACAAAAGGGCCCCTCCGACTAACTAACATCTCTTTGACTGTCTCAGGGAACACCTAATTAGCCCCAAACAAGGCCAAGACAATCTCCCAGAAAGCCCTTACAACTATACAGTGTAAAAGAATATGATTTACATTTTCCTCTTCACAACCACACAAAAAACACCGATTTGGAAGATGCCAGCCCCGTATTTGAAGCCTGTCCAAGGTTAGGACCTTCTCCCAAGTAGCCTCCTAAGCGAAAAAAGCAACTTTGGTTGGGACCTTGTCCACCCAAATGCTCTTTTTCGGGAAGGTAATGACATTAGGGTCTGTCAACAACTTGTAAGCATCTCTAATCTGAAAAAGGTCGTGTCCCCTTCCTTTCCATATCACTGAGTCCTCTTCAGGAGAAATCCTCAAATCCCTTAGCGTATGAAACAGCTCTCCTAGAGCGTCCAGCTCCCAATCATTAGAGTTTCTAAAAAGTCTTATGTTCCAACCTCCTTGACCAAGGCTAGAATCCCACATCTCATTTACCGAGGCATTCCTTTGGACCGCCAAAGCAAACAACTGGGGAAAAGCTTGGGACAACGCCTCATTGCCGCACCACTGGTCAGTCCAGAAGTTAACCTTGGTCCCCTTTCCCACTTTGAACTCTATATTATCCCAACACCAATACGACTCCTTCAAGATATCCTTCCAAACCCCCACCCCAAACGTTCCGCGAGCCTCCTTTGTTCTCCAACCAAAACCCACATGGCCATACTTCACCCCTATCACCTTCCTCCAAAGGATTTCTTTCTCAAAGGCGAATCTCCAAATCCATTTGCCCAACAAGGCCTTATTCAAGAAATCAATTTTCCGAATACCTAGACCCCCTCTCTCTTTTTGGGTGCACACCACCTCTCAATTGATTAGATGAATTTTTCTTTCCAGTCTTCCCCCTCCCCAAAGAAAATCCCTTTGTAATTTTTCGAGCCTTTTTGCAACAAGCTTGGGCATACGAAAAAGTGACAATTGGTAAATAGGTATGCTGGCCAGAGTGCTTTTGATGAGGGTAATCCTCCCGCCCTTTGACAAATATTGTCTTTTCCAAAGGGCAAGCCTTCTTCTCATTCTTACTTCAACCCCGTCCCACATAGCCGTGGTCTTGTGATTGGCTCCCAGGGGCAGCCCCAGATAAACAGAAGGAAGGGCCCCCACTTTACACCCTATCTCCATAGCCAACTCATCAATGTCTTCAACCTCCCCAACTGGAATTACTTCACTTTTAGCTAGGTTAATTTTAAGACCAGTGGCTGCCTCAAACCATGCCAAAATCCAGCTTAGATAGATATGGTGATCTTGCCTTGCTTTACAAAAGATAATAGTGTCATCAGCAAATAATAAGTGGGAAACATTCATCTCCATTCGCCCCCTCCCTCGAAGCCTACAACCTGAAATAAAACCCCCATCAACAGCCCTTCTTAAGAGCGCACTTAGCACTTCCATACCCAACACAAAGAGATAGGGGGAGAGTGGATCTCCTTGGCGTAACCCCCTGGAATTGGAAAAATAACCTACTGGCACCCCATTAACTAGAATAGAGAAACTTGCAGTTGAAATACACCACCATATCCACTCCATCCACCGGACCCTAAACCCCATCTTGTGCATGACCTTCATGAGGAAATTCCAATTAATGCTATCATAGGCTTTTTCAATATCTAATTTACAAATCAACCCTTTCTCTTTACGTTTAAGCCAATAGTCAATCACCTCATTGGCTATGAGCGAGGCATCTAAAATTTGTCTTCCCTTCACAAAAGCATTTTGGTCCACCGAAACCACCTTGTCTAAAACCTCCTTAAGTCTATTGGCTAACACTTTGGCCAAGAGCTTATACAATCCCCCAAGCAGACTAATGGGCCTGAAATCCCCCAGATCCTCAACCCCCCCTTTCTTAGGAATGAGGACTAGGAAAGTAGAATTGAGACTCTTAGCAAACGACTTCTCATCAAAAAACTCCTTGAACAAATCCATAATCTCCTCTTTCACGAAATCCCAATAAGATTGCCAAAAGGCCATTGTGAATCCATTCGGGTCTGGAGCCTTATCTCCATTCATCCCCATCAGAGCCGCATGAATCTCTTCCTCAGTGAATGGCTGTTCCAAACCTTCAGCTTCAACATGGTTTAACCTTTGAAGTTGCAGCCCTTCAATATCAGTTTTCCAAGAATGCTTCTCTGACAATAGTTGCTAAAAAGCATCCACAACCCCCTCTCTCACCTCCTGCTCCTCCTCCAGCCACCTCCCATTAATTTTAATCTTTTCCATGGAATTATTTCTTCTATGGGCATTAGCCATCCGGTGAAAGAACCCAGTGTTCTTATCTTCTTCCCTAAGGCACAACTCCCTAGACAATTGTCTCCAATGCGTTTCTTCCAAGAGCACCCGTTTTTTGAAGACATCCTTAGCTTCTTTTTTCAGCTCTGTCTCTCTTTTAGATAGGCTCCTATCACTCTCCACCCTATCCCAAAATTCTACTTGTTGCAGAGCTAAGTTTTTGTTGACTTCCAACCTACCAAACACATCCCTTTTCCAAGCTTTGATTTTATCCTTCATAACCTTCAACTTTGTAGCCAATCTAAAGCTGGCCCTCCCCCTCCCCCCCGCCTCCTCCCACCAACCCCGAAGAAGCTCCTTAAACCCATCAACTTTGAGCCACATATTTTCGAACCTAAACGGGGAAGGGCCCTTTCTGAACCCTCCACCTTTCAGTAGAATGGGAAAATGGTCAGAGGTGGGTCTAGGAAGCCTACACTGAATAACCCCACTGAAGCAGTCAAGCCATTCTTGGGTCACTAGAAACCGGTCCAGTCTAGGCCAAGCTTGATTATTCCTTCCTCCACTCCAAGAAGCCACCCCCCCTTGCAAAGCCATTTGTTGTGGGGTTATAATGCAGGAGCTTTGATGAATAATGCCTTTCTTAGAGAGAAAGATTCCTAGAATAGATTTAAAATATTCTTTTTCGTTGTCTGTTTTAGAATTTTAATGTTTGCATTGTATTGGGTGTTAATCATAGCATAAAAAGATTTGAACACTTGCTCTACTTCTGATTTTTCTTTCCAAAGATATACCCAACAAACTTGAGTGTGATCTTTAATAAATGTGATAAACCATCTTTCTTCTATTAAATATTTAACTCATGAAGGGCCTCAAATATGACTATGGACTAATGAAAAAGGTGGTGGAGCATTGTATTTTTTGAGGATAAGTGGAACAAACATGCTTGGCTAAGTGACAAATTTCACATTAAAGAAATCTCCAGTATGAAATAGTGATGGAAACAAAGCTTGTAAATATGAAAAACTTGGGTGGCCTGGTCTACGATGCCATAACATTATTTTTTGTTCTCTAGAAAGAGACTTACAACTTGTAGTTTGAGCTTGTTTATTTAATTTGACTTTCTTATCAAAATAGTATAACCCCTAACGTTTTCTAGCGTTGCCAATCTTCATCCCCGAAGTCAGGTCTTGAAACACATGAGAAGACTTAAAGAAATGAGCACCACACTTTAAATCTCTTGTCAGCTTAGTAATAGAGAGAAGGTTGCAAGACAAATTTGGAACATGCAACACAAAGTGCAATTCTATATTAGGACTAATTCTATTAGTTCCAGTTCTTGCCATTGTTGAAAGAGATCCATATGCTATTTTAACCTTGAAATATCCTGAACTAGGATTGTATGGCGAGAATAATTTCTTGTAGTCTGTCATGTGATCTATGGCTCCAAAGTCAATCACCCATGGTTCCAAATCATTGTTGCAACTGCTAAGAGTTGAGAAAAAATTACCTTTATGTGCTAGTAATGAAGTATTGGTGTCGCAAATGGTTTGAGTAGCTTGTACGGTTGCTCCATTTGCTCTTTGGTAAGCGAGAACTGTGTACCTTCTCCAAAAAGATTCTGCTTCGAGCTAGGACCCGATTGGTTAGAGATCTAAGCTGAAATCTGAAAACTAGAAGGATCTTGATTTCCAACCCTACTATTCTTTGAATTTTAGCTTACCATGTAACTTCCAGCAACGATCTTTGGTGTGATTTGTTTTCTTGCAGAAATCACACCAAAGATTGTTTCTTTTTGAATTTTTAGGGGATTCTTGACCAGGAATTGTTAGGGCTGAAACTTCAGGCAATGATGGTTTTGATCCGCTCATCATAACCTGTTTTCAGCTCGCCTCTCTTTGAACTTTAGCAAATATTTCAGTAATCAATGCGAGAGGCTTGATTCCCAGAAGTCGGCCCCTAACTTCATCAAGATTGGGATTTAATCTTGCCAAAAAATCATAGACTCATTCTTTTTGAACCTGCTTTTTATATAGTTCAGCATCTCCAGGATTTGACCATGGAATTTGGACATAAAGATTGATGTCCTGCCACAAGCGAGTCAAGGCATTGAAATATTGGGCAACATCCAGCTCCCCTTGTTTCAAATCACAAGCTCTATTTTGAAGTTCAAAAAGTTGTGCTGAGTTTTCCAAGTCCAAGTATGCTAGAGTTAATGCATCCCACATCTCCTTAGCAGTGGAATAATATTGATTGAGTTCATAATCCACGGCATAACCATAGAGTTTTGTGCATCCCATGTTTTAAAAGAGAGATCTCCTGGATCAGGTTTTTTTATTGAACCATCCACATAACCAAGACAACCTTGTCCTCTTATCACCATTAGAGCAGACTGAGACCATTGAAGGAAATTTTAATTATGCAGTTTCGTGGTTGCGATTTGAAGGGAGAATTTTCAAAAAAGGTTGGAAAGGAGGCTGTAGTGGATGAACTTGTAGGGATGGGCTGAGAGACTTCTGAAGAGACCTTAAAACCAGCATCCTTGCCCTTCACCAGTTAAGGCTGTTCTATACATCTTTTTGTCTCAATTGACACCAACTCTGATACCATGAAACTAGGCAGGAAACAAAGGAAATAAAATAGAAAAAAATAAATCAGTAAAGGAAAAACACTGCAGAAAAGGGCAGACCACAAAGTGGAGATTGCTTTTTGTTATACAGGTAGATTTATAGGCTAGGTTTTGTAACCACAATCCTTTATTTGAGGAGATTCACACTGACTGTACTTTAGGATATCAAACTACCTGTAATATTACAGGTAGCAATGAGTAACACAATCTCCCATATTTAGAAAATAAACCAAATCTTGAATTTTGTTCTTATTCAGAGAATAGGAATTATCCGAGATTCTCTACAATTTTTTTCTAAGAGTCATTTTATATCCATCAACCAATGGGTTTGATTATAAATTCTTTCCTAATTGTTTTTAATCTCAAATATCCTTTTTTAAATATCGGAAGTCTTATTAAATTGTTTCCATAAAGTAGTCACATGACCTAGACCACGTCCCTGCCCCTTCCTCGTTAATAGGAATTGATGATCTTTTAACCATACCTTTTAATGGTTGGCTAGTCAAAGATGCTGAGCAAAGTTTGATTTTGGAAGAACACCATCATTATGGGAATTTACATGTGGTAGTTTAGAGTTTATTGTTTAAGTAAAGCCTATGCAATATGATCAAAACTTGGTTGGATTTAATTTGGGAATGTTACCCAATTAAAGATCTTAAACTAAAGAGCCTTTTCATTGAACAACCAAGTTCCAAACTAATTTCAAGACTCATCACAATCTATTCTTTCCAACATACTAAGGGATCTTTATTTTGATGAACCTCCAATATAGTATTGAGCGTAGTTTAGTACAGTTTTAGTAATGTTTCCAAATCAAAACTGAGTCCACCCATGTCAAGCTTAGCACCCAAAGCCTTCAAAAAAGTCAGGACCACCAATGGAAGGAGATAGTTTGGAAAATACAAAGAGATTGAATCACAAACAACAGCAACATGACTTTCCAAAAAGATCTATGTTTCCTACTAAATTGGTCAAACTGCTCGATGAGGGTGGGCATTCCTCTTGGGTGAAATAGCAATATGTGCAAAATAATGTTCCTAGAAATTTCGCACAGTGAGGGTGAGGTCTGCTTGTTGAGGACTGAATTTTACTGGGTAAGATTTGGTTTGCTGAACCATGCCTGCTCCTTGTCTATTCTGCACATTGAGGGCGGAATTCTGTTGGGTTAGGGAAAAATTCCCTTAGCACACCCACAATTCACCTTTTCTGTTCCATTCTGATCAATGAGGGTGGAATTCTGCTTAGTTCCATCAGATTCTTCCAGACATAACTCTCCTCTGTTTTTGCCTACTTGTAAGCTTCATATCTTGGTTGTTTCTTATCTGATTAGGGTCCACTCTTTTTACATTGTTTTTCTTATGGAGTCTACTACGTTTTGGCACAGTTTTAAGTTTTATAATTCCATCAGAAAAGGAAAAAGGGCTCAAAATCAGCTTTAACTTCAATAGCTTTTTCAGTGCCCTTCATCTATTATCTTGTCACAATATGCTTCATTATAAGCTTCCAATGCAACATGGTTATGATCAAACTGGCATGTCATTATCTTAAAGTCTTTAATGATTCTCACATGACTTTTTTTGATCAGTGTGATTCTCACATGACTTAGAGGTTGGCTTTCTCATCCTTACAGTCTCTCACATACAACAAAGCTTGTTCAACCACTTAAAGAACACCGAAACAAAAACCTCACTTAGAGAAAAACTGATGACATGTCACTCTATGCGATCTTCTGCCAAGACTAACTAAAACTACTATGATCATGAATCCACTTTTGAACTTATCATCTTCAGCAACCTTCAAACACCTTTGAATAGCAGATTCAATCTTTCATGAATGCTTTGATTTGTTTTTTCAAAACCTTATACTTGTTCTTCAAGTTTCTTTAGGGCAAGCTTCCAATTTAGCCATGGGTTAATGAGACTTGAACATCCCATGCTAAGGCATTGAAGTATGCTTTCATGGACTCTAGTGAAATTTGAAAAATTCACAACTGGCAGAACTGGGCATGAAATTGCCAGTCACAACTGGTACACTACACATTGAACTTTAATGTTTGTTGTAAACTATCTAGGAATTGAAAATACAAAAAATCCCATGTCCTCTTTATCGATGTGTGTTTGTCATCTTCTTTCCAAAATAAGAGTATTTATAGTTGACCTCCTTAGGCTTATTCTCTATAAAATCTTTCTTATCAAATCTCTAAATCTATGAATCCATCTCCTTTTCTTCCAATTACTTTAGTTTGGAAATCTAAATCCCCACATAACGTTAAGGCATTTGCATGATGGTGGCCAATATTAATTATTTGGTATAGGTAGGGAGTTTGTTGAAAGCTCTTAGTTTTAGATATTGTGTTATATGCTCAAGGAATTTTTGATAACTTTAAATTTTTTTCATTGTTGGATGGTTTTGGTGCTTATGCATAGCTTGTTCAAGCAAGTTGAGATAGATTAGGTTTCTCTCAAAAGTATGATTTCTATGTTGATAATCACTTTTAGGAGTTTTTCCCTTAGAGGTAGATGTAAAGTATAAAGTATATGTTGTGTGGTTTGCATCACTTTGATTAAGATATTTTGGCAATAAAGGAATGCTAAGATTTTTTAGGATAATGGATGATTGGGGAGATTGTTGATTTTATTTTTATTCTTGTATTTAGGCTTTTACTTTTGTAGTTTTTATGGGAATTATATGGCTTGATTGAAGCTTCATCTGTATGGCAAGTAAGGTAGGTAAAAGTTGCATCTAGTGTGGAGTTTTCCTTGAGTGGGCTTGGTTAAGTTAAGATTTAATTGGTTCCCATCCAAACTTACTTGAAGATCACAAAGAATAATTTTTATCCAAAGAAACTCACCTAGTCCATGTGCCATGGCTC